>NC_091978.1:105111955-105442024 GCF_044704955.1 Pristiophorus japonicus | reverse complement strand
TCAACAGTTGCACGGGGGGATCCCAGTCAATGAGTGCGGACGAGATCTGTATGCCAGCAGTAGTCGCGACAGGCGACCCTGCAGCCTGGGAGCCTGGATTTTAAGCATGCCTTGTTTAATGATTTGCACTGCTCTCTCCGCCTGGCCATTGGAGGCCGGCTTGAACAGTGCCGTCTTGACTTGATTTATGCCATGGTCAATTATAAAGTCTTGGAATTCTGCGCTGGTGAAGCATGGACCATTGTCACTGACCAATATTTCAGGGATTCCATGCGTTGCAAACATGGTTGCGAGGCTCTCCACAGTGGTGGAGGTTGTGATCGAGTTTAAAATGGTGCATTCGATCCACTTTGAAAATGCATCTACAACTACGAGTAACATTTTGCCCATGAATGGGCCCGCATAGTCTACGTGCACCCGCGACCACGGTTTGGTAGGCCAGGGGCTCAGTGGAGCCTCCCTGGGGGCATTGTTGAGTTGGGTACAAATGGTGCACCTTCGGACGCAGAGCTCCAAGTCCGCGTCAATACCAGGCCACCAGACGTGGGATCTGGCTATGGCCTTCATGAGAACGATCCCCGGGTGCTCGCGGTGGAGCTCCCGGACAAATGCCTCTCTGCCTCGCAGAGGCATGATTACTCGGCTGCCCCACATCAGGCAGTCTGCTTGTAGTAATAGCTCATGCATGCGCCTGTGAAAGGGTTTTAATTCCTCAGGGCAGGCATCGCGAGCCTCTGCCCAGTCACCGGTTAGGACACATCTTTTTACTAAAGATAACGTGGGGTCGCTGGCCGTCCAGGCTCTGAATTGGTGAGCCGTCATGGGCGAACCTGTGGACTCAAAGGCATTGATTACCATGGCTATCTCACAGTCCTGTTCGTCAGACCCTTCCATGGTCGCCAGGGGTAGCCTAATGAGTTGTCTGTGCCTGGTCTGTGCCTTATGGTATAGTCGTAGGCACCAGCATAAGTGCCCACCGTTGAATTCGCGCCGAGGCGTTGGCATTTATTGCCTTGCTCTCGGATAGGAGGGACATGAGGGGCTTGTGGTCAGTTTCTAACACGAACTTGGCCCCGAAAAGGTATTGGTGCATCTTTTTGACACCGTACATGCACGCAAGCGCCTCCTTCTCTACCATTCCGTACCTGCGCTCCGCCCGCGAAAGTGACCTGGAGGCATAGCTATGGGTTGTAATTTGCCCGCACGATTGACATGTTGCAAAACGCACCCGACCCCATACCCTGACGCATCGCATGTGAGAACTAGCTTTTTACCTGGATCAAAGAAATTCAAAACACTGTTGGAACACAGAAGGATGCATGCCTTATTGAAGGCGCGTTCCTGGGCGTTCCCCCAAAACCAATCGCACCCCTTCCTGAGTAGCACGTGGAGAGGCTCCAGCAGCGTGCTTCAGTTCTGCATAAAGTTCCCAAAGTAATTGAGTAGCCCGAGAAAGGTGCGCAGTTCTGAGACATTCCGGGGCCTGGGTGCCAGGCGAATTGCTTCTGTTTTGGACTCTGTTGGGCGGATTCCATCAGCGGTAATCCATCTGCCCAAAAATTCAACCTCGGGTGCGAGAAACAGGCACTTGGATTTCTTGACTCGTAGGCCTACCTGATCCAACCGCTTTCGTACTTCCTCCAAATTACGGAGATGGGAGTCGGTGTCCCTGCCCGTGATAAGTATGTCGTCTTGAAATACAACCGTCCCCGGGATGAACTTGAGCAGACTCTCCATGTTGCGCTGGAATATGGCAGCTGCAGACCTGATGCTGAATGGGCATCAATTGTACATGAAAAGGCCTCGATGTGTGTTGATGGTGGTGAGTAGCTTGGATTCCTCGGTCAATTCTTGCATTATATACGCAGATGTGAGGTCTAATTTTGAGAAAAGTTTACCTCCAGCCAATGTGGCAAATAAGTCCTCCACTCTGGGCAGCGGGTACTGGTCCTGTAGGGAGACTCTGTTTATGGTAGATTTGTAGTCCCCACAAATTTGTACAGATCCATCAGGCTTCATGACTGGGACAATGGGACTTGCCCAGTCGCTAAATTCCACAGGTGATATAATGCCTTCCCGCAGAAGCCTGTCCAGTTCGTGTTCAATCTTTTCCCTCATCACATAGGGTACAGCTCTGGCCTTGTGATGGACCGATCTAGCATCCTGTGTGATGTAGATTTTGACTTTGGCCCCTTTGAAAGTGCCCACAACTGGCTGAAAGAGATGTTCAAATCGCTTTATAACTGTTGAGCAGGAGGTCCGTTCCTCCAATGACATGGCATGGACATCATCCCATTTCCAGTTTAGTTTTGCCAGCCAGCTTCTCCCCAGCAGTGCTGGGGGGGTCTCCGGGGACAATCCACAGGGGAAGTCGGTTCACTGTCCCTTTGTGTGTGACTGAGAGCATGGCGCTGCCGAGGACTGGTACGATTTCTTTGGTATAGGTCCTTAGTTTGGTGTCAACCCTTGTGAGTTTTGGTCTGTCTCTTTTATGCGGCCACAGTTGTTCAAATTGTTGAGCGCCCATGAGAGATTAACTCGCTCCCGTATCCAGCTCCATGTTGACAGATATCCCGTTGAGTAGGACCCTCATCATTATAGGAGGCGTCCTGTCGTAGGTGCAGTGGCCATTGATCGTGTTGACCCGCTGTACATCGGTGTCCCGGGTACTGTTCCCACCATCTTCTGGTCCATTTTCCGACCCATCCGATTCATATACCAGCCAAGCTGCCGTTTTTTTGCACATGCGGGCCAAATGCCCTGTATATTCACAATTTCTGCCAACAGCCTGCTGAAATCGACATCCCTTTGACGAGTGCCCACCCCCACACCTCCAGCACAGACCTGTTCCATTGTTCAAAGTGTTTCCAAAGAATGAGCTGCGTCTGACTGATCTCTCTTGAGCTTCTCTCAGTTTGTAGTTGATTGCTCGCATTATGGGTTGATGAGGTGTGAACGGCCATTCCTGTGGCCCTTGATGGTTTCTGCCTGCTGTCGAGAGCCTGTTCTCCCAGTTTTGTCTGTGTGTGGGGGTAGTAGCTTGTTTAGTGCTGTGAACTTCTTGTTCCGATATTTCGTTAGTTGCCGTACCTGCATTGTAAATCAACCTCGTTTCTTCTTCCCCTACCAAGAATGTCTGTGCAACCAGTACTGCTGCCTCTAAGGTCAGGTTCTTGGTCTCTATGAGCTTTCAGAATATGCCTGCGTGGCCTATTCCTTCAATGAAAAAGTCTCTCAGTATTTCTCTCCTCAGTTCATCGGAGAACTCACATAAACTAGCGAACCTCCGAATTCCGCCACAAAGTCGGGTATGCTCTGGCCCACACAGCGTCTGTAGTTGTAGAACCTGTGTCTGGCCATCAGGTGGTCTCTTACCAGTGTGCTCAATTCTTCAAACGACTTGCTTGCTGGTTTCTCGGGTGCCAACAGATCCTTCATTAAAGCGTATGTTTTCGAGCCACAGCTGGTCAAGAGATGGGCTCGTCTCTTGTCTGCCTTATCATCGCCTAACCAGTCTTTGGTTGCAAAGCTTTGCTGGAGCCTTTCTATAAAGTCTTCCCAATTGTCTCCCGCATTGTACTTTTCATCTGATCCGTTGTTCGCCATTCTGTGGATTCTGTAATCCCGTAACTCGTCGCCACTGTAAAGTCCTGTCCCCTCAGTACAGATTCACATGAGACATGTAGTGAAGTCAAGGTCACTCTGGACCTGCACCTTTATTTCACAGCTCTGGAATGCTGCACTTGCCTGAGACCTGTCCTTATATACCTGTCTCTTGCAAGTGCACCCCTGGTGGTAAGGTATGCTGGTGGTTACAGGTCATATCTTATTACAGTCATGTATAGCATGTTAGGATACAATTATATATAATAATGTAAGATACATGACAGCTCCATCATAGGAGACATACTTCTGCGCTGCCAATTACAGGGATCAGCTCTTTGGTATAAGTTCTTAGCTTGGTGCGAATGAGGCTAAACTTGGGCCTGTGTGCCTTGTTGCACCACAGCCTGTCGAAGGCCTTTTTGCTCATTATGGACTGACTCGCACCTGTGTCCAATTCCATGAATACTGGAATTCCGTTCAGTTCAACTTTTAACATAATCGGTGGATATTTTGTGGTGAAGGTGTGTACCCAGTACACTTCTGCCTCCTCAGTTCGAGTCTCTAGTTCGGCCTGATCCACCATGGATCGATGTTCCTTTGCAGGGTTTGCAGCTCGCCTGCACATTCGCTGGAGGTGTCCCATTGTTCTGCAGCCTTTGTACGTGTAGTGTTTGAAGGGGCATTGATGGGCCCGATGATCACCTCCACAACAGGGTGTTAACTGCCTCGCATTAATGATTGATGGCAGACTCTGGGTCATCTGAGGTCGTGCAGCAGCCAGCGTGTATGTTCTGCCATATGCATTCCTGCTTGAAAACGACATTACTTTGTGCATCGTACTCGCCGAAACCTCTTTCTGCTGCAAAATTTGTTTGGTGTTATCGCTGGTGGACATAAATGCCTGGGCTATCGTTACGGCTTTGCTCAGATTCAGTGTTTCAACAGTCAATAGTTTGCGAAGGATAACCTCATGGCCAATGCCAAGCACAAAAAAGTCTCTTAGCATTTGTTCAAGGAATCCATTGAATTCGCAATATCCTGCAAGGCGCCTTAGTTCAGCGACGTAGCTCGCCACTTCCTGGCCCTCCAACCGTTGACACGTGTAGAACCGATACCTCGCCATCAAAACGCTTTCCTTCGGATTTAGATGCTCCCGGTCCAGCGTACACAATTCTTCATAGGATTTGGTTGTTGGTTTCACCGGAGCTAGGAGATTCTTCATGAGGCCATAGGTTGTTGCCCCACAGACGGTAAGGAGGATCGCCCTTCGTTTGGCAGCGTTCTCGTCCCCTTCCAGCTCATTGGCCACGAAGCATTGGTCGAGTCTCTCCACGAAGGCCTCCCAATCGACCCCTTCTGAGAATTTCTCCAAGATACCAACAGTTCTTTGCATTTTCACGCGGTTGTTCGTTACCTCGTCACCAATTGTTACGCTCATATTAAAGGATGAAACTGAGTACTGTATGTAATGGGTAAGTGTGACCTTAGCTCCTTTAATTAAACTCCAAAGTGTTGGTACAGCGTGGGAGGCCTGCTTATATACAATGCTCCGAAGGGATGCTGGGATCCCTTGGGACTCCGTTAGGTAGGCCCTCTGGTTGTGGTTTGATACAGGTTGCCAAGGGTTACATACATAACACCATCTTAACCACCTTATCTATCTGGCCTGCTACCTTCAGGGACCTGTGGAAATGCATTCCAAGGTCCTTTTGTTCCTCTACATTTCTGTTAGGGTAAGGGTTGTGTATTCCCTTGCCTTGTTAGCCCTCCTCAAATGCCTTAACTCACACTTCTCAACATTGAATTCCATTCGCCACTGTTCTGCTCACCTGACCAGTTCATTGATAACTTCCTGCAGTCCGCAGTTTTCTTTTTCATTATCAACCACACAGCCAATTTTTGTGTCATCTGCAAACTTCTTCATCATGCCCCCTACATTCAAGGCTAAATCATTGATATATACCACAACAAGCAAGGGTGCTAGTACTGAGCTCTGCCGAACCTCACTGGAAACAGTCTTCCAGTCACAAAAACATCCATCAACCATTATTCTCTGCTTCCTGCCCGTGAGCCACTTTGAATCCAACTTGCCACTTTGCCTTGGACCCCATGGGCTTTTACTTTTGTGACCAGTCAGCCATGTGGGACCTTATCAAAAGCCTTGCTAAAAGCCATATACACTACATCAATATCTCATCCAAAAGATGGCACCTCTGACAATGCAGCACTCCTTCAGCACCGTGCTGGGGTGTTGGTCTAGATTTTGTGCTCAAGTCTCTGGAGTGGGAGTTGAATTCACAACCTTCTGACTCGGAGATAAGAGTGCTACCACTGAACCATGGCTAATAGCTATAATGTTTAAAGCCTATGAAAGGTGTAGTTTTCTATCAAACTAATGATCACATTATTCGTCATTTCAAAGGCACATGAGCCTCAAATTTCTGTGGGTGATGTAGTGCAATTTTGTTGTAAGTTGGACACACAAGTGGTGGAAGGCCTAGAAAATAAAACAGAAATTCTACACGTCCTGAACAAAGTCACCCATACCAGAGAGGGCTTGGCCCGGGAAGGGAACACCCAGGAGAAAAGTTTCTTCATCCTCAGCCTGGGAATCTGCCAGCCAGCCAGCCAGAATGTCAGGCGAGAAGGAGAATACTCTCCTGTTTGTCAGTGGATCTTAGACCTACCTGAGATGGGGCCTGCATCCCTGCCCCCAAAGCGTTTTCAGATTTTTCCCACCCCCTTGCCTGGCATACTCTGGTGGGGCCAATGGTGGACAAGGGAGAACCAGTGGATGTGGTGTATTTGGATTTTCAAAAGGCTTTTGACAAGGTTCCACACAAGAGATTGGTGTGCAAAATTAAAGCACAGATTAGTGAAAACAAATGTAGGTCCCTTGCAGTCAGATTCAGGTGAATTTATAAGAGGGAACAAAGAAATGGCGGACCAGTTAAACAAATACTTTGGTTCTGTTTTCATGAAGGAAGACACAAATAACCTTCCGGAAATACTAGGGGACTGAGGGTCTAGTGAGAAGGAGGAACTGAAGGAAACACTTATAAAGCGGGAAATTGTGTGAGGGAAATTGATGGGATTGAAGGCCAATAAATCTCCGGGCCTGATAGTCTGCATCCCAGAGTACTTAAGGAAGTGGCCATAGAAATATTGGATGCGTTGGTGACCATTTTCCAACAGTCTACAGACTCTGGATCAGTTCCTATGGACTGGAGGGTAGCTAATGTAACACCACTGTTTAAAAAGGAGGGAGAGAGAAAATGGGTAATTATAGACCAGTTAGCCTGACATCAGTAGTGGGTAAAATGTTGGAATCAATTATTAAAGAAGAAATAGCAGCGCATTTGGAAAGCAGTGACAGGATCGGTCCAAGTCGGCATGGATTTATGAAAGGGAAATCATGCTTGACAAATCTTCTAGAATCTTTTGAGGATGTAACTAGTAGAGTGGACAAGGGAGAACCAGTGGATGTGGTGTATTTGGACTTTCAAAAGGCTTTTGACAAGGTCCCACACATGAGATTGGTGTGCAAAATTAAAGCACATGGTATTGGGGGTAATGTACTGACGTGGATAGAGAACTGGTTGGCAGACAGGAAGCAGAGAGTCGGGATAAACGGGTCCTTTTCAGAATGGAGGGCAGTGACTAGTGGGGTGCCACAAGGCTCAGTGCTGGGACCCCAGCTCTTTACAATATACATTAATGATTTAGATGAAGGAATTGAGTGTAATATCTCCAAGTTTGCAGATGACACTAAACTGGATGGCGGTGTGAACTGTGAGGAGGATGCTAAGAGGCTGCAGGGTGACTTGGACAGGTTAGGTGAATGGGCAAATGCATGGCAGATGCAGTATAAAGTGGATAAATGTGAGGTTATCCACTTTGGTGGCAAAAACGTGAAGGCAGAATATTATCTGAATGGCGACAGATTAGGAAAAGGGGAGGTGCAACGAGACCTGGGTGTCATGGTTCATCAGTCATTGAAAGTTGGCATGCATGTACAGCAGGTGGTGAAGAAGGCAAATGGTATGTTGGCCTTCATAGCTAGGGGATTTGAGTATAGGAGCAGGGAGGTTTTACTGCAGTTGTACAGGGCCTTGGTGAGGCCTCACCTGGAATATTGTGTTCAGTTTTGGTCTCCTAATCTGAGGAAGGACGTTCTTGCTAGTGAGGGAGTGTAGCGAAGGTTCACCAGACTGATTCCCGGGATGGCAGGACTGACATATGAGGAGAGATGGGATCGACTGCGTCTGTATTCACTGGAGTTTAGAAGAATGAGAGGGGATCACATAGAAACAGATTAAATTCTGACGGGACTGGACAGGTTAGATGCAGGAAGAATGTTCCCGATGTTGGGGAAGTCCAGAACCAGGGGACAAAGTCTAAGGATAAGGGGTAAGCCATTTAGGACTGAAACGAGGAGAAACTTCTTCACTCAGAGAGTTGTTAACCTGTGGAATTCCCTACTGCAGATGCCAGTTCATTGGATATATTCAAGAGAAAGTTAGAAATGGCCCTTATGGCTAAAGGGATCAAGGGGTATAGAGAGAAAGCAGGAAAGGGGTACTGAGGTGAATGATCAGCCATGATCTTATTGAATGGTGGTGCAGGCTCGAAGGGCCAAATGGCTTACTCCTGCACCTATTTTCTATGTTTCTATGTTTCTATTTTTCCTGGCATAAGCATCCTGGTCCTCACTCCAAGATATTGGCACTTTGGATTCTGGCCCCAGGGTATCATGTACAGTGAGAAATGTGTCCTGTTTAGAAATCATCCATTTTGTAGGCATTTCAATAACATTTATTCTTGTGTTCAAAGCCATACACCGTTTGTTTCAAAGCTGTTTTAAAGCAGAAATGTTGTTGTTGTGATGTCGCAGTGGCAGGATGCTGTAATAATGAGAGAAGCCTGATAAGACTTCAAAGTACACAAAATCATCTCATGAAAACAAAATATTCTTATAGGTCTTTAACTGTATTCAAAATCAACATCAATACAGGTGGATGTAACATGACCACTTTCATTTCGTACCAGAACCAAATCCAAGATGGTCGACAGCACTTGCGTCCCAGTGTTATGATCAAATCGATCGTTCCTGCTTCCCACTGGTAAAGCATGATTGCATTTATTTGCACTTTAAATTAAGCAACAGTGTCTTAAAAAGCGGATCAAATGATTCTGTGACTATTTTTTTCAAAACTTGCTTATTTTAATATAAAAGATTTTGGAAGAAAATCTGCTTTAATATCATTATTATTCCACACTGTAATGGTTTGATTCTCATTTTGGAATAAGTTGTGAGGAAGGATTAATATACTGTGGAAAGTAATAGTTTGTGAAGATGAAGTCTGAATAACATAGATCAAACAGACAAGAGCATCAGCTTTAATGAATGTTGTCAGAGATTTTAAAGACGGGTTCCTCTCAGTACTGTCCGACTTACACATGGTAAATATTAAAGATAATGTGCTGCAGAGCCATGTGGATTTTCAGTTAAAAAAAATTGGTGAAATGACTGAAGGGCAAATGGCTTAATTTCAAAACACAAAGTAAGAAACAAAACGCAATGCTGATCATCTGATCTTTGTTCGGTCGTTTATTTTTCTCCAAGTCTTCATTCAACTATGTGCATCATTAGCAGGAGTGTGCATGCAACCAGCAAATTGGATCTCTTCTCAGCATTCATAGACAGGTCGAAGGAGTGCTGTACTTAGAAGCAAATCTCCCTTCAACCACATCACTTAGATCCACTACTTTAAAGAGGGAAGCTTGGCATCAAATAAAATCATTTATAAATTATTCTGTTTAACTTTAGCCTCTTTCCCCCTCCCCCCTTCCTTGTTAACTTTTAGTCAAGTAATGCCTGAGAGGATGGTTTGATGTTTACAATGGGGGAGTTTTAACTTCCTCCGCCCCACACCAACCAGCAGATATAAAATGGAGGGTGAGACTTACCCATTCCCACACCGATCCCAGCAACTGTAATTTTAAATTGCAGGCTCCAAGGAGGCCCACCCAAAGCCAGAAGGCTTCTCCTTTAGATCAGATCCTGAAGACATCACTGGGACACAGCGGCCATTTTAATGTTGGCCAAAGTAGCAAAGTGGCTATGGCTGTGGCTTTCCCGGCAAGCTGAAGCTAGTGGGAAGAGGATCAGCAGGAAAAGAAGCCCCCCTGCAGGCATGTTTATTTCTTTCCTTTGTCAGGCTAGCTGGTACCTTCTCCTCCTTTCCCCACAAGGGAAGTGTAGAGTTCCTGGTCGGGAAGACAGCCAGCAGCATGTAAATGGATCCCCAATATGCCAACAAGCCCCACAATCCTTATCATAAAAGATGGCCATGGCTCAGTGACTCTCACTTCTGAGTCTGAAGGTTGTGTGTTCAAGTCCCATTCCAGAGACTTGAGCACAAAGTCTAGGCTAACTCCCTTAGTGCAGTACCAAGGGAGTGCTGCACTGTTGGTGGTGCTGCCTTTCGGATAAGAGGCCGAGGTCCCGTCTTCCCTCTCAGGTGGATGTGAACAATTCTATTTTAAAGGAGAGCCAGGGAGTTCTCCCCTATATTTATCCCTCAACGAACACCACTAAAGCAGATTTTCTGGTCATTATCACATTGCTGCTTATGGGAGCTTGCAGTGCGCAAATTGGCTGCCGCGTTTCCTACATTACAACAGTGACTACATTTCAAAAACACTTCATTGGCTGTAATGTCCTAAGGTCATGAAGGCTCTATATAAATGCTAATCTTTCTTCTTTACCAAATACATTCTGGCCCAGTAACTTCTTTTCTGATCAATTCCTTTTTTTATTTCCAAAAGGCATTTGATAAAGTGCCACACAATAGGGTTGCCAGAAAAGTTAAAGCCCATGGAATAAAAGGGGTACTGGCAGCATGGATACAAAATTGGCTAAGTGACAGGAATCAGAGTAGTGGTGAACGGTTGTTTTTCGGACTGGAGTGGGACTTGAACACACAACCTTCAGACTCAGAAGTAAGAATGACTTCTCTTGTGGCCACCTTTTATGATAAGGATTGTGGGGCTTGTTGGCATATTGGGGATCCATTTATATGCTGCTGGCCGTCTTCCCGACCAGGAATTCTACACTTCCCTTGTGGGGAGAGGAGGAGAAGGTACCAGCTGGCCCTACAAAGGAAAGAAATAAACTTACCTGCGGGGTGGCTTCTTTTCCTGCTGATCCTCTTCCCACTAGCTTCAGCCTGCCGGGAAAGCCACAGCCATAGCCACTTTGCTACTTCGGCCAACATTAAAATGGCCGCTGTGTCCCAGTGATGTCTTCAGGATCTGATCTAAAGGAGAAGCCTTCTGGCTTTGCGTGGGCCTCCTTGGAGCCTGCAATTTAAAATTACAGTTGCCGGTACTAGGACCACTACTTTTCTTGATATATATTAATGACTTGGACTTGAGTGTACAGGGTACAATTTCAAAATTTGCAGATGACACAAAACTTGGAAGTATAGTGAACAGTGAGGAGGATAGTGATATACTTCAAGAGGAAATGGACAGGCTGGTGAAATGGGTGGAAACGTGGCAGATAAAGTTTAACACAGATTAGTGCAAAGTGATACATCTTCATAGGAAGAACGAAGAGAGGCAATATAAACTAAAGGGTAAAATTCTAAAGTGGGTGCAGGAACTGAGAGATCTGGGGGTATATGTGCATAAATCGTAGGAGGTGGCAGGGCTGGTTGAGAAAGCATACGGGATTCTAGGCTTCATAAATAGAGGCATTGAGTACAAAAGTAAGAAAGTTATGATGAACTTTTATAAAACACTGGTTCGGCCTCAACTAGAGTATTGTGTCCAATTCTGGGCACTGCACTTTAGGAAGGATGTGAAGGCCTTAGAGAGGGTGCAGAAAAGATTCACAAGAATGATTCCAGGGATGAGGGACTTCAGTTACGTGGATAGACTGGAGAAGTTGGGTTGTTCTCCTTAGAGCAGAGAAGGTTGACAGGAGATTTGATAGAGGTGTGCAAAATCATGAGGGGGCTAGACCGAGTAGCTGGAGAGGAACTGTTCCCATTGGCAGAGGGGTTGAAAACCAGAGGACACAGATTTAAGGTGATTGGCAAAGGAACCAAAGGTGACATGAGGAAAAACTTTTTTACGCAGCGACTGGCTAGGATTTGAAATGCATTGGATGAAAGGGTGGTGGAGGCAGACTCAATTGTGGCTTTCAAAAGGGAATTGGATAAGTAGCTGAAGGAAAAAGATTTGCAGGGCTATGGGGAAAGGTCGGGGGAGTGGGACTAGCTGAAGAGCTCTTGCAGAGAGCCGACACGGGCTCGACAAGCCGAATGGCCTCTGTCATGTATGTAACCACAATATAACACCACTGTATTACTGTATACACTCAACCTAGATGCACACCTTGACCACTAGGGGTGAACTTGTGAGACACTCCTTACCTGATCACACAGGTATAAAAAGGGAGGTCCCACGCAGGGTCTTCGTCTTTGGAGTTCTGTGAATAAAGAGTTAAGGTCACAGAGTGACCTTGTCCCCAGAATGTGCCTCGTGTGGTTTCATACTGTAGAGTAAGGACTTTACAGCCTCCTTCTGTGCCATTCTATGATTCTAAGATTTTATTGTTATCTCTATCAATTGTTCCATATCCTGCTCTAGTACATCTGCATTCTCACTTCCACCATCATTTGTAAAACCTGATGCCAAATATTTATTTGAGATCTCTACTATACCTTCACCTGCCACAATTAGACATAACCTCTCTTTAACATCTTACATGCTTACTATTTCCTTTTATTTTCTCATTAACTGTTTCTCATTCCCTTTTAGTCCTTCTAACCCCCTTCTCACCTCCCCATTACACTTTCTATATTCCTCACGATTATCCTTAGCATTTCTTTCAGGTTCAGTTTAGTTTTAATGTTGCTTTATCCATGGAACTCTATACTTGATGCACCACCTTTTGCCTTGTAGGAATATATTTATTTTGTATTTTATTCATCTCATTTTTCCCACCGGTGGTCTAACGTTTTCCCCAGTTAATTTAGGCCAGATCCCCTATTATCTTGATGAACTTTGCCTTTCCCCAGTCCAGCGCCCTTATCTTCCTTTTCCATTCTTACATTGGATGTAATGATGTGATGGGCACAATTCCCCACAATTAAGTCAGGCAATGCTTCTTTCCTTGTTCGACTAGAAACATGCACTGATCTAGAAAGCAGTCCTGGATTAACTGAACAAGACTAGGTAAAGTAGGAGGGGGAAATCACCTGGCAATATCATGATTTGTAACTTTGGGCTCAATTTTCCCAAGTTATCTGCACCGTTTCTTTGGCGTGCACCGCTTTTTTGGCCTAAATTAAAATATCCAAGTTTCCCCAAAGATTGTGTGCCAGTGTAACTCAGTTAGTTATGATTTTTTTAGGTTAGTTTTTTTTTGCATCATTAGGGGTGTAACCTGTCACCCACGCCAGTTCTAGCCATTGAAGCAAGTTTGGCCAGCTCCGATTTACTCCAATTTTTCTTAGGACGGTGTATGTGACCACTCTGGAAAAACCTTCTGGGCAGTTAAGAAAATCGGCTCAGGTAAGAGAATCAGCGTGGCCAATGCAGTTCCACGGCCCGGACAGCAGCAGCAGAGAGGGGGGTGCGGGGGGGAGAGGAGAAGGGGAGACGTTTCGGCCAGGGTTAGGAGCGGCAACCGGCACCAGCAGAGGAGGGAGACCCTTCGGCCAGGGCTAGTAGCAGTAACTGGCATAGGGAGGCCCTTCTGCCAGGGCTAGTTGCAGCAACCGGCATCAGGAGGGGGAGGCCCTTCAGCCAGGGCTAGCAGCGGCAACCGGCACCGGCACGGGGAGGCCTCTCGGCCAGGATTAGGAGCGGCACCAGGAAGGGGGAAGGGCAGGGGGGAATAGACTTTTGGCATTAACACTTTAATGATTTAATGCTGGTAAGCTGCTGCAATGTGCAAGGTGCCTGTGCAGGTTGCTGTGAGCTGGCCAGAATGTGTTGTATGTTTCACTTTCCAGCCTCAGCCCGCAGTGTGTCCCTCGTTACCCTGGCAACCTGATCTTTTTGGCACAGATCTTAGGCTCTACCCCCAAAGCTAAAGGACAGACTAGACAGCGCCAAAATCAACAATTCAAACGGGGAAAGTTGGATGATTTTTTTTGGCGTAGTTGGGCCCCAAAAAACGGGCATAACTCTTCAAGTACGCCAAAAAACGGCTTTGGGGAAAATTGAGCCCTGTGTAATGAACAGAAACAGGTCGATGTAACAAAGGGCAGTGATTTATCAAAGGTAATAAAGACAGGGTCAAACCCATCTGGAGCTAAACTTTTATGTAGCAGGCAGGAATGCATACTAATGGTTCATATTGTTAATTAATTACATGTGTTGTAGTGGAGGGAGATGGTGTGACTGAGAGCAGGCAGTAGCTGAGCCAGTAGCACTGGATTTCATCCATTACAGATTCGGTATTAAATCTCCAGCTGCTTTATAGCTTTCTAATACGGTGCTGTGCCATGCGATACCCGTTAGGGTGTTTGACCGTATAACCATGCACTCTATTCAAGCATTAAATTTTCTTTATGTATCCCTTTTTAGTTAAATAGCCCTGGCTGCATACACCTGCTAATTAACCCTACAGGAGCTGGTGACATATTGTTCTAAGAATGCTTGGATCTTTGCATAACTTCGTTCCTATTCATTATATTGTACTGATACAGAATGGTTTTCAGTGGGTAGTTATAAATCATGCCCCTTTAGTTAAAGTGTTACAGGAAACAAGGCTCTGAAGATGAATAACATTCACAAACTAAGATGAAAGTATATATTACTGGAAATACTTTTTTTTAAGTTATGGATTATTTCTTCCCTAAGTGTGACCAAAGATGGAAGTCTCTCAAGAGATTTAAATTTATTTTATTGACTTTTACAGCACCCTGTTACTGCTGAACAGCCCTGTGCTTGTTTAATCTAATAAACTCACGAGCCTTCTCAGTGTATTGTAAGTATTAATGATTAGTACAGTGCACATGATCAACTTCAACTTCAGACAAAATAATCTTTAAAACTGTGTTCCATCTGAGAGAACCCAAGTGTTTCACTGAGATGCCTGATTTCAGGTGCACTAAGAGCTGGTATACAGCATTCCCCTTAAAGAGTACTTCACAGTTTATCAAATATTTTCTTGTAAGTATTCCATACGGGGCCCTGTGGAAGGTTAGACAGTCAATGAGTTATGCAACCTGTATGCCTATCTTCCTTATATTACTGGCTTGCCTAGGACCTGCTTTTTCCTGCCTGAGCATCAACAGTTGCACTAAAGTAGGAGTATTGCTCTAATTGTTTTAGATTGCGTGCTCTGTGAGTTCTGGGACAATGCCAGCAGCAATCGCATTAGACACTGCTAACGTCATTCCAATGTCTTCTTTTCCAGCGGAGTTACAAATTCTGCTAGGTAACAATACCAATGTCACGCCAGCTCAGTGCCTATACTTACCAGATGAAAGTGCTGTAATCTGAAACTCAGGCCCCAGGTGGTGAGTTTTCATGCCAGTTTCATACATCATTTTACATTGGCACAGTTTGCACTACCAACTTTATACCACAGTATAATTCATACCAGTTGTTGCCTTGGTCTATTTATTTGAGGATGTTTAACCAGGAGTTTTCAATATGATTCTTTGTCTTATTTAACAAAGAAGGAAAGAATATCTTGAACTTATATAGCACCTTATAAGCTGCTCAGCAATGTACAACTGATGGCTTATTTTCTGAAATGCAGTCACTGTTGTTCTTTAGGCAGTTACAATGCCCAATTTAAAAATGAATAATGTGACAATCCCCCTTTTTTCAAATAGTGCCGTGGAAATTTTCCAGTTGAGTAAACAGTTTAACGTTTCATTCAATGGGTGGCATATCTGACAATCCAGCATTCCCTCAGCAGTGCATTGAAGTGTCAGCCTAGATCATGTACTCAAGCACTTGGTGGGGTTTAGAAAGATCAACCTTCTACCTCAAAGGCAAGAGTGCTGCCAATAGAGCTAAGCTGACACGCTTATGTTGGAACCTTGCAAATTAAGCTACTGGAAGGTTTGCCCAAGTTTAGCATCTTAACTGAAGCAACTTACCCCCGAAATCTAGTATCCCCTCAACTGTTCAGTGTGGAACTGTTATCAATATGTCTTCCAAGTACAGCTAAACTAATAGTCATCTGGTCAAGCGATAAGTGAGACAACTAACACATGCTGGTGTAAATGGGACTGTATACAGCCATTAAAATCAGCATTATAGTTTCACTTTGAATCATTTCTACCTTAGCAAGTTCACGCCAGAGGGCAGCCCCTGTGGACCCAGGTCTGGAGCAAAATTAATGTCAAGATAATTTGCGTAGAATCAGAATGTCTTCAGTACAGAAGCAGCCCATCTGGTCCTTCAAGCCTGCAGCATTGCTTTTTCTCCACATGACCCACACAGTCTGATCCCACTCTCATCCTTGTTCCCCATACCCTTTACAATAGGGAATCATAGAATTTTATAGCGAAGAAAGAGGTCATTCAACTCATCGGCTATGCCAACTTTCTGAAAAAGCTATCCACTTAGCTCTATTCCCTTGCCCCTTTTCCATACGTTTCTAAATTTTATTTTTTTTAAATATTTAACCAGTACCCTCTCAAAAGCTATTGTGAATATTTCCTCCATCACCATTTCTGATCAGATATTCCTGTCCTAACAACCTATGATTTGCATAGGTTTAGCATTATTTCTTCGCTTTAGTACTTGATTTATAAAACCTAAGATTTTACAGCTTCATCTTGTTCTCCCACTTAAAAAAAATTGTGTATCTGAACCCATAAGTCTCTTGTGCTCCACTGCTCTTTTTAAAGATTTACCATTTAATTTATATTTCCTTTCCTTGTTTTTCCTCTCTTAAGGTACTACCTCATATTTCTCCACCTCAAATCTCATCTGACATCTTTCAGCCCAATTTCCTAACTTGTCTATCTCCACTTGAAGACATGGGGGGTGAACTTGGGTATCGCCTTTACTTTTAAAAGTTTGAAAAATTAGCGGCAGGCGCTAATCATTTCGAGCTTTTAAAAAAATTAGGCATTTGCACTCCAGGAAGGAAGTAGAGCACTAAATCAAGCACTACACATCATCATAGGCAGTCCCTCGGAATCAAGGAAGACTTGCTTCCACTCTTAAAATGAGTCCTTAGGTGGCTGAACAGCCCAATACGAGAACCACAGTCCCTGTCACAGGTGGGACAGATAGTCGTTGAGGGAAGGGGTGGGTGGGATAGATTTGCCGCGTGCTCTTTCTGCTGCCTGCGCTTGGTTTCTGCATGCTCTCGGCGATGAGACTCGAGGTGCTAAGCATCCTCCTGGATACACTTCCTCCACTTAGGGCGGTCTTTGGCCGGGGACTCTCAGGTGTCAGTGGGGATGTTGCACTTTATCAGGGAGGCTTTGAGGATGTCCAGTAACGTTTCCTCTGCCCACCTTTGGCTCGTTTGCCGTGAAGGAATTCCGAGTAGAGCGCTTGCCTTGGGAGTCTCGTGTCTGGCATGCGGACAATTGGCCTGCCCAGTGGAGGTGATCAAGTGTGGTCAGTGCTTCAATGCTGAGGATGTTGGCCTGGTTGAGGACGCTAATGTTGGTGGGTCTGTCCTCCCAGGGGATTTGCAGGATCTTGCGGAGGCATCGTTGGTGGTATTTCTTCAGCGACTTGAGATGTCTACTGTACATGATCAGAGAGGCGGGAGTCCAGAGAGGCAGCGGCCTATAAAAGGCTCAGCAGTCCGGGGAGCGTCGAGAGAGGCGGGAGTCCAGAGAGGCAGCGGCCTATAAAAGGCTCAGCAGTCCGGGGAGCGTCGAGAGAGGCGGGAGTCCAGAGAGGCAGCGGCCTATAAAAGGCTCAGCAGTCCGGGGAGCGTCGAGAGAGGCGGGAGTCCAGAGAGGCAGCGGCCTATAAAAGGCTCAGCAGTCCGGGGAGCATCGAGAGAGGCGGGAGTCCAGAGAGGCAGCGGTGCAGCTCCAGCTGGGAGAGAAGGCAAAAAAGAAGTAGAAGGAAATCAAAAGGTGACGTCACAGCCAACGTGGTAAGTGATTGGCTGCTGATTGGTGAGTAGTTTTTCTTTTTCTTTATTAGTCAGTAACTTTTAACATTGTTGTCGGCAATTTAAGTGTATCTAAGGGTTAAGTCATGGCAGGACAGCTCGGTCACGTGATATGCTCCTCCTGTACCATGTGGGAACACGGGGACAACACCAGTGTCCCTGACGACTACATGTGCGGGAAGTGTGTCCACCTCCGGCTACTGACGGTCCGCGTTGCGGAGTTGGAGCTGAAGGTGGATTCACTCTGGAGCATCCACGATGCTGAGAATGACGTGAGTATCACGTGTAGCGAGTTGGTCTTACTGCAGGAGAAGGGTCCACAGCCAGCGAGGGAATGGAAGACCAGCAGGAAGAGTAGTGCAAGGAAGGTAGTGCAGGGGTCCCCTGTGGTCATCCCCCTGCAAAACAGATACACCGCTTTGAGTACTGTTGAGGGGGATGACTCATCAGGGGAGGGCAGCAGCAGCCAAGTTCATGGCACCGTGGCTGGCTCTGTTGCACAGGAGGGCAGGAAAAAGAGTGGAAGAGCGATAGTGATAGGGGATTCAATTGTAAGGGGAATAGATAGGCGTTTCTGCGGCCGCAACCGAGACTCCAGGATGGTATGTTGCCTCCCTGGTGCAAGCGTCAAGGATGTCTCGGAGCGGGTGGAGGACATTCTAAAAAGGGAGGGAGAACAGCCAGTTGTCGTGGTGCACGTTGGTACCAATGACATAGGTAAAAAAAGGGATGAGTTCCTACGAAATGAATTTAAGGAGCTAGGAGCTAAATTAAAAAGTAGGACCTCAAAAGTAGTAATCTCGGGATTGCTACCAGTGCCACGTGCTAGTCAGAGTAGGAATCGCAGGATAGCTCAGATGAATACGTGGCTTGAGCAATGGTGCAGCAGGGAGGGATTCAAATTCCTGGGGCATTGGAACCGGTTCTGGGGGAGGTGGGACCAGTACAATCCGGACGGTCTGCACCTGGGCAGAATCGGAACCAATGTCCTCGGGGGAGTGTTTGCTAGTGCTGTTGGGGAGGAGTTAAACTAATATGGCAGGGGGATGGGAACCAATGCAGGGAGATAGAGGGAAACAAAAAGGAGGCAAAAACAAAAGACAGAAAGGAGATGAGGAAAAGTGGAGGGCAGAGAAACCCAAGGCAAAGAACAAAAAGGGCCATTGTACAGCAAAATTCTAAAAGGACAGAGGGTGTTAAAAAAACAAGGCTAAAGGCTTTGTGTCTTAATGCAAGGAGTATCCGCAATAAGGTGGATGAATTAACTGTGCAAATAGATGTTAACAAATATGATGTGATTGGGATTACGGAGACGTGGCTCCAGGATGAGCAGGGCTGGGAACTCAACATCCAGGGGTATTCAACATTCAGGAAGGATAGAATAAAAGGAAAAGGAGGTGGGGTAGCATTGCTGGTTAAGGAGGAGATTAAGGCAATAGTTAGGAAGGACATTAGCTTGGATGATGTGGAATCTATATGGGTAGAGCTGCAGAACACCAAAGGGCAAAAAACGTTAGTGGGAGTTGTGTACAGACCTCCAAACAGTAGTAGTGATGTTGGGGAGGGCATCAAACAGGAAATTAGGGGTGTGTGCAATAAAGGTGCAGCAGTTATAATGGGTGACTTTAATATGCACATAGATTGGGCTAACCAAACTGGAAGCAATACGGTGGAGGAGGATTTTCTGGAGTGCATAAGGGATGGTTTTTTAGACCAATATGTCGAGGAACCAACTAGGGGGGAGGCCATCTTAGACTGGGTGTTATGTAATGAGAAAGGATTAATTAGCAATCTCGTTGTGCGAGGCCCCTTGGGGAAGAGTGACCATAATATGGTGGAATTCTGCATTAGGATGGAGAATGAAACAGTTAATTCAGAGACCATGGTCCAGAACTTAAAGAAGGCTAACTTTGAAGGTATGAGGCGTGAATTGGCTGAGATGGATTGGCGAATGATACTTAAGGGGTTGACTGTGGATGGGCAATGGCAGACATTTAGAGACCGCATGGATGAACTACAACAATTGTACATTCCTGTCTGGCATAGAAATAAAAAAGGGAAGGTGGCTCAACCGTGGCTATCAAGGGAAATCAGGGATAGTATTAAAGCCAAGGAAGTGGCATACAAATTGGCCAGAAATAGCAGCGAACCTGGGGACTGGGAGAAATTTAGAACTCAGCAGAGGAGGACAAAGGGTTTGATTAGGGCAGGGAAAATGGAGTATGAGAAGAAGCTTGCAGAGAACATTAAGACGGATTGCAAAAGTTTCTATAGATATGTAAAGAGAAAAAGGTTAGTAAAGACAAATGTAGGTCCCCTGCAGTCAGAATCAGGGGAAGTCATAACGGGGAACAAAGAAATGGCGGACCAATTGAACAAGTACTTTGGTTCGGTATTCACGAAGGAGGACACGAACAACCTTCCGGTTATAAAAGGGGTCGGGGGGTCTAGTAAGGAGGAGGAACTGAGGGAAATCCTTATTAGCCGGGAAATTGTGTTGGGGAAATTGATGGGATTGAAGGCCGATAAATCCCCAGGGCCTGATGGACTGCATCCCAGAGTACTTAAGGAGGTGGCCTTGGAAATAGTGGATGCGTTGACAGTCATTTTCCAACATTCCATTGACTCTGGATCAGTTCCTATGGAGTGGAGGGTAGCCAATGTAACCCCACTTTTTAAAAAAGGAGGGAGAGAGAAAACAGGGAATTATAGACCGGTCAGCCTGACATCGGTAGTGGGTAAAATGATGGAATCAATTATCAAGTGCATTTGGAAAGAGGTGACATGATAGGTCCAAGTCAGCATGGATTTGTGAAAGGGAAATCATGCTTGACAAATCTTCTGGAATTTTTTGAGGATGTTTCCAGTAGAGTGGATAAGGGAGAACCAGTTGATGTGGTATATTTGGACTTTCAGAAGGCGTTCGACAAGGTCCCACACAAGAGATTGATGTGCAAAGTTAGAGCACATGGGATTGGGGGTAGTGTACTGACATGGATTGAGAACTGGTTGTCAGACAGGAAGCAAAGAGTAGGAGTAAATGGGTACTTTTCAGAATGGCAGGCAGTGACTAGTGGGGTACCGCAAGGTTCTGTGCTGGGGCCCCAGCTGTTTACACTGTACATTAATGATTTAGATGAGGGGATTAAATGTAGTATCTCCAAATTTGCGGATGACACTAAGTTGGGTGGCAGTGTGAGCTGCGAGGAGGATGCTGTGAGGCTGCAGAGCGACTTGGATAGGTTAGGTGAGTGGGCAAATGCATGGCAGATGAAGTATAATGTGGATAAATGTGAGGTTATCCACTTTGGTGGTAAAAACAGAGAGACAGACTATTATCTGAATGGTGACAGATTAGGAAAAGGGGAGGTGCAAAGAGACCTGGGTGTCATGGTACATCAGTCATTGAAGGTTGGCATGCAGGTGCAGCAGGCGGTTAAGAAAGCAAATGGCATGTTGGCCTTCATAGCAAGGGGATTTGAGTACAGGGGCAGGGAGGTGTTGCTACAGTTGTACAGGGCATTGGTGAGGCCACACCTGGAGTATTGTGTACAGTTTTGGTCTCCTAACCTGAGGAAGGACATTCTTGCTATTGAGGGAGTGCAGCGAAGGTTCACCAGACTGATTCCCGGGATGGCGGGACTGACCTATCAAGAAAGACTGGATCAACTGGGCTTGTATTCACTGGAGTTCAGAAGAATGAGAGGGGACCTCATAGAAACATATAAAATTCTGACGGGGTTAGACAGGTTAGATGCAGGAAGAATGTTCCCAATGTTGGGGAAGTCCAGAACCAGGGGTCACAGTCTAAGGATAAGGGGTAAGCCATTTAGGACCGAGATGCGGAGGAACTTCTTCACCCAGAGAGTGGTGAACCTGTGGAATTCTCTACCACAGAAAGTTGTTGAGGCCAATTCACTAAATATATTCAAAAAGGAGTTAGATGAGGTCCTTACTGCTAGGGGGATCAAGGGGTATGGCGAGAAAGCAGGAATGGGGTACTGAAGTTGAATGTTCAGCCATGAACTCATTGAATGGCGGTGCAGGCTAGAAGGGCCGAATGGCCTACTCCTGCACCTATTTTCTATGTTTCTATGTTTCTATGTCTCTGAGCCATACAGGAGGGCGGGTATTACTACAGCCCTGTAAACCATGAGCTTGGTGGCAGATTTGAGGGCCTGGTCTTCAAATACTCTTTTCCTCAGGCGGCCGAAGGCTGCACTGGAGGCGGTGTTGAATCTCGTCATCAATATCTGTTCTTGTTGATAAGAGGCTCCCGAGGTATGGGAAATGATCCATATGATCCACTGCCTTCCTGGAGCGCAATCGGCAGCAGGCGGGGCGGTGAGTTCAGCAGCATTGCACACTGGGCCGTGCAGCACTGTCGCAATGAAAGGCTCCTTCCCTCCCTTAAAGGGAAAGGCTATCGCTGCAGGCTCTGCAAAGGAAAACAAACTTACCTTCTCAACGATGGCAACCGCGATCCGGCCTGCTCAGCCCAGCACTCAAGTAGAGTGCCAGGCTGATCGATTGTCGACAGGAATCCGCGAAAAAACCTGCAAGAGAGAAGGTTTTATTTTTACTTACCTCAGCCAGCTCGCCTTTAAGCTTCGCCCCCGAAGTGGACGGCCACCCGATGTACGGTGTTTTTGCCCGGCGCTGCTGCAGGGGCCGGACCTCAATTTCAGGTCCGGGGCGCTACCGGGGCGATGTGCATGGCGGCGACGTCACGATCTGCAGGCAAAGGAAATCGGGGCACAACGCCATAGTGCCACTGCAAAACTCCCGTTGAATACGGTGGGAGTCGACGTTATCACCACGTCCGGTCGCAAAGCCATTTGCGCCCCATAAGTGCCCGCAGAGGCACCCAATTTTGCCCCATAGTCTCAACATAAACGATAACCTCTGGGTAACCCCTGAAACCTTTTCCAATAGCTTTTGTACCTGCTCCATTATGTCCTTTATTCTGGCACCTTGGATGTAACACACCATTTAGGACTCAGTTACCATTTAAGAAGCGACTGTCTATTCCACATTACATTCCATGTTGCATGTGCTCATGTGAGCTCAAAATAGCATTGATGTGACATACTGCTTCTATTTTTTTCTTTAAAACCACACAAACTATAGTGTACCTTCTTTATATGTCCTCGACCAGAACAGGAGCCAACCCAAAGAGAAATTAATATCAACTGCCTATCTCACAAAAAATGAAAATAAGAGATTATTTTAGTACTGAAATCTAAACATACTGATTTTTTTTAAATGATCTGTGACATTAGGTCAATAGGGCCACCAGTGGCTAGTGACTGCCAAGCATTTTTTACCCCACTTTGAGCCCCATGTGCTGCAATATAATTTTCAATGCTATTTAGTCATTGGTGAATGGAAAATGTGTATTTGACCAAAAGCAATCTAGAATGTACGCATTTATGTAGGCAGGACAGATACTGTAAACTTTAGAGCCACAGAGCAGATTTTATGCAAATAGTTACACTTTTCTTTAAAACAAATTCAAATTTGGAAACAAGATGCATTGGTTTAGGAGTTTCTCGTGAGGCACACATGTAAATAGGCCAGTGAAACACCAACAGTTCAGATCCCCAGTGACACAGAGAGGAAAGCACTTTACAATCCACACATACTGCTTTAGTAAGACATGTTTTACTAGGGCTAGATTTAGCTTTTAACATGTGAACTTCTGTGTTGGGAATAAAGTAAAGCCTAGACAGCGAACTCTGTATTTTAATTAGATTTGTTGTAATAGGTCAATTTTATACACGGAAAACATTAATTCATCAAAGCAGAGAGGGAATGTAATGGGAAATGAAGTGATATTATGTTTTTTTAAAAATCTGATTCTGTAAGGTCTGATTTTTTTTTATGAGCTGTGGTTTGATAACACTGTTACAAAGCAAAGTTAAATCTTCCTTTCAAACTCATTAAAAACCGCTTGTGGTCATAATTTGCAGAAAATGAAATGTTTCCTGTGTGAGTGTTTGAACACATGTTTGCTATTTTCCTCCCTATGTGTATTTTGTGGGAAAATCTAGTATGACTACAAAAGACATTAATGAGGTACAGGAACCAAAAGGTTCAATATTTAGGTTCTTGTTTGAATTAGATATATGGCTATAAACCAAATTAGATTTTTTTTTTAAATATTGTAACCTTAAATATACACCAACAGCAATATGGTGATTTACAGAACATTTTTGTAAACAATACAAGGTGATAAATATATAAAAATAGATGCCTGGCAGCGAGATATATGTTAGTAAGACCAAATAAACATCAGGGTGAGTCCCATCCGACAGCAAATCCAAGGCAGGAGGCCACGATAGTATTAAAGATCTACTTCTTTTAGAATTCACTGTGGGTCAGGAGGAGCAAGAATGCTCCCCTAGGCCCCTCCTTGGGCGTCCCCGATCTCACTGGAAACCCCGATCTCCCGCAAAGCCCGCCTTCCACTGACTGTCATCGACCATCCCCAGCTGCGGCCTCCTGCTACTAATTTCTACTCCCATCCGCCAGCCAGGCTGTCAATTTGGCTGGGTGTTGGGTGGGAGTCTGCGAAGAGTTATTTAAATAATTATTAAAATTCATCAGGACCTCCACGTCCCCGGTCTTGCCGAGTTCAGCACCCAATATCAGGCTCCCCCACACCCGTTCCACAATCCTGTTAACATTGAGGCCATAGCTACAGCAGTAGAAAGAAGGGATTTCAACAGGATGATTCGGCAGTGGAAACACCATGGGTACAGCAAAGGATACAAGTCTCTGGTGAGAGTTGTCAACAGACCTCCTGACGATAATGATGTAATGGAGGGATGTATAAATATGGATATCAAAAAAACATATGGTTATAATGGGAGATTTTAATTTGAACATAGACTGGGAGAAGCAAAACAGTTCAAGTATTAAAAGTAATGTATTTCTAGAATGTGTTTAGGATAGTTTTCTGGAGCAATACATTTTAAAACCATCCGGGGGACAGGCCATACTAGATTTATTGATGAGTAATGAACCAGAATCATGTAACAATCTGACGGTAAAGGAATATCTTGCAAATAGTGATCATAATGTGATTAAATTTGATATTAGGTTTGAGAGAAAGACAGGAGAGTTACAAACCAAGGTTTTAAATATCGGTAATGCAAACTTCAAAGGGATGAGAAATTAATTGACCACAGTAAACTGGGCTCAACTGTTAATGGGTAAAACTACAGACAAACAGCGGGAAGTATTCACAAAGGTATTTAATACAATACAAAATCAGTACATATCCCTAATAGGCACAGGCTCCACTTGTGCAGTTAAGCAACCATAGATCATAGACCATAGGTCATAGATCTAAGAATGGTTACAGCATGGAAGAAGGCCATTTGGCCCATCGAGCCCATGCGGCTCTCTGCAAGAACAGCTGAGCTAGTCCCACTCTCCCACCCTTTCCCCATCGCACTGCAAAGTGTTTTCCTTCAGGTACTCGTCCAATTCCCTTTTGAAAGCCATGATTGAATCTGCCTCCACCATTCCAGATGCTAACCACTTGCTGCGTAAAAATGTTTTCCTCATGTCGCCTTTGGTTCTTTTGCCAATCACCTTAAACCTGTGTCCACTAGTTCTCGACCCCTCTGCCAATGGGAACAGTTTCTCTCTATCTACTCTGGCTAGACCCCTCATGATTGTGAAGTCTCTATCAAATCTCCTCTCACTCTTCTCTGTTCTAAGGAGAACAACCCCAGCTTCTCCAGTCTATCCACGTAACTGAAGTCCCTCATCAACCACAGTCAACAAATGAGATAAGAGACAGTATCAAGCTAAAAGAAAATGCTTACACAAGTGGAAATCAAGGGATACAATGGAAGTAATAAGAGGTGTAAAACGAAACATGTAAAAACTTGCAAAGGATATCAAATCTAACAGCAAAAATTTTTATGAATATATTAAGAAAGAGAGTGGTAAAGGGGAATGAACACCCATTAAAGACAGATACAGGTGATGCTATAATGGGCAATAGGAAACTAGCAGACTTGTTAAGTGAGTATTTTTTATCTATTTTTGCAGCAGGGGAAGAGGACAAAATACCAATGGTATAAGATAACCTGAAAATAAGTCAAGAGGAGGAATTTAGCGGATTTAATATAAGTTTAAAAAATGGTAATTGAGAAAATAATGGGAATTAAGATAGATTCCTCTCCAACCCAGAGAACTAAAATAAATAGGTGAGGAAATTGCAGATGCACCAGTCCTAATTTTCCAAAGCTCTCTAATTTCAGGAATTATGCCCTTGGATTGGAAAATTGCAAATGTCACTCCATTATTTAAAAAAGGGGGGAGGGAGAAACCAGGTAATTATCAACCCATGTAATATGGTCACCTCCAATTTAGTGCACTTTCATTTTTGCTATTAATCTCTTGTGCAGAAATATCTTCTAGAAGTCCATATAGGCAGCATCCATAGACACTCCCCTATCAACCATGCTAGTGACCTCCAAAAAAAAACCAACTAGATTAATCAGTTTACCATCAGTTGTGGGGAAGTCACTGGAATCTATCACCAGAGACAGGGTGACTGAGCACTTGAACAAGAATGAGCTGATCAAAGATAGTCAGCATTGTGAAGGATAGGTCATGTCTGACTAATCCAGTCCCACACTACATGGTTGGGTTCTAATACCCTCAGGGCAACTAGGAATGGGCAGTAAATACTTCCTTGCCAGGGTACCCACATCCCAAGAGCAACATTTAAAAAATAGAGACACAAATATTAGGATGTTCAAACTGCAGTTGGATGCTGGAATGGGCAGTTAGAATTCAAGGTACAAATTTTGATAGACCCAATGGCCTTTTTCTTTCTTCATTCTTTTATATTCTTCTTATGTTCTTGTGACACAGGTTTGTTACTCTTTTATAATATATTATCATATATTTTTGGTTTCAATAAATGTAGTTGCAGTAAAAATAAGTTGGCATAAATGAAAGACTAATAAAAATGGTAACAATAAAAATGCCTCTGCTCCTGAATCACGGTATAGTACGAAAACATTTCTTTATGAAACAGAATTGGTAGGGCATAACTTATTTCCTCTATATTATAGACTGTTATATTCGCAATACTCTGCTGGAAATTGCAAGTGTGGGATACTAGTTGAGAATAAGATTAGGCTCAGTTATTATACTTGTAGTCAAATATAGTGTCAGCACTCACTGATGAGGCTGCCACATTAAGAATAGCCATTTAGGCAGCATACCAGAGAGTTCCTAGTGCTGGTGGAACTATGCCCTACCAACCAGCCTTCAAGAAGGGAAAGGAAAAAAACTGGAAGAAAATAAAATGTATCAGCCAGGTTGTATCTGTTAAATGCATTCCCGATTGTTGTTCACTTTCTGACAAAGGAAGAACATTTGATTAACATTAACTTCAGAAGCGAATGTACCGGACGACAATAATAGATAAAATTCCACACAGGAATTGCATGAGAAGACAAAGAAATAGGAAAAGTGTGGAAAACTATTAATAATTATAATATTGCTTTTCCTTCCCAAGGTTGTAGGTGATACTGCAAGGTTAATTAAATCTTTTGTTGACATACGAGAATGTGATGCCTTAATAATGAGAGCAGCCACTACAGGGTACAGCTCATTGAATTGAAGTCAGCCCTCCCCCCACTTCATAACAAAAGCCCAGTGCAGAGACCAGCAGAGAATAGATCAAAGGTGCTAGTCACCATCATTACCAGTAAATGCAAAGTCAACATAAAATGTTATCTTTAAAGAGAACCTCTTCTATTTATTACTGAACAAACTGTGAAGTAATTGAAAAGGCATGTCAATCAGAAGTTCAGATCTGAGAACCACACTGGGGCTATTACTGAGTTCCACACCACCTGAATGCTACTTTCAAGGGGAGGGGAGCAATTGCATTTGGTTGAATTTACTTCAGAAAAAAATGACATGAATTCAAATGTGTATGACACCTAATTTTTATTCATCTCGCTGCTGTTTGTGGTTTATTGCTGTGCACAAGATGGCTTCTACATTTAGCTGCATAGCAAAGATGACTGCACTTCACGAAGCGCCAGGGATTTTTCTGAGAGATTTGAAAAGGCACCATATAAATTTGTTTGCAATTCATTTTACTTAAGCAGTCAATGTCCTTTCCTTTCAGGTACTGCAGGTTAAATTTTGCTCGTAATCCACACCCTTGTATTCAAATAAAGCATCAACCTTTCACATGCTATTACAACAACTTAGCCATTCACACTTGGTGAGTGGAGCTCCAAAATCCAATTGACTTCAGCTATGAAACAAAATGGGAGCATCCATTGTTAAGTGGGATGCCTATAAACGCACAGAATTTCAGGAGCACATTTTTTTAAGAAAAGTTTTTTTCCTCTCTATGCCGGGTTGAATTAGCCTAAAGTCTCAGATTTCTCTCTGCCATTCCTCACGGCTGGTCCATTGGAAACATGTGATGCAATTGCTAATGACTTTGACAGCACTGGTTTTACACGGTGATATAAAAATGCTCAAGAACTGCCGGAGATGTAAAGTTGCATAGAAATTTAAATTGATTACAAGAGGCTTTCCAACAGCCAAATACAATATTACCTGAATTTAAAATATTTCTTCATAAAACTGTGGTAATGCATTTGGGGAGGTCTAACAAGGCAAGGGAATACACATTAAATGGTTCGACACGGAAAAGTGTAGAGGAACAAAAGGACCTTGGAGTGCATGTCCACAGATCCCTGAAGGTATCAGGCCAGGTAGATAAGGTGGTTAAGAAGGCATATGGAATACTTGCCTTTATTAGTCGAGGCATGGAATACAAGAGCAAGGAGGTTATGCTTGAACTGTATAAAACACTGGTTAGGCTGGAGCTGGAGCACTATGTGCAGTTCTGGTCACCACATTACAGGAAAGATGTGATTTCACTGGAAAGGGTGCAGAGGAGATTTAAAAGAATGTTGCCTGGAATGGAGGATTTTAGCTATGAGGAAAGATTGGAGATGCTGGATCTGTTTCCTTTGGAACAGAGGAGGCTGAGGGAAGGCCTGATTGAGGTGTATAAAATTATGAGGGACCTGGATAGGCAGGATCTGTTTCCCTTGGCAGAGGTGTCAACAACAAGGGGCCATAGATTTAAGCTAATTGGGGGAAGGTATAGAGAAGATATGAGGGGAAATGTCTTCACCTAGAGGGTGGTGGGGCTCTGGAACTCACTGTCTGAAAGGGTGGTCGAGGCAGAAACCCTCACCACATTTAAAAAATACTTGGATGTGCACTTGAAGTGCCCTAACCTACAGGGCTACGGACCAAGAGCTGGAAAGAGGGGTTAGGCTGGATAGCTCGTGGTTGGCCAGCACGGACCCAATAGGCCAAAATGGCCTCCTTCCGTGCTGTAAATTTCTATGATTCTTTGGGGCCGAATTTGGTCAAGGCCTCCACCCGCCGAAGTGCCACCAAAGTGCTGCCAATGGCTGCCGAGGTACCGGATGGTACGTTCAGCGGGATTTTCATCGCCGAGGTCCTTCGAAGGTTGGCTGGTGGCAAATGAACGACGTACACCGTTATTCTGGGTGGCAGCGGGCGGGATGTCTCATTCTCGGCGGCAGAGGCGCTTGCTGCCCAAGTGCCGCCGAGGATGGAGTCAGCTCCACGGAGGGTCGAAGAGGTAAAAAAAGGAATCATCACCAACAAAAAAAAACATCTGAGGACCTTCAGGGGACCCCATCTAGGTAAGTACCTGTAAAGAAATAATTTAAAAACATTCCACTTCCCTTTTTTACAGGGTCTTGACACTCACCATTCAGGACAGATCAACCTCCACGCAGCGGTCCATTGCCGTCCTGCAGCTGACTCCAACCCGCACCAATCTGGCATCTCGGTGGGCGGGAGTGTACTTACGCGCATCGGCCGTCCGTTGATGTCGGCGGGCGCTTCCCGGCGGCTCTCCCCTTGCGCCCACTCCAGACCACGTCGAAAGTGACACTGGGCTGTTCAAGTGGAGGAATGTCGGTGGCAGTGGGCAGTAAGTTCATCAAAATCTATGATTCTATGAAAATCCTGATCCAAGAAGGAAACCAAACCACCAAGAATGAATACAATGTTCTGAGGCAGATAGAAGAAAAATTGCAGGGAGCATGACCACAATTTCCTTATTATGTTCCCTGCAGGCACTGCTGTACAGTGGGAGCATACATTCAGAAAATCAGCCTTTAAGGGCCTTAATAAGTATAGAATGTAGTGCGGTACTGCAGTGTTCACTTCATCTGAGTCTGGTGGAAGGAGAGGTCTGACAGAGGAGGCTGATAATATAATGGTGGAATATTAGGCCTGCAATGTGCCTGAGCCACCCAACGTAGGTGGGGACACAAAGGGAACTGGGAGCCTGTGCACAGCTGTCCATTTGGCTCAATAGAAAGAAAGAATGAACTTGCATTAGTATAGCATATTTTACATCCCCTGGTTGTCCCAAAGCACTTCACAGCCAATTGATTATTTTTGAAGTGTAGTCACTATTGTTTTCTAAACAGGAAACTGGATAACTAACCATTTCATCTGTCCTGACGGTGTGGTTGAGAAATGAATTTTGGTAAGATACCGGGTTAACACCTTAGCTTCATTTATGTCCATCTAAACAGGCAGGAAAAACATCACTTCAACATCTCATCTGAAGGATAGCACCTCCTACAATGCAGTGCTCCCTGAGTACTGCACCAACATCTCAGCCCAGATATGTGCGTTAAGTCCTAGAGTGAGGCTTAGAACCTGCAACTTTTTGACTCAGAGGCAAGAGTACGACCAGTGAGCCAAGCTGACACTGACCAACTACCATGTAAATACCCCATATTGTGATTAGAGCACCTGAGTGATACTCTAGCTGCTCAGTGGCCATTTGGAATGATGGGGACACTACTGCAGCATCTCCCAAACATGCAAACTCCACCACTAGAGGGGCAAGGGCAAAAGGTGCGTGGGAAAACCATTACCTCCAAGTCACATACCATAGTTACATGGATTATACACTAGCATTCTTTCATCATCGTTAAGTTAAAATCCTGGAACCCCCTACCGATCGCAATTGTGGGTGCATCTTCACCACACAGATGGCAATGGTTCAAGAAGAAGACCCTCAACCACCTTTTCAAGGACAACTAGAGATGGACGTAAATGCCAATCTTGCCAGCAAAGCCTGTATCCCAACAATAAAATAAAGGACGCGCTTATTTGTACTGTGAAAATGGCCGCCATACTCCACCCTTTGTCTATGATTGGTCCCCTTGGCGGATAAGCCACACCCTGAAGTTTCACAGGAATGTGTAACCGGAACCGCCCATCCCAAGGTCACACTGACTTTGCAAATTGTAACTCTATCCACTTTGACTTCCTGAAGTGACAGAGAACAGAGCTCCCCAGAAAACAGCAAGGGCCAGCTGTAGTGCCTTACCACAGTCCAAGTGCATGCCTCCCCCAGCCAAAGTGCCTTACCCCAGTCCAAATGCATGCCTCCCCCAGCCAAAGTGCTTTATCCCAGTCCAAGTGCATGCCTCCCCCAGCCGAAGTACCTTACCCCAGTCCAAGTGCGTGCCTCCCCCAGCCAAAGTGCCTTACCCCAGCGCAAGTGTATCCTCCACCGCCTCCCCCGCCCCACCCCCACCACAGATGGGGCATTATGTACGGATTGGTAACAGGTTTATTGGATATGAAGTGAATAGTGACAGTGTCGTGACTTCTGGATATCATCCACTCCAACAATATCCCTTGTAGGGGGTTGGAAGAACGTGATCCGTCTTACCCTCACCTGTGTTTCCCCCCCCCCACCATTGTCTCTCACTCTCCCCCCCAGCCTCTCTCTCTCCCCCCGCAGCCTCTCTTTCTCTCACTCACCCCCAGCCTCTCTCTCTCTCTCCCTCCAGCCTCTCTCTCTCCCCCCAGCCTCTCTCTCTCTCTCCCCCCAGCCTCTCTCTCTTCCCCATTCTCTCCCCCCAGTCTCTCTCTCTCCCCCCAGCCTCTCTTTCTCCCCAAATTCTCTCTCCCCACAGCCTCTCTCTCTCTCTCCCCCTGGCCTCTCTCTCTCCCCATGTCATGTATTCAACTATCATTGTAATCCATGTAGAAGCTGACCTAAGTTGTACACCTTGAGAACATTGACCACAAGGGGGTGAACTTGTGGGAGACACTCCTAACCTGGACTTTCCAGTATAAAAAGGGGAAGCTCCATCCACCTTCATCACATGAGGTCTTGGTAATAAAGGTAACTGGTCACAGAGTGACCTTCTCTCAAGTATGGGCCTTGTGTGCATTTATACTGTATAGTAAGGACATATCATTGGCGACGAGAAACTGGGATTTAAACACGCGAGCATGGCCACTAGCAGCACAGAAGAGAGGTACTGTGTTGGTGATGATTGGGACGACTTTATTGAGAGACTACAGCAAAGTTTTGTCACTAAGGAATGGTTGGGACAGGATTCAGCCGACAAACGCAGGGCACATCTCCTGACAGTTTGTGGATCCAGAACGTACTCCCTGATGAAGGACCTTCTAGTGCCAGAGAAGCCGGTGGACAAGATGTTCAAAGAGCTCAGTAAATTGATCGGGGAACACCTTAAACCGGCGAGCAGCATGCACATGGCGAGACATCGGTTTTACACGCACCGGCGGCGAGAAGGGCAAAGCGTTCCTGACTTCGTGGCAGATCTCCGGTGACTGGCGAGCCTATGTAAGTTCACAGATGCATGCAGAGCGGAGATGCTGCGAGCCTTTTTTATTGAGGGCATCGGGCACGCTGGGGTTTTCAAGAAACTGATTGAGACCAAAGACTTGACCTTGGAAGCGGCGGCTCTGATAGCCCAGACATTTATCTCGGGGAGGAAGAGATCAGAATCATATATGACAAAAATCTTGGCTCAAATGCGGCAAACGACCAGGGAGTCAACATTGTTAACGCAGCACACAGTTCTTAGGCAGACAAGGGCAATTGGACATGCCCCAGCAAGTACTCGAATCCAAAGGGAGAATTCGACAGAGACAATGGCTAACTGAACGGTGATTCATGCCATCGCAATGGACAATGGGGCCAGTAATGGGGCCATCAACACCTGTTAATGGTGCGCTTAAGGACAGTTACAGATGATCGACTGGTAATGGACCTTTTGTTTCCAACAACGGGGCCTCCAACTCATGCTGGAGGTGTGGAGGCAAACAGCTAGCCAGAGCTTGCAGGTATCAGCAATACACCTGCAGAAACTGCAATGTCAGCGGTCACTTGGCGCTTATGTGCAGGAAGCCTGCAGCCAGGTTGATGTACGAGGAGGACGGGCCCGGTTTAAGCCCTACGAGGGCAAATGAATACTGGGGGAAATCGCTGGAAGTTGACGTTCAGCGAGTTCATGTGGAGCGAATTCATATACCAAGACGCCACCGATAATGATGAAAGTGCTCCTCAATGGCATCCCAGTATTAATGGAGCTAGACACGGGGGCCAGCGAGTCCCTGATGAGTATCAAACAGTTTGACAAGTTGAGGGCGTCCAAGGCCAGGAGGCCAAAATTATTGCCGATTGACGCACAGCTACGGACATATACAAAGGAGATCATTCCGGTGCTAGGCAGCGCCTCGGTAGTTGTGACCCACAAAGATTCGGAGAACAGGTTGCCAGTCTGGATTGTCCCAGGGGATGGTTCCGCACTACTGTTGGCTTGCTGTCATAAACTGGAAATGGGGCGATGTCAATGCAATTTCTTCTGTGGAGCAAGTATCATGCTCAAAGGTCCTGGATAAATTTGACTCATTATTTCAACCCGGCATCGGCACTTTCATGGGGGCCAAGGTAGTGATTCACATAAACCCAGACGCCAGGCCAGTACACCACAAGGCATGACATGCCAGACATGATGCGGGAAAAGATAGAATGCGAATTGGACTGCCTGCTGAGCGAAGGCATCATCTCGCCAGTTGAATTCAGTGACTGGGCGAGCCCGATCGTGCTGGTGCTCAAGGCGGATGGGTCGGTCAGGATATGTGGCGATTACAAGGCCATCATCAATCAGGTGTCACTCCAAGACCGGTACCCGCTACCGAGAGCGGAGGACCTCTTTGCGACGCTATCCGGTGGCAAACCTTTTTCAAAATTGGACCTGACCTCAGCTTACATGACCCAGGAGCTGCCGAGTGAGTCGAAGAAGCTGACCACCATCACGACAACACAAGGGGTTGTTTGAGTATAACAGATGTCCGTTCGGGATTCGCTCGGCCGCCGCGATCTTTCAGCGAAATATGAAAAGCCTCCTCAAGTCGATTCCAAGGACGGTGGTTTTTCAAGACGACATCCTCATCACGGATCGCGATACTGAAGAACACCTCCACAACCTGGAGGAGGTGCTACGCAGACTGGACTGGGTAGTGCTGCGAATGAAAAAGGCGAAATGCGTCTTCTTAGCTCCAGAGGTAGAATTTCTGGGGAGGAGGGTAGCAGCAGACGGGATCAGACCCACTGCGTCCAAAACGGAAGCGATCTAGAGAGCACCCAGACCCCGTAACACGACGGAGCTGCGTTCGTTCCTGGGGCTCTTGAACTATTTTGGTAACTTTCTTCCCAAATTGAGCACGCTGTTAGAGCCGCTACACGTGCTCCTAAGCAAAGGTCGCGATTGGGTCTGGGGGGACAGCCAGGAAAAGGCTTTTGACAGAGCATGCAACTTGTTATGTTCCAACAAACTGTTAACGTTATATGACCCATGTAAGAAACTTGTTCTAACGTGCGATGCGTCGTCCTATGGGGTCGGGTGTGTGTTGCAGCATGTGAACGCCAATGGTCAGTTACAGCCAGTAGTTTATGCCTCCAGAAGTATGTCCCAGGCTGAAAGGGGCTACGGGATGGTAGAAAAGGAAGTGCTAGCATGTGTATATGCAGTAAAAAAAATGCACCAGTACCTGTTTGGCAGGAAATTTGAGCTGGAGACAGATCACAAACCCCTAGCATCCCTTTTGGCCGACAACAAGGCCATAAATGTGAATGCATCGGCCCGCACACAGAGTGGGTACTTACGTTAGCCACCTATGACTACACAATTCAGCACAGACCGGGCACTGTAAACTGCGCCGATGCACTCAGCAGGCTCCCAATAGCCACCACTGAGGGGACAACTGAGCATGATGCTGAGATGGTCATGGCTGTTGAAACTTTCGAAAGCGAAGGCTCACCTGTGACAGCCCATCAGATTAAAGTCTGGACAAATAAAGACCCGCTACTGTCTTTAGTTAAGAAATGTGTCCTGAATGGGGACTGGGCAGCCACATACGGGGCATGCCCTGAGGAATTTAAACCGTTTCATAGGCGCAAGGATGAACCCTTGATTCAAGCCAATTGCCTACTCTGGGGAAACCGAGTAGTCATGCCCCAGAGGGGCAGAGAGGTATTTATCAGAGAACTTCACAATGAGCACCCGGGCATTGTCATGATGAAGACAATTGCCAGGTCACACGTTTGGTGGCCAAGGATAGATGCAGACCTGGAACTTTGTGTTCGCAACATGTGTGCTCAGCTGGGCAACACACCCAGGGAAGCCCCCCTTAACCCCTGGTCCTGGCCCGCCAAGCCATGGTCACGCATCCATGTGGACTACGCAGGTCCTTTCATGGGAAACATTTTTTTGGTTGTTGTAGACGCCTACTGCAAATGGATTGAGTGTGCCATTTTAAATTCAAGCACATCCTCGGCCATGGTAGAAAGTCTACGGAGAATGTTCGCCGCCCAGGGTCTACCTGGGCGTCTTGGTCTGTGACAATGGCCCGTGCTTCACAAGCACTGAATTCCAGGACATCATGGCAGGCAATGGAATCAACCATGTCAGAACGGCACCGTTCAAGCCGGCCTCAAACAGCCAGGCGGAACGAGCAGTGCAGATAATCAAACAGGGAATGCTCAGAATCCAAGGGGGTTCCCTACAAAGCCGCTTATCACGCCTCCTGTTGACCAATAGATCCCGACCACACTCGCTCACAGGTGTTCCACCCGCAGAGCTGCTAATGAAAAGGATGCTCAAAACCAGGTTATCCCTTATACACCCTACTATGAAAGAAATTGTTGAGAGCAGGCGTCAGTCACAATGTGACTACCATGACAGGAATGCGAGGGCGCGATGTATTGATGTCAATGACCCTGTTTTTGTCCTTAATTACGCTGCAGGGCCCAAATGGCTTGCAGGCACTGGATTGCCAAAGAGGGGAATAGGGTTTTGGTAGTTAAACTTACCAATGGACAAATCTGCCGCAAACACCTGGATTCTGTCTCCACCCCAGCCTCTCTCTCCCCTGCCTCTCTCCCCCTCCAGACTCTCTCTTTCGCTATCGAGCCCATGTCAGTCGCTCTTGGGCCCAGGACCGCAGCTATTGGTGAGGGAATGCGTTGGGGGAAGGAAGAGAGTCGGCAAGGGAACAAGTAGGGGCCTAGAGAGTCCTCCGCGAGTCCTGGAGGGGAGGAAAGAGAGTCGGCAGTGGAGAGTCCGAGCAAGTTGGGCCTAGCGAGGGCGAGTCCTCGGGGAATCAGCAGAGTCTCGGGCCTCAGGTCCTGCTTCTCGGCACCACTTGGAGGGAATGATTCAGGGCCCGGGAGGGGGTGGGTGGGGGGCTGGACGGATGGCTGTCTGTCAAAAAAGTATAGTGCAAATAGTTACTTCGTAAAATAAAAGCATTCGAAGAAACAAAATTACTTGCAACTGCCACTGGTCCCCTGACATCCTTGCCTCCCTTGCCCGGTATATATCTAGTAGTGCAGTGCCTGACTTATACTTTAACTATTCCATAAACAATAGAGAAAAACTCTTTGAAGTTGTTTCTAGAATCTTTTAACGAGATGCTCATGAAGTGCTCCATGCCATACTTAAACAAGTATTCTTCAGGGTTTCCAAAGAACAGATTTTATCTCAATGGTTCGTCAATCAAAACATTAATAATTACTGCCACTGACATAGAAATTGTGAACAGTGGTATTTTGGCTGTTTATTAAGTCATTTGCTCTTGACTCCTGGCTGCAACAGGAACTATCCAGAATGTCTGACATAAGCCTGAAAGTTTGTATGCATTAACTGACCAAATAAATGTGACCTAATTAGATGCTGATTGCAGGCAGTATCATTACCAATGGCTCTCAAAACGAATTCATCATTTTGTGTAGTTCTTCTCCCCACAAAGACAAAAATAACTCTTTTTAAGAATACAACTATCCCAAACCAGTCTTTAAATCACATTGCTCTGCATATATAAAAACGCCTGTAATACCATTTGTTTCTGTTCCGGCATGACAGAGCTCTGGCTTCTGTCACAACAGAAAAAAAAGTGACAAAATTGTGATTTCATATATTCTGTGCCAAAGCTGACTGTTACTGCGCTTGCATGGTTCCATTTATAGTTGTCTCAATGCAGCCAGCACATCTTCCGCAATGCCTTCTCCTTCAGGTCTGCAATGACATGTCCGATGTGCCCTAAGCTTCCATCCTTGATTCCCTTCCATTCCTCGCCTAAAAATTTTCCCTTGGTAAAATTGATCCTGAAAATCCACAGAGGTGAGGTGTTGCTGAACCTAGCGAAATTCAGGGAGCCACTTTAAAAATAATAGCCGGTCCTGAATCTTCAGGGACCAAGGGACCTGCTGGGGCCCATTTGTACCCTTCGGGATGCCAGAATGCCTTATGTTACCAGGCATGCCTGTCTCCAACCCATTAGTCGTATCCCATTGAGGCCAAGAAAGTGAAAATTCCCAGCATAGGCAGTCCTCATCCTTAGCTCCCGCTGCCGCCATGGCTGTGGCATTGTTTGGGTGGGTGAAGACAAGGTTACTGGAAACTCCCAGGTAAGGCAGGGAGCCAGTGTATATCTGCAGAATACCACTGAAGTTACAGCAGGAATTCGGCAGAATGTACATACGTATCGGTCACCTTTCAAATGCATATTGACGAAACCCAACTTTACTTTTCTATCATCACCCTTGATACTACAACTATCATTTTGCTCATCAGCTGCCTGACCAACATTCGGCTCTTGATGTGACAGACATTCTTCCAGCCCAAAATTAGCAAGACTAAAGCCATCTTGTGTGTTCCCCTCCAGAGACCCTGATACTACCCCGTTCCCCCACTTTTTGGATGCCTGCTCAATCACAACCCAATAGTTCACAACCACAGTGTCCTACTAAACCCTGAGCTCATCTTCCTCCATCACGGCTTCGCCCACAACTATCCCCTATGGGAAAAACCTGCGAGATTCCCGGCCATTTAAAAGGAAGCGGGTCTGATGACATGTCATCAGCCAATTTCCTTAAAGGGACCATGTCCACATTCATTTTGACAGTTGTGCTATCAGTGTTCCGAAGCATTGAGGCGCTGTAAATACCGACAATCAATGCACAAAGGTGCACGGCTGCACTCCGGCTCTCTCATGACTCCATCCATATGCTTATGGAAGGAGCCACAGCAAACTGGAAGATTCTCTTCCCTTCCAATGGGTGGAAGAGACTTCCCCAGGACACCGCAGCCTGGTCGCACATTGCAGAGGAGGACACAAGCAGGGATGTCGTCAGGATGACCAGGCTGCAGTGGTGCAAACCTTTCAATGATCTCAGTAGATCACGAAATGTTACTGCAACGCCACACTCAACCTCTTCCTGCTGTGCCACTCATCACATCCCCATCACTCTGCCTTCCCTACTCTACTCCTACACATCCTTACTCACACCAACTTACCTTGCACCTCTACCTATCCCACTCTCGCTACCTACATTATCACTGCTCCATCTCACCAGCCCCTCATACTCACCCGCATCCTTGTCCAATCATACCAACTAACACACAAGAATAGGCACTTGGGTATTTTAGCCAATATTCATGTAAAGTTTCTGTTAATGCATTGTCAACCATTGACATTTTTATTTTCAATACTTTGCCTTCTTGGACAGATTTGTGTGCTCCTTTGGAAGTGGCTTAGTGAGTTGCAGTGAATGGTGAGACATAAGGATACCCCCCGCAATGGTGATGAGTGTGAAAGGAATGGGTTGGGCATTGCAGAGATGTTTTATGGTGCTGGTGTGGGGAGGTGCCAACCTGGTGCATTATTTGGCAGCCAGGGTGTGCCGCATCAAGTGACATCATGCTGAGGCCATCCTTGGCCTCCCGGGCAGCAATGTCATCATGTGCTGATGCCCTGTGCCCTGTGCAGCATCAGGTGATTGCGGGAAGGTTTGTGCTGTGGTTGGTGATGTTGGTGTGCCTGGGGATGTTGGTGTTGGGGCTGATCATGGTCGGATTCTGAGGACCAAGGTGAGATTTTTTCAAGAACACCGATGCTGATGGAATAGATGGCAGCTGAAGTTGAGATGACAGAAGCGATCTATCAATGGTGAGAGAGTTTGCTCCAAGGAGGTGACACTGGATAAAGTGTTTACTTCAAACACTTCCAACCTTTCTAAAGCTGAAAAATGTATTCCAAATCCTGAAGGCTCCAGCTTCTAACATTGGAAAGTGAACAGCTGTGAAATAGTAGCTTTTATACCACTTTTTCAGCTGTCACCTGTTCAGAGGAACGGAGAGTACTTGAAAACCCGCCCTACTTCCTTGGCGTGATCCCCGAGCGCTGTGAAACTCTTCAAAAAGCTGGAAAAATGGTGAGTAGATGTAAAATGCTATTCAAGTAACTTTTAGCAAGCTCTTAACTATTTCAATTGGCTCTCCCGTTGCTTAGTGTCGAGTTTGTAAAGCGCAGGCAGACCTCCCACATGGGAAACTGGCAGGGAGGTGGGTTCACAGTGGGATCCTACCCAGCTGTCAATCTTTTAGATTTTGACAGCGGACCCATCTCCAAACCTGCTCTCTGAGTGCCAACAACATCCCGCCCTATATCTTTGTCACTTTCAGACTCCACAGCCATCCTGCTGGCTTTCTGAGATTCACCTGACATAAACTCCACTGTTTCCCCTAAAGTCCCTTTCTTCTACCACCCCTGTCCTTGCTGATCTTCATTTGTTCTCCACCCCTTAGTGTATCAATTTCAAATCTCAAAATCCATATCTTGATCTACAAATCCCTCAACAGCTCCACCTACCTTTGCAACCTGCGCCAGCCCTTCTTAGGTTCTCCAATTCACCTTCTCTTCTCTCGACCAATAGTGGCACAACCTTCAGCCATTTTGCCCAAAAGTCTGGAATTTTCTCTTCTTCCAATTTGGTACATCTCTACCCACCAATGAAAAATTCCTTAAAGCCTACCTCTTCGACAAGTTTTTAATTATCTCCCCTAATTTTGCTCTTAACATAGAAACATAGAAAACAGGTTTAGGAGTAGGCCATTTGGCCCTTCAAGCCTGCACCACCATTCAATAAGATCATGGCTGATCATTCACTCAGTACCCCTTTCCTGCTTTCTCGCCACACCCCTTGATACCTTTAGCCGTAAAGGCCATATCTAACTCCCTCTTGAATATATCCAATGAACTAGCATCAACAACTCTCTGTGGTAGGGAGTTCCACAGGTTAACAACTCTCTGATTGAAGAAGTTTCTCCTTATCTCAGTCCTAAATGGCCGACCCCTTATCCTCAGACTGTGTCCCCTGGTTCTGGACTTCTCCAACATTGGGAACATTCTTCCTGCATCTAACCTGTCCATTCCTGTCAGAATTTTAGATGTTTCTATGAGATCCTCTCTCATCCTTCTAAACTCCAGTGTATAAAGGCCCAGTTGATCCAGTCTCTCCTCATATGTCAGTCCAGCCATCCCGGGAATCAGTCTGGTGAACCTTCGCTGCATTCCCTCAATAGCAAGAACATCCTTCCTCAGATTAGGAGACCAAAACTGAACACAATATTCCAGGTGAGGCCTCACCAAGACCCTGCACAACTGCAGTAAGACCTCCCTGCTCTTACACTCAAATCCCCTAGCTATGAAGGCCAACATACTATTTGCCTTCTTCACCGCCTGCTCTACCTGCATGCCAACTTTCAATGACTGATGAACCATGACATTACCAGGTCTCGTTACACCTCCCCTTTTCCTAATCTGCCACCATTTAGATAATATTCTGCCTTCGTGTTTGTGCCCCCAAAGTGGGTAACCTCACATTTATCCACATTATACTGCATCTGCCATGCATTTGCTCACTCACCTTACCTGTCCAAGTCACACTGCAGCCTCTTAGCATCCTCCTCACAGCTCACACCGCCACCCAGTTTAGTGACATGGGTAAACTTGGAGATATTACACTCAATTCCATCATCTAAATCATTAATATATATTGTAAAGAGCTGGGGTCCCAGCACTGAGCCCTGGGGCACCCACTAGTCACTGCCTGTCATTCTGAAAAGGACCCGTTTATCCCGACTCTCTGCTTCCTGTCTGCCAACCAGTTCTCTATCCACATCAGTACATTACCCCCAATACCATGTGCTTTGATTTTGCAAACCAATCTCTTGTGTGGGACCTTGTCAAAAGCCTTTTGAAAGTCCAAATACACCACATCCCCTAGTTCTCCCTTGTCCACTCTACTAGTTGCATCCTCAAAAAATTCAAGCAGATTTGTCAAGCATGATTTCCCTTTCATAAATGCATGTTGACTTGGACCGATCCTGTCACTGCTTTTCAAATGCGCTGCTATTTCATCTTTAATAATTGATTCCAACATTTTCCCCACTACTGATGTCAGGCTAACCGGTCTATAATTACTTGATTTCTCTCTCCCTCCTTTTTTAAAAAGTGATGTGACATTAGCTACCCTCCAGTCCATAGGAACTGATCCAGAGTCAATAGACTGTTGGAAAATGATCACCAATGCATCCATTATTTCTATGGGCATTTACTTAAGTACTCTGGGATGCAGACTATCAGGCCCGGGGATTTATCGGCCTTCAATACGCTCAATTTCCCTCTCACAATTTCCCGCCTAATAAGGATTTCTTTCAGTTCCTCCTTCTCACTAGACCCTCGGTCCCCTAGTACTTTCGGAAGTTTATTTGTGTCTTCCCTCGTGAAGACAGAACCAAAATATTTGTTCAACTGGTCTGCCATTTCTTTGTTCCCCATTATAAATTCACCTGAATCTGACTGCAAGGGACCTAAGTGTGCCTTCACTAATCCTTTTCTCTTTACATATCTATAGAAGCTTTTGCAGTGAGTTTATATGTTCCCAGCAAGCTTCCTCTCATACTCTATTTCCCCCCTCCTAATTAAACCCTTAGTCCTCCTCTGCTGAATTCTAAATTTCTCCCAGTCTTTAGGTTTGCTGCTTTTTCTGGCCAATTTATATGCCTCTTCCCCATTTTATTTTTACTCCAGACAGGGATGTACAATTGTTGAAGTTCATCCATGTGATCTTTAAATGTTTGCCATTGCCTATCCACCGTCAACCCTTTAAGTATCATTTGCCAGTCAATTCTAGCCAATTCACGCCTCAATACCATCAAAGTTACCTTTCCTTAAGTTCAGGACCCTAGTCTCTGAATTAACTGTGTCACTCTCCATCTTAATAAAGAATTCTACCATGTTATAGTCACTCTTCCCCAAGGAGCCTCGCACAACAAGATTGCTTATTAGTCCTTTCTCATTGCACATCACGCAGTCTAGGATGGCCAGTCCTTGAGTTGGTTCCTCGACATTTTGGTCTAGAAAGCCATCCCGAATACACTCCAGGAAATCCTCCTCCAATGTATTGGTACTAGTTTGGTTATCCCAATCTATATGTAGATTAAAGTCGCCCATGATAACTGCTGTACCTTTATTGCACACATCCCTAATTTCTTGTTTGATGCTGTCCCCAACTTCACTACTACTGTTTGGTGGTCTGTACACAACTCCCACTAGCGTTTTCTGCCCTTTGGTATTCCGTAGCTCTACCCATACAGATTCCACATCATCCAAGCTAATGTCCTTCCTTACTATTGCGTTAATTTCCTCTTTAACCAGCAATGCTACCCCACCTTCTTTTCCTTTCTGTCTATCCTTCCTGAATGTTGAATACCCCTGGATGTTGAGTTCCCAGGCTTGGTCACCCTGGAGCCATGTCTCCGTGATGCTAATCATATCATATTCATTAATTGCTGCCTGTGCAGTTAACTCGTCCACCTTATTATGAATACTCCTCGCATTGAGGCACAGAGCCTTCAGGCTTGTCTTTTTAACACACTTTACCTTTTTAGAATTTTGCTGTAATGCGGCCCTTTTTGATTTTTGCCTTGGGTTTCTCTGCCCTCCACTTTTACTTTTCTTCTTTCTATCTTTTGCTTCTGTCCCCATTCTACTTTCCTCTGCCTCCCCGGATGGTTTCCCATCCCCCTGCCATATTAGTTTAACTCCTCCCCAACAGCAATAGCAAACACTCTCCCAAGGACATTGGTTCCGGTCCTGACCATCCGGTTTGTACTGGTTCCACCTCCCCCAGAACCGGTATCAATGTCCCATGAATTTGAATCCCTCCCTTCTACATCACTCCTCAAGCCACGTATTCATCTGAGCTATCCTGCGATTCCTACTATGACTAGCATGTGGCACTGGTAGCAATCCTGAGATTATTACCTTTGAGATCCTACTTTTTAATTTAACTCCTTGTTCCCTAAATTCATCTTGTAGGACCTCATCCCGTTTTTTTTACCTATATCGTTTGTACCTATATGCACCACGACAACTGGCTGTTCATCCTCCTGCTCCAAAATGTCCTGCAACCGCTCTGAGACATCCTTGACTCTTGCACCTGGAGTCGCGATTGCAGCCGCAGACACGTCTATCTATTCCCCTTACAATAATATCCTCTACCACTATAGCTCTCCCACTCTTTTTCCTGCCCTCCTGTGCAGCAGAGCCACCCACGGTGCCATGGACTTGGCTGCTGGCTGCCTTCCCCTGATGAGTCATTCCCCCCAACAATACCCAAAATGGTGTATCTGTTTCGGAGGGGGATGACTGCAGGGGACCTCTGCACTACCTTCCTTCCACTGCTCTTCCTGTTGGTCATCCATTCCGTATCTGTCTGTGTAACGCTTACCTGTGGTATGGCCAACTCACTAAACATGCTATTCACGATATCCTCAGCATCGCGGATGCTCCAGAGTGAATCCACCCACAGCTCCAGCGCCATAATGCGGTCTGTCAGGAGCTGCAGCAGGACACACTTCCCGCACATGTAGTCGTCAGGGACACTGGATGGGTCGCTGAGTTCCCACATAGTACAGGAGGAGCATAACACGTGTCTGAGCTCTCCTGCCATGACTTAACCCCAAGATTAACTTAATTTGGCAACAACAATGATAAAGGTTACCTACTGATAAGGAAAAGAAAAGAAAAACCACTCACCATTCACCAGCCAATCACTTACCCCCTTGGCTGTGATGTCACCTTTCAATTTCTTTCTACTTCTTTGTTTACCTTCTGCCCCTGAAGCTGCACCAGCTGGCCTCTCCGACGCTGCCCCGGACTCCCACTTCACCGATTGCCTCCTCGATCTCCTGCTGGGCCTTTTTATAGGCCTCTGACGCTGCCCTGGACTCCCACCTCACCTATTCCTATTCGGGTCTGACTCATCAACTGTCAAACTGCACTAAAGGCATTATATAAATGCAAAGTACTGCAGATGCTGGCAATCTGAATAACAAACAGAAAATGCTGGAAATACTCAGCAGGTCAGACAGTAACTGCAGAGAGAGAAGCAGAGTTAACATTTCAGGTCGATGACCTTTCATCAGAACTGGAAAAAGTTGGAGTTGCAGCAGTTTTTAAGCAAGTGCAGAGGCAGGGAAAGGTTGGAGGGGAGGAAAGAACAAAAGGGAAGGTCTGTGATTGGGTGGAAGGCAGGAATGATTGAATGGCAAAAGGGGATGGCAAGTAAAGAAACAAAAGATGTGATAGAGGGACTGTAAATGGCAACAGCAGAGCCATTACCAGCACCTGCCATCTGAAAAAATTGGAGCAGTGGTTATGATTAATGACTTGGATGTGGAGGTACCAGGCACAATTTAAAAATTTACAGATGACACAAAACTTGGACGTATAGTGAATAGTGAGGAGGGGAGTGATAGACTTCAGGAAGACATAGACAGGCTGGTGAAATGGGCAGACACCTAGCAGATGAAATTTAATGCATAAAAGTGTGAAGTGATACATTTTGGAAGAAGGAATGAGCAGAGGCAATATAAACTAAATGCTTCAATCCTAAAGGGGTGCACGAACTGATAGGCCTCGGGGTATGTGTGCACAAATCGTTGAAGGTGGCACAGCAGGTTGAGAAAGCAGTTAAAAAGCCTTACGGGATCTTGGGCTTCATAAATAGAGGTATAGAGTACAAAAGTGTGGAAATTATGATGAACCTGTATAAAACACAGGTTCAGCCCCAACTGGAGTACTGTGTCCAATTCTGGGCAGCACAGTAAGGAAAGATACTAAGATTTCCAGCATTATCTGTTTTTATTTTAGGAAAGATGTGAATGACTTAGAGAAGGTGCAGGAAAGATTTACAAGAATAATTCCAGGAATGAGGAACTTCAGTTACATTGCAAATTGGAGAAGCTGGGGTTGTTCTCCTTGGAGCAGAAAAGATTGATAGGAGATTTGATAGAAGTGTTCAAAATCATGAGAGGTCTGGACAGAGTAGATAGAGGGAAACTGTTCCCATTGGCAGAAGGGTTGAGAATCAGAGGACATTGGTTTAAGGTGATTGGAATCATCATCATAGGCAGTCCCTCGGAATCGAGGAAGACTTGCTTCCACTCTTAGCATGAGTTCTTAGGGGCTGTACAGTCCAATACGAGAACCACAGTCTCTGTCACACGTGGGACAGACAGTAGTTGAAGGAAAGGGTGGGCGGGGAGTCTGGTTTGCCACACGCTACTTCTGCTGCCTGCGCTTGATTTCTGCGTGCTCTCGGCGACGAGACTTAAGGAGCTCAGCACCCTCCCTGATGCATTTTCTCCACTTAGGGCGGTCTTTGGCCAGGGACTCCCAGGTGTCAGTGGGGATGTCGCACTTTATCAGGAAGGCTTTGAGGGTGTCCTTGTAATGGTTCTGCTGCCCACCTTTGGCTCGTTTGCCATTGCCAAGTAGAGCACTTGCTTTGGAAGTCTCGTGTCTGGCATGTGAATTATGTGGCCTGCAAATTGTGGTCAGTGCTTCAATGCTGGGGATGTTGGCCTGGACGAGAACGCTAACGTTGGTGCGTCTATCCTCCCAGGGGATTTATAGGATCTTGCGGAGATATCGTTGATGGTATTTCTCCAATGACTTGAGGTGTCTACTGTACATGGTCCACGTCTCTGAACCATACAGGAGGGCGGGTATTACTACAGCGCTGTAGACCATGAGCTTGGTGACAGTTTTGAGAGCCTGGTCTTCAAACACTCTTTTCCTCAGGCAGCCGAAGGCTGCACTGGCACACTGGAGTCTGTGTTGGATCTCGTTGTCAATGCCTGCTCTTGTTGATAGGAGGCTCCCGAGATAAGGGAAGTGGTCCACGTTGTCCAGGGCCACGCCGTGGATCTTGATGACTGGGGGGCAATGCTGTGCGCCGAGGACAGGCTGGTGGAGGACCTTTGTCTTACCGATGTTTAGCAGAAGGCCCATGCTTTTGTACGCCTTGGTAAATACATCGACTATGTCCTGGAGTTCAGCCTCTGTGTGTGCACAGATGCAGGCATCATCTGTGTACTGTAGCTCGATGACAGAGGTTGGAGTGGTCTTGGACCTGGCCTGGAGATGGCGAAGGCTGAACAGGTTCCCATTGGTCCTGTAGTTTAGTTCCACTCCAGCGGGAAGCTTGTTGACTGTGAGGTGGAGCATGGCAGCGAGGAAGATTGAGAAGAGAGTTGGAGCGATGACGCAGCCCTGCTTGACCCCGATCCGGAAGTGCATTGGGTCTGTGATGGATCCATTGGTAAGGATCACGGCCTGCATGTCGTCGTGGAGCTGGTGGAGGATGGTGACGTACTTTTGGGGGGCATCCGAAATGGAGGAGGACGCTCCATAGACCCTCACAGTTGACAGTGTCAAAGGCCTTTGTAAAGTCGAAGAAGACCATGTATAAGTGCAAAAGAACCAAAGGTGACATAAGAAAAACTTTTTTATGCAGCGAGTAGTTAGGGTCAGGAATGCACTGCCTGAAAGGGTGGTGGAGGCAAAATCAATCGTAGCTTTCAAAAGGGATAAGTAGCTGAAGGAAAAAAATTGCAGAGCTACAGGGAAAGAGCAGGGGAGTGGGACTAGCTGAGAGCCGGCACAGGCTCGATGGGCTAAATGGCCTTCTTCCATGCTGTAACTATTGTATGATTCTATGATCTGAAATGGCCTAGGGAGCCAATCAGTTGTACCAAACCACTACAAAAACAACAGCGGTTCTTCTCAAGGCCAATTAGGGATGGGCAATAAATGCTGGCCTTACCGGTGACGCCCACATCCCATGAACGAATAAATATTTTAAAAATTGGTGAACTCAATGTTGAGTCTAGAAGGTTGTAAAGTTTATTATATAAAGTTAATCATATATTATATAAATGTAAGTTGTTGTGATCCAAGTGAGGTATCTTATGTAAATCAAATGCAAATGATGTTCCCATTTTGCAATGAGATATGGTAAATTATAATTTTGTGTAACACCGAATGCAATCTTTGTTCATACAAAACTTGGGCACTAGAAGGCTAAAATATTTAATCAGACTCTTGTATCCTTACATCTAATTGTGTAAAATCATAAAGTGCACATTCCATTCAACAATATTACTGAAAACAATGCGATGAATGGAAAAATAATCTATCTGCATTTCCCTCCATGTGGTCAGTAATGGCTTACCACAAATGATAACTATTTTCTAAAAGAGTTAGTTTTCACTGGGGACAGGTTAGAATAATATCATTTTTTTTCAGAGGGTTTGGAATTTCTCTGTTTGCCCCTTCTATATTATCTTTGCATTTCTCATTGAAATGTTTCTCTGCAGCTGGCCAGTCGAAGGCATATGGCAGTGAGCTGGCAATAACACAGCTGATCAGGGAATGCAGCAATCAAAATTGAGCTGCTTCACTTTGTGGCACTGCTCCTATATCAGAATAGTCACGTTATGGCCTGGCAGCACTCGTGCCACAAGTGCACTGGTGGTCCACATAATACTATAGACGGTCCTGATTAGAGAGCTGAGGGAGTAAACATTAGAAATGACTTTACAACCTATTTTCTTTTAATTGTGAGTGTAGAGTTAAGACTAACCACAAATTATCCTTATCTCCACTGACATTTAAACAAAATGGAAATTTGGAACAGTGGCTGGAAAATTCACAGATCCACCTCTCATAACCCGAAGCTGAAATTTGGTTTAGCTTCTGGAAACCATTATCAACTCAAAACCCAGCCAGTACCAGAAACCAAATTCTGATAGCATGAACCATACTATTTTTTCTAAATATGTCAGAACTGTTTAAAATAAAAGAATGTACTGAAATGTGCTTAGTATGAATCATCTCAATTTTATCAGTGTATACTTGCTTAAAACTACAACACGATTGACAGTATTACCATACTAGAAAGGTCGGTGGGTGCTGACTAAGGCGAAGGATACCACAGGGCCAATCTTTATTCAGTGACTGCTTTGCTCCTGTTGGTATCAATACATGGTTCTACAATGTATTCCCCAACACAATTAAAGGCACCGCCTTTATACAATGTATCTGGCAAAATATTTATTAATTTGTTTACAAACATATTACATAAAATTGTATAAAAATGTATCAACATGTGAGATCCTGTAAACACAACAAAACAATGCAAAACTCTTCTGTCTTTTCTCCATGGCTAAAGAAAATACAAATTTCCATGGTCGTGTATCTTCAAATGATTAACTGCTATAATTCACATACCTTTTTTTATTATTCCTGATTTGTATACATACGCTAACTATTTTATTTTTTTATTCAACCACATCTCGCCTTTAGGAAATGCTCTCTTTATTCTTTCCACATAACCACAAGCAGGTGGCTCCAGAGCTTCTTTCATATTTCACCTTCATCTGTTCTTCAAAGTATTTTGCAGTAACAAAGCACCAACCAATTTTTTTTAGTGTGCAAGAATTATAAGAAAAGGAGAATAATGCAATTGCTGAACCATTGATAAAAATTAATCAGGTGCTTTTGGTCAGCTGTGCAGGCTCCCTGTTAAATAAGGCCACAGAGGTAAGCAGCAAAGCTTTGTGTTTGATTTCAAAGGTATTTGGAGCCTTGTTACAATACAGTTGTATTATGTGCTTTTCAGCTCTTAGCGCAGTCATACAAGAGGGAAAGAAAGAGGGAAAAAAAACTTGTTGATAGTTTAAAAGCCACATCAAAGCTTTGGGACTAAGCAGCCAGGACAAATGCTTTTAATGCTATGAAGTGTATCTGATTTTCCAATCTGGAGCACCAGAAATTATGTATCATTCCCGAGGTAAAAGAGGTCAGGATAGTCAGAGATGCGTTTTGCATTTGCATTTTCAGAAATCACTAGATACTATGGACTTCTCATGCTATCCCTTTGTTGCGTAAGGACTGTTTACCTTTGATCGGAAAGGATTTAAAAATCTCCCAGCATCTTCTGTCATCTAATTTCACCTTCCTTCTCTTCTATACTTATGTTCTTGAACCTGAGGGTTGGGAGGGGGAAGCTATTAATTTACATCTCCAAAGATAGGGGGGAATTTGATATGTTTGGAAATGCAGAAGATCTGCAAAATAACTCTCTCATGTCTTTCGTACAACATTTCTAATGCTGCTACAGCGAAAGAATGAATAAATTAGTAAGCAGCTACTACATATCACTTTGTAATATATAATTAGGTTTATTTTTTGATAATCCTTGCTTTGTAATGAATGTTACCAGATATGGATGTCGTCCAACATATCGAATGTGTAAATATTCCATCGCTCAAACTTAAATGTGCAAACAATAATTTCTATAAGATTATACCTCATGTATCGCCACTAATTTTGTAAATATACTTAAAATGATGACCAATGATGTACTTTTTATTTTATATAATTCTTAAAAACCTTTCAAGAATTGACATTCCTCATAGCTTATTTCTAGGTGTTTATCATTCCGTTTTCTCTGTACTCCCTAAATTTAATGTTTCTAAAGCAAAATAGAAATATAATCTGCAAAACCAGTGATCCATAAACATGTTTGGATAGCAGTTGAGAAAACTTAACCCATTAATCTGAATGGCCAGACAAGCTGTTGAATGCCTGATTATACTGTAAGTTTCAAACATATCTATTACCTCCAATGGCTGCAATGTTTGTATGAATAGGACTCATCACCATCATAGGCAGTCCCTCGGAATCGAGGAAGACTTGCTTCCACTCTTAATATGAGTTCTTAGGTGGCTGTACAGTCCAATGCGAGAGCCACAGTCTCTGAATAGGACTAAAGAAAGAGTAAAACAGTATTTGTACAAAGTACCACATATGCCCATCTTTAAAAAAGTGGACAAGTCCGACTGCGGCAACTACAGAGGAATCTCCCTGCTATCAGCCACTGGGAAAGTCGTCGCTAGAGTCCTCCTCACCCATCTTCTCCCTGTGGTCGAGGAGCTCCTCCCGGATTCGCAGTGCGGATTTTGTCACCTCTGAGGCACAACAGACATGATTTTTGAAGTGCGACAGCTGCAGGAAAAATGCAGGGAACAGCGCCAGCCGTTATACATGGCCTTCTTCGACCTTACAAAGGCCTTTGACATTGTCAACCGCGAGGGTCTATGGAGTGTCCTCCTCCGTTTCGGATGCCCCCAAAAGTATGTCACCATCCTCCACCTGCTACACGACGACATGCAGGCCGTGATCCTTACCAACCGATCCATCACAGACCCAATCCACGTCCAGACCAGGGTCAAGCAGGGCTGCGTCATCGCCCCAACCCTCTTCTCAATCTTCCTCATTGCCATGCTCCACCGCATAGTCGACAAGCTCCCCGCTGGAGTGGAACTAAACTACAGAACCAGTGGGAACCTGTTCAACCTTCGCAGTGTCCAGGCCAGGTCCAAGACCACCCCAACCTCTGTTGTCGAGCTACAGTATACGGACGACGCCTGCGTCTGTGCACACACAGAGACTTAACTCCAGGACATAGTCGACGTATTTACTGAGGTGTATGAAAGCATGGGCCTTACGCTAAACATCAGTAGGACAAAGGTCCTCCACCAACCTGTACTCGCCGCACAGCATTGCCCCCCAGTCATCAAGATCCACGGCGCGACCCTGGACAATGTGGACCACTTCCCTTTTCTCGGGAACTTCCTATCAACAAGAGCAGGCATTGACGACGAGATCCAACACCTGATTTGGGAGTCTCATGTCTGGCATGTGAACTGTGTGGCCTGCCCAGTGGAGCTGATCAAGTGTGGTCAGAGCCTCAATGCTGGGGATATTGGCCTGGACGAGGACGCTAACGTTGGTGTGTCTGTGCTCCCAGGGGATTTGTAGGATCTTGCAGAGACATCGTTGGTGGTATTTCTCCAGCGACTTGAGGTGTCTACTGTACATGGTCCACTCCATGTACAGTGCGCCAGAGCGCCAGTGCAGCCTTCGGCTGCCTGAGGAAAAGAGTGTTTGAAGACTAGGCCCTCAAAACTGTCACCAAGCTCATGGTCTACAGGGTCGTAGTAATACCTGCCCTCCTGTATGGCTCAGAGATTTGGACCATGTACAGTAGACACCTCAAGTCGCTGGAGAAATACCACCAACGATGTCTCCGCAAGATCCTACAAATCCCCTGGGAGGACAGACGCACCAACATTAGCATCCTCAACCAGGCCACTATCTCTAGCATTGAAGCACTGACCACACTTGATCAGCTCCACTGGGCAGACCACATAGTTCACATGCCAGGCATGAGACTCCCAAAGCAGGCGCTCTACTCAGAACTCGTCCACAGCAAACGAGCCAAAGGTGGCAGCGGAAACGTTACAAGGACACCCTCAAAGCCTCCCTGATAAAGTGCGACATCCCCACTGACATCTGGGAGCCCATGGCCAAAGACCGCCCTAAGTGGAGGAAGTGCATCCGGGAGGGTGCTGAGCTCCTCGAGTCTCGACGCTGAGAGCATGCAGAAATCAAGCGCAGGCAACGGAAGGAGCATGCAGCAAACCAGATACCCCGCCCACCCTTTCCTTCAACCACTGTCTGTCCCACCTGTGATAGAGACTGTGGTTCTCGTATTGGACTGTACAGCCACCTAAGAACTCATGCTAAGAGTGGAAGCAAATCTTCCTCGATTCCGAGGGACTGCCGAAGATGATGATGATGACATATGCCATATTGCTAATGTGGAACAATACAGTATGATGTATTTCGTAAAGTCATGAGACTTCGTTAGTAAGAGAATCAGTGACAACACTTACTGTGCAGAGGTGGATTGGACATGGCCATTCTCTGTCAAGTATAATCATGCAATTCATATTTAGAATAATATCTGCATCAAAATTACATTGAGACATTGTTTGCATAAGCAGAGTACAATTAGCATTAGGAACATAGGAACTGCTAGATGAACATAGACTACAGTCGAACTAGATTGGTTTCTACCATCCTGATACAACGATAATGGAGTTGTTGACTAATTATAGGAATCAATCTCTAGAACAACCCCAGACGTGAGGTGAGGAAAGCCCCCAGTGGTGGAAAGCTTTGAGAACCATAGGTCCAAAGTCACCTGTTCCTTACAAGCATACTTCACTTATCATATGTCATGTATCAAATTACACATATACTGTATCTCAAAATGTTATTTTCTGAAAGAAATCTATCGAATTTGCATTTGAATAAATCATTACTAGCTGCTTCCACCATCTCCCTCGGGAGCCTGAGCCATAGATTGGCCACTCGCTCACTGAAATAATCTTTTTGTAGCGTAGCTTTGAATTTACCCTCCCTCAAAGCCGTGTCCTCTGGTTCTGCTGTTCTGGAATAGCTCGTCATGGTTTGCATTTTCTATTCCCTTTAGAATCCAACAAACAACAATCATACCACCTCTCAACCTTCTCTTTTCCAGTGGGAACATGCCCAATTAATCACACCTCATAATCCAATCCCTCCATCCCCTCAGTCATTCTGGTTGCTCTCTTCTGTATCCATTCAATAACTGCAACATAATTTTAAACTATTCAATTATGCTGAACAGTTAGAAATTAGAATGTGTCTGTTTTCGGGCATGAATCGGGCACAAAGCAGACCAATTTAACAATGGGTCATCCTGCACCAAATCTATGCAGACATTGGTCCCATTGCCAAATTTGTGGGACCCAGGCTTTAGGCCCCTTTACTTAGGGGCATAACACCAGTTAAAGGACACCTTTGAGAAATTGGTTACATCAGTATTCTTCAGTCGTATCCATGGATGCTAATCTAGATATACACCTGCTCTCCCTGGATCCATAGAAAGATGTTTTTGGAAATCAAATTCAAAAACTTGCCGATGATTAGTGTCCATGGAGCACACCTGCTCCCCTGACTCCAAAGAAGTTGCGATCACTGCCAATCCCTGTCCCCAACTCTCCCCCCCACCCCAACCTTTGCCCCACAGCCCTCTCCAATCTCCCTACCAGGGTTTACCTGTGGGTCAGTGAGGTGAGATGAATTTTCCCGTGGGGTGAGCTGCCTGTGGAGGTGTAACCAGCTCCAGCAGCTAATCCCAAATATGCAGATAAAGCCCGACGACCAATTTCTATTGATCCTTGTCACTTTTGGTTCGAACAAGCGCTGACTCCATCTACCACTGTGAATTTTGAGGATTGTTAAACCTGTATTAGAATCTGACTTCTTCTAGATTTATTCCTACGGGTATTGTGTGTTGCTTCTGAATGTTCTGGATAGCTGTGTGCACCTGTTTTAATCCGATATTGCTGAGCTAGAAAATGGACAGCCAATAGACATTATGTCCATCTGCACAGGAAGAACCACCTCAACAAATGCCATTGAGTGTGATCAGGTGTTGTATAAGGCTTACTAGATTCAACAATTGACCCTGTTTGGAATCACATGATTTGAAATTAAATTGATTTTTAGTGACAAGTGCTCATAAGGCAATAGCGCTACTGTATTTCTTCCACATTGTAATGTTACCCTAACTTAAAACTTATAGCAGCTGTGTTGGAATCCATAAATCACGCACAGGCACCATATTGAGAGCCATAATGAGCAGAGTTACTCATTCCAACATGTTGCTATAAATCAAATAAATTGATGGTGTTCATTCCTTATCCAAGATAAATATGTAGATATTGAATAAGCATAATAAACATTGGCGGGCGATGTATGAGGAAATGATTCTGTTGAGCTATGTGTCAGTCCAGATCCAGTATAATGTGATGTAATAGCAAATCTTTGATCGTTATCTCATGGGCGTATGGAATAATCACTATCCATGAAGATAACGCAATAAGGATCCCAGATATGATACACTGAAAGCATAGCAGATGACATGGAAGTAATTATATTCAACCAGGTTTAGGATCCTGTCATGTATTCAACCAGCATTGTAACCCATGTATAAACTGACCTAAGTTGTACACCGGGAGAACACTGACCACTAGGTGGGAGGCACTCCTAACCTGGACCTTCAGGTATAAAAGGGGAAGCTTCACCCACCTTCATCACTTGAGTGCTAAGGAATAAAGGACAGGTCACAGACTGACCTTCTCTCAAGCATGGGCCTTGTGTGCATTTATACCGTGTAGTAAGGACGTATCAATGGCGACAAGAAACTGAGATTTAAACCACGCGAGCATGGCCACTAGCAGAACAGACGAGAGGTACTGTGTTAAGGAATGGTTGGGACAGAGATTCAACATTGTTAAAGCAGCCACAGTTCTCCAGGCAGACAAGGGCAGTCAGGCATGCCCCAACATGTAGTCGAACCCAGAGGGGGAGTTCGACAGAGACAATGGCAAGCTGAACAGCGATTCACGCCATTGCAAGGGACAATGCGGCAAGTAATGGGGCCATCAACACCTGTTAATGGTGCACTCAAGGACAATAACAGGGGCAGTCAGGGACGATCGACTGGCAAGAGACCTTTTGTTTCAAACCGCAACTCATGCTGGAGGCATGGAGGCATACATTCAGCCGGAGTTTGCAGAGATGAGCAAAATACCTGCAGAAATTGCAGAAATGGACACTGGGGGAAATCGCTGGAAGCTGAAGTTCAGCGAGTTCATGTGGAGCACGTATACAGTTCATACACCAGGACGCCACCGATAATGATGAAAGTGCTCCTCAATGGCATCCCAGTATCAATGGAGTTAGACACGGGTACCAGCCAGTCCCTGATGGGTATCAAACAGTTCAAAAAGTTGGGGGCATCCAAAGCCAGGAGGCCAAAATTATCGCCGATTGACGCACAGCTACGGACTTACACAAAGCAGATCATTCTGGTGCTAGGCAGCGCCACGGTAGTCGTGACCCACAAAGATTCGGAGAACAAGTTGCCACTCTGGATTGTCCCAGGGGATGGTCCCGCACTACTGGGGAGGAGTTGGCTTGCTGTCATGAGCTGGAAATGGGGCGATGTCAATGCAATTTCCTCTGTGGAGCGAGTATCATGCTCACAGGTCCTGGACAAATTTGACTCATTATTTCAACCTGGCATTGGCACTTTCATGGGGGCCAAGGTAGTGATTCACATAAACCCGGATGCCAGACCAGTACACCACAAGGCCAGAGCGGTGCCGTACGTGATGCGGGAAAAGATAGAAGGGGAATTGGACCGCCTGTTGAGGGAAGGCATCATCTCGCCAGTCGAATTCAGTGACTGGGCGAGCCCGATTGTGCCGGTGCTCAAGGTGGATGGGTTGGTCAGGATATGTGGCGATTACAAGGCCACCATCAATCGGGTGTCACTCCAAGACCAGTACCCGCTACCGAAAGCGGAGGACCTCTTTGCGACGCTATCCGGTGGCAAACTTTTTTCAAAATTGGACCTGACCTCAGCTTACATGACCCAGGAGCTGGCGAGTGAGTCGAAGAAGCTGACCACCATCACGACACACAAGGGTTGTTTGAGTACAACAGATGTCCGTTCGGGATTCGCTCGGCCGCCGCAATCTTCCAACGAAATATGGAAAGCCTCCTCAAGTCGATTCCAGGGACGGTGGTTTTTCAGGACGACATCCTCATTACGGGTTATGATACTGAAGAACACCTCCACAACCTGGAGGAGGTGCTACGCAGACTGGACCGGGTAGGTCTGCGACTGAAAAAGGCGAAGTGCGTCTTCCTAGCTCCAGAGGTAGAATTCCTGGGGATGAGGGTAGCAGCAGACGAGATCAGCCCTACTGCATCCAAGACGGAAGCGATCCAGAGAGCACCCAGACCCCGTAACACGATGGAGCTGTGTTCGTTCCTGGGGCTCCTGAACTATTTTGGTAACTTTCTTCCCAAATTGAGCATGCTGCTAGAGCCGCTACACGTGCTCCTACGCAAAGATCACGAATGGGTCTGGGGGGACAGCCAGGAAAGGGCTTTTAATAGAGCACGCAATTTGTTATGTTCCAACAATCTGTTAACGCTATATGACCCATGTAAGAAACTTGTGTTAACGTGCGATGCGTCGTCCTATGGTGTCGGGTGTGTGTTGCAGCACGTCAATGCCAAGGGTCAGTTACAGCCGGTAGCTTATGCCTCCAGGAGTCTGTCCCAGGCAGAAAGGGGCTACGGGATGGTAGAAAAGGAGGCGCTCGCATGTGTATATGCGGTAAAGAAAATGCACCAGTACCTGTTTGGCAGGAAATTTGAGCTGGAGACAGATCACAAACCGCTAACGTCCCTTTTGGCCGACAACAAGGCCATAAATGCAAACGCATCGGCCCGCATACAGAGGTGGGCACTCACGTTAGCTGCCTATGACTACACAATTCGGCACAGACCGGGCACCGAAAACTGCGCCGATGCACTCAGCAGGCTCCCACTAGCCACCACTGAGGAGGCTACCGAGCATGGTGCTGAGATGGTCATGGCTGGTTAAGCTTTCGGAAGCGAAGGCTCACCCGTGACAGCCCGTCAGATTAAAGTCTGGACAAATAGAGACCCGCTATTGTCTCTAGTCAAGAAATGTGTCCTGAATGGGGACTGGGCAGCCACATACAGGGCATGCCCTGAGAAATTTAAACGATTTCACAGGCGCAAGGACGAACTCTCGATTCAGGCCGATTGCCTACTGTGGGGAAACCGCGTAGTCATGCCCCAGATGGGCAGAGGTGTTCATCAGAGAACTCCACAATGGGCACCCGGGCATTGTCACGATGAAGGCAATTGCCAGGTCACACGTTTGGTGGCCAGGGATAGACGCAGATCTGGAACTTTGTGTTCGCAGGTGCAACACGTGTGCCCAGCTCGGCCATGCGCCCAGGGAAGCCCCCCTTAGCCCCTGGCCATGGCCCGCCAAGCCTTGGTCACGCATCCATGTGGACTACGCAGGTCCTTTCATGGGGAAAATGCTTTTGGTTGTAGTAGACGCCTACTCCAAATGGATCGAGAGTAACATTTTAAATTCAAGCACATCCTCTGCCACGGTAGAAAGTCTACGGGCAATGTTCGCCGCCCACGGTCTACCGGACATCTTGGTCAGCGACAATGGCCCGTGCTTCACAAGCACTGAATTCCAGGACTTCATGGCAGGCAATGGAATTAACCATGTTAGAACGGCACCGTTCAAGCCGGCCTCAAACAGCCAGACAGAACGAGCAGTGCAGATAATCAAACAGGGGATGCTCAGATTTCAAGGGGGTTCCCTACAAACCCGCTTATCACGCCTCCTATTGGCCTGTAGATCCCGACCACACTCGCTCACAGGGGTTCCACCCGCAGAGCTACTAATGAAAAGGACGCTCAAAACCCGATTATCCCTTATACACCCCACCATGAAAGAAATTGTCGAGAGCAGGCGCCAGTCACAATATCACTACCATGACAGGAATGCGAGGGCACGATGTATTGATGTAAATGATCCTGTTTTTGTCCTCAACTATGCTGCAGGGCCCAAATGGCTCGCAGGCACTGTGGTTGCCAAAGCGGGAAATAGGATTCTGGTAGTTAAACTTACCAATGGACAAATCTGCCGCAAACATGTGGGTCAAACAAAAAGGAGGTTCAGCAACCCCATAGAAGAAGCAGAGGAAGAACACGATATAGAGTTCACTCCACCACAGGAGACCGAACACCGGAACCAAAGGGAGGAGAGCCCAGTCACTGTGGGCAGTCCGGACAGGCCTGAGGCACTGCAAACAGCAGACACTCAGGCCAGCGTCCAACAACCGGAGCCCCAACTCAGGCGCTCTACAAGGGAGCGTAAACCACCAGAGAGACTCAACCTGTGATCCCAATAAGACTTTGCGGGGGGAGGTGATGTCATGTATTCAACCAGCATTGTAACCCATGTATAAGCTGACCTAAGTTGTACACCGGGAGAACACTGACCACTAGGTGGGAGACACTCCTAACCTGGACCTTTAGGTATAAAAGGGGAAGTTCCACCCACCTTCATCACTTGAGTGCTAAGGAATAAAGGACAGGTCACAGACTGACCTTCTCTCAAGCATGGGCCTCGTGTGCATTTATACTGTGTAGTAAGGATCCCACCTAACATTATTTCACCAAAACACCATAGGTCCATTTATTTACATTATTTACATCTCATATGTACATTGCACGCCTTGTGTAAAAGATTGGGAGTGATTCAAGCTGACCCACCCAACCAAGTATCTTATCTACCCCTGGTGCCACCACAATCCTGCCAACCACAATTTTAACTCCTGAGTAGGTGGCAAGGACACCCAGCCAAAGCTGTTCCAGGCGGTAAGTTGGTGGTTGGATTTTAAGTAAAGCCTGGCTGATAAAATTGACAGGGCTTCCACCTGCCGCAAGCAGGCAGGAAGTTAACTCGTCAGTGCAGTTTCATACCGGAAACCCATTCCTAGCTAAAATCCAAGCCGAAATCTCTTTAAAAGGAGGGGAGATGGGCTGATTTTAACTACCGGTGGACAGAGGGCAGAGGGTGGTGGGTGGAGGGCAGCAGGTGGCAGGTGCCCGCCCACCCTTGTCGTCAGCAGGTCAAAGCCGCTTAGCAGCCGGGGGCTCATTTCCATTCCGTTGACAAGCTGCGGTCATCAAACAGGCGCGCTCCGCTTCAGCATTCCTGTTCTGAAAGGACGGGAGATCGTCCGGCGCGCACGCTGAGATGGCCAACAGTCAGAGCCGGGGACGGGGGGGCGGGGAACAATCCCAGAGTCGGCCGGCAGCGGCCAGGATTTTTTGTGAGCCCAGTCGGACCTCTCCTGTTCCTCCTAACCCCACCAACTAAAGAAATTAGATATTTCCAGGGCTATTTTGTGAGCAGCCTTCAGCATTCCCTTTAAGAACTACTGGTTAGGGCACTCACCGCCTGGTACAAATGGAACATGGCACACACTCCACACATTTGTAGCTTGAGCATGCAATCAGTCCTGTGTACATCATAAGATTCTGACTTGCAATAATTTATTGAGGCTCACGCCTGATTCAGGCAAGCGGCTGGGTGGAGGACAGGATCGGAGCGGGAATGGGGCAGTAAGTGCAGCTCTCTGATTTTAGGGCCGCAATCAAGTTAAAACTGGCCCTATGGACACCAAACAGGAAATGAAAAATGAATGGGGGAGCCATATGGTATGGCCAAGGACATATGTTTTGAGGAGATTTTTGAAGAGAGGGAGAGGTGTAGATTTTATATAGCTTAGCCCATTGACCTGATATAAGCATTATTTCATTTTGTGGTTTTAATTAGAAATGTTGCAATGTTGTGCTGCAGAAGTCAAGGTCCCATCAGGAGCTGTCACTGTGACAACGTGGCCATTGCACAGGGTGAAATACACAAGAGAGGGGCTCAGAACAAAAGATAAATAAATTAAATCTTCCAGCGAAGCTACAAATTATTCTGTGATGTCGCAGAGGATATGAAGCACAAAATACGGAAGTAAGGTAGTAGCACACTTATCCTGAGTGTTTCAAGCGAGCCGAATGAATTATTGCCACTCTTGACCTAACCATCTGCTTGGTTAAGTTTTATTGCACTATTTTTCAGTGCAAGGGTATGAAAGGAGGATACAAATTTAACTAAGTACAAATATATGAAGGTAATTTAGGGCAGTGTAGTCTATTTTATTGCTTTTTTCCATTAATTGCACCAAATCTTCCTCTTGCCAAACATTATCCTCATCTGCCCTTCATTTGGATAGTGCATGTCTTTAATTTGCCTAGCTCATTGTTGAGATGTATAGTGAGGTAACGGCTTATAGTAACTAGCTTGCTGTCTGAACTTAGTGAATATAAAGTCAAGTTTAATTATAATATAAAGCCCAAAGCCTTGACCCCCATCTCCCGCTTCAGCTTAAGGTAGATGACTTGTGGGGAGTAACACGATGCACATGTTGTGACAGGAAGCAGCTGCCTCAGTTGTAGCTGCTTGCCCTGTGTGAGCGTTACAAGGAACTGTAAAACACCTTGTCAGAAAGTTCAATGGCCAAGTGTGGCTATAAAGGTGCCAGTTAGAAGGCGCCCGATTGGATGGAAACAGAATATGCAAAATCTGAAACATGTTAAAAGAAGCTTTTCAACTCACTAACTATTGATCAAAAACCATCTCAATCAGTTTAGATCATCATGAAGGGATCCTGAGCAGGAAATTGAAAACCTACTACACTGGGCAAAATATGTTGTCCTGTAAATATATTCTGTGGATTAAAACTGAAGATAAGATCACCAATTTAATCACATTACGTTGTCAAATATACAATTAGATAATACTTTTAACAAATTAGTGAGTGCCACAAGACTATGAACCACAGACATCCCATAAAGTTCCTCTGTCCTGTAAATTCTGCACCGTCATTTAATTCAATCAGCTTTTCACAAATTGCTTATTACTAATGGTCTGGGTCTGACTGATTTAATCTCTTTCCCAAGACATAAAGGCCTTGAAGTTCCCACAGGCATTTATTCCACAAGCAAACATAAAGACAACTTTGCTCCCATTTTGTAACTAGATACAAAGTTGAAAATGGGCTCTGAGGCCCAATAGAACAGGTGGCCCAACACCCTAGGAACACATATGTTTAGTTGTAATCTGAGATTTCTGAAAATAATAAAATCCCAGAGGATTCCTCACTTACCTTATTTTAGGCACTGGTGATGACCAATTAGCCTGAGGCCAATGGCCATGTCTCAGCTACAGTATCACAACACAGCAGCTTCCTGACGTTTGCCTAATTTTAACATTCAAAGTCGAACCACATAGTGCCCACTGGAAAAATAGCTTTTTTGTTTTCAGATGCAATTTAAATGTAGAGGCCTGATTCTGCACTCATGCCTACAAGAGAAAATAATGGGGCCCAAGTGTTTTCCCTTTTTATCTTTTTTAAGCTATAAATATTTTCCATGCCTTCTACTTGTTGCAAAGTGTGTGTGTGTGAACCTGATCAGGCTGCAACAGTATTGGACTTGGCTGTGATACCTTGTATGGTCAATTAGCCTGACAACACTCACACTCTAGGTTCCCACATGAGGACTAGCCACTTAGTAAAGGTACCGGAGGATGCCTACAGTCTGTGGAACTGGAAGAGAGAAGAATATTGGAGGTACAAATAGATCATCTTAGATAAGACTATACAGGCTGGTTTCATGTCCCAGTGTCAGCAGCTGCAGCCAGATATCTGGTCTGCACTCCTTGTGAATATGCCACCCCCAGACAGAGCATGGGATCGTGGAATTAAGTAAGATCAATCTTGACTGTATGACCCTGAACCTGTTTGATACTCAAAAGTATGAAAGCTTTGAATAAACATGCAAGCAATACTCTGCGGAGTGTTGAAGAATTCAATGCTAAGAATGGATTTTGCATCAAAGAGCTACACATATGCCAACTGTCCACATTTTACGCAGTAAACACTTCTCAATTCATGTCCACTTCAATGTTTTCTACTGAAAATGAACATGGTATTTAAACTGTCCACTCTGCCCTTACGGCACCCCATAATGCACCTCAGAAAAGCTCTTCTGCACATGCCTGGCTCCATTAGGTATTCTGTATAAGGGGTGTCGCAGTTGTGTGAGGCTTGGTGCTCTTTGCCTTTCCGTCATTGTTCATAGGTTTATATGTAACCTTTAGGGCTGCTGACCAAGGGCCGTGTGGCTCTTTGTCGGCCGGCGCGGACACGATGGGTCGAAATGGTTTCCTTCTGCACTGTAAATTTCTATGTTTCTATGTTTCTATCAGGTAGCTCATTGGTTTAGTCAGCAGCAAACATGAGGCAGTAAGTTGTAGACTGTGACACACTTAATAAAAAAGGATTTGTGACTCTCTCCCAACCAGCAAGCTACACACCTTTGTTCTGACCAACTACGATGGTGCTGGTATTTTACAGTAGAGTAGAACATTTGCTCAGGTCATTTCATTTGAATAATAGCAGCATAATTTGTTATATCCTCAGATCCAGACAGCTGGCATGCTTGAAGAACTTTTCTAAGATAATCTTCAGACTCCACATTATTATCTATAATTTAAAAGTTGACTGATTTAGGCTCTTTATAGTTATTAATTCATTTTTTATTTTATTTATTATAATTTATTAGAAATATATTTATGATTTGTGAAAGTTGAATTCAAAGTACTATAAATCACATCTTTGCACCTTGTGTTAGGTTTGTGGGCTTTTTGGCTGCTGTTAACTGGTTTGGATCCAATGTTTTCAATGTTTTTTTAAATGATTATTGTTGTTAAATGGAATCAAATACAGTGTAACCTTAATATAACAAATCAGAATGAACAAAAAAAAGATTAGAATCATCTATGAAAGTAACAAACAGGCAACAACAGTGTTAATTGAATAGAAACAAATTACAATTGATAAAGGCCAACATTGTGTGTCTGAGGTTACATTCCAATGGAAGAAAACTGAGGTCTATAAAGTCATAGTGAAATCTGGACAATTACTTTATGTTCATATTCACAATATCTGTAATCCTTCCAAGATAAATATTTTTTGGCTGTAACTGAATGGCAGTAGACTCCAAAATGCTATAAAACAGAACCAAATAAAGTGTCAAAGATCAGGGGGTGGAAATTCGGTTGGAGGCTACTTAGGACGATAAAGGCGGGGGGACAGTAAATTTTGTGCCGGGCAATAGTTTGTGTCCTCAGCCGCAAAATTCAGCAGCTGGGCCTTGAGTGTGGAGCGAAGTGCTAAGGGAGGCATTCCACACCTCTCTTCGGGCACTAGGCTGGCTGAGCAATGGAAAATACCGAGATAAAGAGCTGGCCCTAAGAGAAGCTTCCCTGGAAAGGAAAAATCACCCAAAGAATCACAAAAAACATCCCCAATACCTTGCTTACCCCACATAAAAATAAATCACATAAAAAGGAAAAAGAAAGCAATTCCACTTACCTCATGTAGTCATTTCTTCCCTCACCGCCGCTGGAATAGTTTGGACCACCCGCTTTCCCAGGCGATCACACTATGGCGCGCTACGGGGCGCTACAGGGTCAGCGCGGAACAAAAATCATAGCACATCGAAACCGGGGGCATTGCACACCAGATTGATGCTCCCGGGCGGTAGTGGTCAGTGCCGCTAACACCGACACACTGAATGTGCTGAGTGGCGCGAATGCCGCCGCTCACGGCTCTGACCCTTTACCGCCCCTGTTCCGACCCTTTCCAGGGGCGCTAAGCGACCGAATTTCTACCCCCGGTTTTTTTAAGGGTAACATGCCCCCAAAATCCACTCGAAAATGATTTTCATACTATCAATACTCCCTTCCCCTTGGCTATTGGAATGTCAAGTGTGTCTGCAACTTAGATTATGAGAAGCCACTGCACTTTCAGTACAGCTACATGTGATGGCCACTATTCAGGACTGTTTTTGAATTTTCAACTTTATAGAGGCTGTGTCAGTTTTTCGAAGCTGGTGGTTAGCTTTTGATAATTTGCTAAGTTAGCAAGTATGGAACTATAACTGCCAGTCCTGCTCTTCACACGCAGGTTTTGTTTCAGATAAATGTTCCTTAAAGCAAGATTATTTGATCATTTCCAGAATGCAGCTCAGTTAAATGTGGTCAAGTCGATGGGTAAAAACAGCGAACAACATGTCAACAGGGGGAAAAAAATGTTCTTTGCCAATGTTTGCCACTTATGTGATGGTTAAATGTTAAAGTAGCTGAAGTTTCAGTGGATGAATAAGGAAAGAAATAGAAAATAAACTCTATCAAAAAGTATTAATAGCATATGAATGTGAAACAATGAGAAAAGATTAAAGTTAATGTAAAATTATATTCTTTAATGAGTCTAACTAGGGCTAACAGACTGAAACAAGACAATAAATTAATTATAGGAAAAACTAACTTTATAAGATTATTTTGACTACTGTCTGTACTGTATTACGACAAAAATATTTAGCCTTTCATTTTATTAAGTTTATTAGAGAGAGGTTCAGCCTCTGACAGACACATTGGTGCATGTCTGCTGTTTGTATTTGGATCAGACTGATTCCGATGTGTGTAATTCAGAAGATTTAAAATTGGGAGGTGGAGAGAGTTTGCAACAGGTGATCATTTTCACTGCATTCACTTTTTTGACACCAGAGATTTCTGAATTTGAAACTGGGTTCATTCAAACAGAATATTCTCAGGGTGCATTTTCACTACTGCTGCGGCATCACTAGATCTGGAGTGTAAATGCACCATTAAAATGGTTGTAAAATTTGCCATAATGAAATGACCGCACATCTTTCAAATGATGACAGAACTATTTTTTTTTCAGTATTGTCTTTGAATTTTAAAGGTGCACTATACTTTATCACTTTATTTGTAAATTTTGTGCTCATCATCATCATCATAGGCAGTCCCTCGGGATCGAGGAAGACTTGCTCCCACTCTTAGCATGAGTTCTTAGGTGGCTGTACAGTCCAATACGAAAACCACAGTTTCTGTCACAGGTGGGACAGATAGTCGTTGTGGGAAAGGGTGGGCAGGGAGCCTGGTTTGCCGCATGTTCCTTCCGCTGCCTGCGCTTGATTTCTCCACGCTCTCGGCGACGATACTCGAGGAGCTCAGCGCCCTCCCGGATGCAATTCCTCCACTTAGGGCGGTCTATGGCCAAGGACTCCCAGGTTTCAGTGGGGATGTTGCACTTTATCAGGGAGGCTTTGAGGGTGTCCTTGTAACATTTCCTCTGCCCGCCTTTGGCTCCTTTGCCGTGGATGAGTTCCGAGTAGAGCACTTGCTTTGGGAGTCTCGTGTCTGGCATGCGAACTACGTGGCCTGCCCAGCGGAGCTGATCAAGTGTGGTCAGTGCTTCAATGCTGGGGATGTTGGCCTGGACGAGAACGCTAACGTTTGTGCGTCTGTCCTCCCAGGGGATTTGCAGGATCTTGCGGCGACATCGCTGGTGGTATTTCTCCAGTGACTTGAGGTGTCTACTGTACATGGTCCACGTCTCTGAGCCATGCAGGAGGGCGGGTATTACTATGACCCTGTAGACCATAAGCTTGGTGACAGTTTTGAGGGACTGATCTTCAAAAACTCTTTTCCTCAGACGGCCGAAGGCTGCACTGGCGCACTGGAGGCGGTGTTGGATCTCATCATCAATGCCTGCTCTTGTCAATAGGAGGCTCCCGAGATAGGGAAAGTGGTCCACGTTGTCCAGGGCCACGCCGTGGATCTTGATGTTTGGGGGGCAGTGCTGTGCGGCGAGGACAGGCTGGTGTAGGACCTTTGTCTTACTAATGTTTAGCGTAATGCCCATGCTTTCGTACGTCTCGGTAAATACGTCGACTATGTCCTGGAGTTCAGCCTCTGTGTGTGCACAGACGCAGGCGTCATCCACGTACTGTAGTTCGACGACAGAGATTGGAGTGGTCTTGAACCTGGCCTGGAGACACGAAGGTTGAACAGCTTCCCACTGTTTTTGTAATTTAGCTCCACTCCAGCGGGGAGCTTATCAACTGTGAGGTGGAGCATGGCAGCGAGGAAGATTGAGAAGAGGGTTGGGGCGATGACGCAGCCCTGCTTGACCCCGGTCCGGACATGAATTGGGTCTGTGATGGATTCATTGGTAAGGATCACGGCTTGCTTATCGTCATGGAGCAGGCGGAGTATGGTGACGTATTTTTGGGGGCATCCGAAATGAAGGAGGACGCTCCATAGACCCTCGCGGTTGACAGTGTCAAAGGCCTTTGTAAGGTCGAAGAAGGCCATGTATAAGGGCTGGCGCTGTTCCCTGCACTTTTCCTGCAACTGTCGCGCTGCAAAAATCATGTCCGTTGTGCCCCGGAGGGGACGAAATCCGCACTGCGACTCCGGGAGGAAGACGATTGAGGAGGACTCTAGCGAAGACTTTCCCAGTGGTTGATAGCAGGAAGATTCCTCTGTAGTTGCCACATTCGGACTTGTCCCCTTTTTTAAAGATGGTAACGATCACTGCATCTCTAAGATCTCCCAGCATGCTCTCCTCCCTCCAGATGAGAGAGATGAGGTTGTATATTCGCGCCAGTAGTGCCTCTCCGCCATACTTCAGTGCGTCAGCAGGGATTCCATCCACTCCCGTAGCCTTGTTGTTTTTTAGCTGTCTTATGGCTTTTTCTACCTATTGCAGTGTTGGGGTCTCACTGAAGTGGTGGCGGGTAGCATGCTGTGGAATGGAGTCGAGAACACTCGAGCCAAAGGCAGAGTCTCAATTGAGGAGATCTTCGAAGTGTTCCTTCCAGCGGGCTCTGACTGCCTCGGTGTCCTTGATGAGTATTTCCCTGTTCTTGGCCAGGAGTGGGGTGGGGCCTTGGGAATTTGGTCCGTATGTGGCCTTTACTGCGGTGAAGAACTCTCGCACATCATGGCTGTTGGCCAGCTGCTGTATCTCCTGTGCTTTCTCCATTCACCACCTGTTCTTTAGGTCCCGAGTTTTTTGTTGGACCTTAGCCTTTAGCTGTCTGTAATGCTGCTTTGCTGTTCCAGAGTTGGGTTGCTGTTTAAGGCTCAGAAATGCCCTGCGCTTGCAGTCTATTAGTTCTTGAATCTCGTGGTAGTGAGCACCATGTTAGTTCACTCTGACATATCTAAGGAGATTAAGCTAGCATGTGATGCCTCTCCATATGGAGTTGGGGCAGTGATCTCTCAGGATCTCTCATGTATTACGTAGTGGGGAGGAGAGTCCAATTGCTTTTGCTTCACGCACTCTCAGTGCCAGTGAGAGTAATTATGCGCAAATTGAAAGTGAAGCTTTGGGATTAATTTTTGGGGTCAAGAAGTTTCACAAATACTTGTATGGTCGTAAGTTTACCATCGTTATGGACCATAAGCCCCTAACAGCAATCCTCCATCCAAAGTCCCCAGTTCCAACATTAGCTGCAGCCCGAATGCAGAGATGGGCTTTGATTTTGTCAGCATATACATATGATATTGAATTCAGATGATCAGCAGATCACATTAATGCTGATGCAATGTCTAGATTGCCTTCCCCATCACAAGTTACACCCAATAGGGAAGAAGTGTTTTATTTTTCATACATTGATGAACTGCCAGTCACAGCTGAAGAGATTGGTACAGCAACCAAACGTAACCCAGTGATGTCAAAGTTGTATGAGTATATTGCAAATGGATGGCCAAACCAGGTAACAGACAAAGATACACATCCATTCTTCATTCGTAGGAATGAATTATCAGTCGATAAAGATTGTATCATGTGGGGTGCAAGAGTGGTTATACCAAATAAATTCAGGTCCAACTTATTAGGAGACCTCCATGACCAGCACCTGGGAGTGTGCTTGACCAATAGTTTTGCACGCAGTTATTTATGGTGGCCAAGTCTTGATAAAGATATAGAGTACATCATGAGTCACTGTACGACATGTCAATCGGTAAGCAAGCAACCACCACCAGTACCATTACAGCCATGGAAATGGCCTCCCAGTGTGTGGCAAAGGCTACATATTGATTTTGCTGAGTTAGAAGGACAACAATTGTTCATTGTGATTGATAGCCATTCGAAATGAGGTGTTTCCGATATGGAAAATAACAACAAGTAAAACATTGGACATTTTACGAAAATTATTTTCTTCATTTGGCCTCCCTGAAGAAATTGTTTCGGATAACGGACCACAATTTCGTTCAAAAGAATTTGCACAATTCACAAGCGAAAATGGTGTGAAACATACCAAGGTTCCACCATACCATCCTGCTTTGAATGGTGCAGCAGAGCACAATGTACAAATTGTAAAACGTGCCCTCATAAAACAAATGTTAGATCTAAATCCAAGGAAACGACAGTTGTCATTGGATCACAAATTGGCTAATTTTTTGAATACATATCGAAATACTCCTCATACAACTACTGGTAGAATACCAGCAGAGTTGTTTCTCAAACGACAGCCACGAACCAGATTCTCATTGTTAAAGCCAAATTTGGCACAATCCATAGAAGAGACACAATTAAGACAGAAAGAGAATCATGATAGAGGTAGAGTAAAAGAGAGAAGTGTGAAAATCCTAAATCCAATGTACTGGAAACAAATCCAGGAGAGAATCAGAATGAAAGTCTGAGTCCGAGTCAGGAAAACAAAGAGCCTGAAGTTAGAGTGAGTTCAAATGAAGATCAAGGAAATTCAATGGAGGTAAACGTTCCTCAGGATGAGCCTCGAATGAGTTTAGATTCGACGCCATGTTTGGAAGGTTCAGTTCGAGCGCGAAGGTATCCTCTTCGAAACAGAAAACAAGTGGTAAAGGTAAATTTGTAAATATGGAAAAAAAAATAAGTTTATATCCTGTGTTATGTATAAACATGAAAGTTATGTCTGATGTTTGTTATGATGGCTTCTTCATTAAGGAGGGAGAAGTGTAATGTTTGTAAGCTTGTAATGTTTGTAGCTCCACACTGTGGATGTGGACGTATTGGGTACAGCAAGTACAGGGTTAATAATAAACAGAACCAGGCAGATTTCCGGAGGTTTCCGAGAGAGCTGCCTGTCATGTTAGGAAGCTGTGTGTGCTGTGCTCTGTGAATATATCACAAGCATCAAGCACTCTGAGATCAGGTATAACATGGTTTGGGGACGAGCAAAGTTCCCTCTGCTCCACCCAACATTGTGCCTCAACCAAACCTCAGAAAAGCAATCAATACTGCACCAGTGTGACTTTTTCCCATTTTCTACTCCAGCCATTCTGTGACCTCCGTGAAGATTATTAGTTCGATACAGATGAGGAGGGCTAGTTCGCCCATCCTTATCTTATCCATCAAACACCCACAGACTCCCCATCACAGCAATTGTGCCCAAAATAATTCCAAAGTTTTTGGCTCCATTCCCCTACCTGAAAGACTATTCTATATATTGGTCATTCTTTGTGTGAAGAAGCACCTGAGATAAGTCCTCAATTTAGTTTCCATTGGGTTAAACTTGTGACCCTTTATTCTGCTGTTACAGTTTAATATGAGTGATCTTGCCAATGTAGATACTGGCAATTAGCACCAAGTTAGGGCCATTTATGCCATGACCTATGTTCACCATGAATTGGATTGAGACTAGCTACACTTATTTTATGTTGGCCTGTTATAACCAGCAAACAAGGGAGAATTTTCATTTTTTTAAATTCATGTTTGGGATTTGGTCATTCATATTGTCCATCCCTAGAAACCCAGTGGTTTGCTAGGCCAATTCAGAGGAAAGTTAAAAGTCAACCACATTAGTGTGGAACTGGAGTCACATATAGGCCAGATCAGATAAGGACAGCAGGTTTCCAGTTTCCAGGTTAGTAGCTAGATTAGATTTTTATAACAATCATGATGATTTTTACTAATACCAGCGTTTTATTTCCAGCTTATTTGAACTGAATTCAAATTCTTAAACTTTCCTGGTGGGATATGAACTTACATTCGCTGGATTATTAGACCAGGCCTCTGGATTGCTAATCCAGTACCATAACCACTCCACTACTGTACCTTCTGCAAAAGAGATTTACTAGATTGGAACCAGAGATGAGGGACTTCAATTAAGTGGAGAAACTGGAGAAGCTGGGGTAGTTCTCCTTAGAGCAGAGAAGGTTAAGAGGTGTTTAAAATCATTTATGGTTTTGATAGAGTATATAAGAAAAAATTGTTTCCAGTTGCAGAAGGGTTGGTAACCAGAGGACACAGATTTAAACTGATTGGCAAAGGCGACATGAGGAAATATTTTTTATACAGTGAGTTGTGATCTGGAATGCACTGCCTGAAAGGGTGGTGAAAGCAGATTCAATAGTAACGTTCAAAAGAGAATTGGATAAAAACTTGAAGGGGAAAAAATTACAGGGTCATGGGGAAAGTGTACATAGGAATATAGGAACAGGAATAGGCCATTTAGCCCCTCGAGCCTGTTCCGCCATTCAATGGCTGATCTGTGACCAAACGAATCTGTGAGAAAGTAGAGCAAGACTAATTGAATAGCTCTACCAAAGAGCTGGCACAGGCACGATGGCTGAATGGCCTCCTTCTGCGCTGTATCATTCTATCATTCTACATCACTTCTTCCTGACGGCTAATTTTGTGAAAGCCAATCATGACGGGAGCACTGTTACACAAACCTCGTGTTTTTTTTGTCCTTACCTATTTATTTTAATGGATGGAAAATCATGGCGCGCCGATCTGCAATATCCAAAAGCACTGTTGGTGTGCAAGGTTCCACCTGGAAGCGATTCCATAAAACTGGCCCTTTCGATGTCACCATGACAAAAGTTTAGTTCCTAGCTTTATTCCTCCCCCTCCCAAACATGAAAAGAAAAGCTTTGTCAAACACATTTTCACAAAGATCCACTGCCTTTAATCTTTGAGTTTGTTTCTCGGCGGTAAGTGTAAGATACACAATGGATATAATATGTGGATTTTATTTCTACAAAGGTTGACCTCATAACCTGTTTAATGATGAAACACAGTTGGAAGTAGGTGAAATATCCATTCGGTGGATACCTGACACTTATAATGCAATATTTATAATGCACATAAAAGAGAATCAGGTTAAAACATTTAATTGAGCAATTACTTCATAAATTTTGCATTCAATTTTTTTTAGCCATTGAAGTAGGAATAATCCATCGATGTACATTTACCTGACAAATTGTTAAAGCATTAAATATAAAAAATATAGAAGGATTGAAACACCCTTCACCCAACAGAAAGCAGGTGGTATGGGAGTTAAAATCAAAGTGATCCACTTACCGCTCTTTTTCCACCCCCACAGTTATTTTAAAGTCAAGCAGCTGAGACGCCCACCACAGGAATTTACGCTGACTGAGATCCTATTGTGTAGATAGGACCCCAAAACCACTTCTTTGGCCCACTGAGGGGAATGTCCGCTATGGACACTCCGCGCAGTCGAAGCTATCGGACCAGAAGCAGAGGCTACCCAAGGTTATTAAAACTTTTATTTACCTTGCTACTTGTTCGGCGGCCATATTGCGCCAGCCCAAACCTGGCGAACTGCCTCTGGATGTCCATTTGGAGTGAGCAGCTCACTGACGCCGTTTAAATGAGGTCCAACCATTAATATGGACTGGGCCTCCCGCAGCACCTCCTGGTCTGTCTGCCCACACGTTCTGCCATCCAGCCGAGCAGGTGTTAAATTCCAGAGTTCTAGATCCACTATTCCAATGTTGCTCGTAACGCAATAACTTTCATGAATGCTTCGTGTTATTAATGAAATGAAGCCTATTCTGCATGCTTCCTATTTGATTGGAAATCTAGTGCCTGTTGCATGTATTTGTCAACTCGTAAATCTTTATGTGCATGGCAGTCCTTCTCCTCCAAAACACACACACAGTCAAAATAGATGCTTTGAATTATTATAGTAAATAGGAACTATTTTGCTTGATTGAAAAAGATATGAATTGTCAAAGATGTTAAATGAAAAGTAATTATTAACAGCTCAAGTATATAATAACTCAGAACAAATACAAAACAGTTCCTGTAGAAATGTGAATGGGGCATACTCTGTACTTATCTCTGTAGAATGTAAGCCCCAAGGAGTCCGAAGATAATTTGAGAGACCATTAACTAAAACTGTTATTACCTACTACATGTCTTTTCCCATGACTTCAACTAAAGTTTACCATTTAATCACAGTTGGTTGCAATTCCTGGAAACTATGAATATATCAAAAAAGAAAATCAAATTGTGAGTGCAGGATTTAATTTGCATGCAGTCTGTATCTTATTTAAGAAATCTACAAGGTAACTGCATGTAGTTCATTAAACATTAATCCAAAACACAGCAAGCATCGAGGTAACCAATATACAAGTATTTTTGCGGACTTCAAAAAGTTGCTTTTTTTTCAATTTTGCCTTTACTGCAAAGCTTTTCTAAAAGATTATTTCAACTCAAACAGTATCATCATCTGAACATGTCCCCCAACTAATAGAAGATATATCATGACCAGCAATCGGATTTGATAACGTTTCTTTGTGGGAAAACTCCTGTTCCTCTTAGAACACTTGAAAAACCTTTAAAAAATATAGAATTTAAATTTACCTGGACCTCTTCTGGCTCTCAATCCAACTCTTCAGGTAGATGTCATTGCCATCTGCAATTTAAATTGCAAACAGCCAGATCAAGACGGAAGACAGTAAGTCCTTCATTTCATTTTAACTGCCACTCATGCCCGGTTTCCGCCAGGTAGGGTCGGGGGTTAAAATTGCCCCCAAGCCCATCGCCAGGGGACTGTCAATCTGTAAGTGACCAGTTTTATAGTACGACAGTACAGAGATCTCATTATGCAGCACAATCACTGTAATTTGGTTATCTTAAAACTGTCAAAGGCAACATCATCCCAAGGAGTTAGTGGGGGCGATTTCCATCTTATTACCACCCTGTTTACAGCTAAAAACAGGGTGGTAGTGGGAAAAAATGATCACATGGGACACAGAACCACTGGCTGGTTATCTGTCCATTCTGATTTTCGGGCGCATCACAATTTAGGTGCCTGGAGCTCCCAACGATAACTGGCGGGGACACAATGAACATTTACTAATCAAGCTCAGCTGATGTAATTGGGATCCCGAGCATCATTTTCACTTTCGTCCGCATTGCTTATTCCTGCTTCCACCCACAAGCCATGGGTGGTACAAGTTCGGCAGGCGGGATTTTCTGGTAAAACACTGAAAAGTTTTGGGGGCTATTTGGCTTGAATGATATCGTGATTTTTTACTGCTTACATTATTTCAAAGTGCTGTAGTGACTGCAGAGTGTTCTGAAGTCTCAAGGGGCTGCTGGCATTGCACTTTTTTCTTAATGGTGTCCTTCTGGCATGACTGACAACCAACTGCTACATCTAGCGCAGCATTGTCTGTAGCAGTCAAGGTCACTGCAACCCTGAACTTCCTTGCCTCCGGCTCCTTCCAGGCTGTCAGAGGGGATATCAGTAACACCAGTCAGTCTGCAGTTCATGCTTGCATTAAGCAGGTGACTGAGGTCATGTTTCTTAAAGCAAGCACTTGCATCACTTTATGGACAACCAGAAGCAGCAGGATTGCACGCTCGGGTTTGCACAGATTGCAGAGCTCCCCCCAAGTCAGACCCTCACTTACTGCACCCATATCGCCCTGCAGGCTCCGGCACTTTTGCCACGATGAATCTCAAGGACTTCCACTGTATTCATGTGTGATAACTAATAGCGCATTATGCAGGTCTGTGCCCACTTTCCTGGCAGCTGCCATGAAGCTTTTATATAGTTCGCATGCCAGACACAAGACTCCCAAAGCAAGCGATCTACTCGGAACTCCTTCACGGCAAACAAGCCAAAGGTAGGCAGAGGTGGAGGGCTGCTGTGGTTCAAGGATTCCTGAGATGTCATGGTCAGCGAGCTCTCGGAGCTCAGACCTCAGAAAGCCTGGGTGCTGACATGCAGCAACTTGTGCTCGAAATCTGCCTTACCACATTGCTTAACATTTCATCCAAATGCCTGCTCATTGGTATCAATACTGCCTGATTCCTAATGAAATGACGTTGGAATTGATGGTTGTCTGTACTGTTTATGTTGAACAATTATTAAAATATTTAATTAAAAAAAAGTAAAACCCTACTTAGGATATTTAACAATGTAGATGTAAATCAATGAAACAAACACAGTCATATCTAGTAAACTTAGAGGATACATCGTACATCCATGATGTCTCCTGTATGCTGTTCCAATCATCTACTTTTCATCTTGTGCTTTTCTTCGCAGCTTCAACATTACAACATCAAGTTTGGCATTGACTCAAATGTTTGTTTAAGTTCGTGTTGATTAGTCTGTCTCGGTTAGGCCAAACCAGATAATTTCCAGTCAAGTGTATGGAAATTCTCTTCAAAGTGCAAGAAGCTAGAGGGAAGGTGTCCTGGCCTGCTGCTCGAGGAATGAATGGCTGAGGCAAAAAATGGTCAGGGTTATTTTCATTTTCAGTGTATGCTGTCAGTGGTTGGAAGGGTCAGAACACCCACCCAATGTTGCCAGAAAGAGGCCCAAACGATTTGGTTGGTTTGACCTCATTTGCATAAAACTGGTGAACTGCTCATGTATTTCTAAAACTGATTGGCAGCTTGTGGATTGGTGGTGGGGGGGGGGGGGGAAGGGGAAACCCAGCAGCCCATACACCTGAACTGGAAGAGGGTTCGTTAAAGTGAAGGGGCAGGACTATGAGGATCGGAAAGTTCAGCAGCAGTCAGGAGGATTTTTGTGGAGGCACAGGAAGAGCTAACACACTCACCCAGCCTCTCAAACTTGAATTTTAGCATCTTCTGAGCTACCAGCGGTGATCCCTTTAAGCTGGGTTTTACTGCTCAGCATCAGCGATCAGGGCTTGCGCAGTGCAGACGCTGCACGCTTTCAGTTCAAAACTGCATCGAGGTCCGAAAACGTCATAGGACCTCGATGCACATATTAATGAGGCTTCCACCCATTTCCGTCAGGAACCCTGGTCGCCTATTTCGCCCGCTGTTGTAAAAGTGCAGTGGAAGCTGTCATGTATTCAACTGTCATTGTAACCCATGTTTAAGCTGACCTAAGTTGTATACCTTGAGAACACTGATCACAGGGGGCGAACTTGTGGGAGACACTCCTAACCTGGACTTTCCAGTATAAAAGGGGATGCTCCACCCACCGTCTGCCTCTTGAGGCCTTGGTAATAAAGATAACTGGTCACAGAGTGATCTTTTCTCAAGTATGGGCCTCATGTGCATTTATACTGTATAGTAAGGACATATTATTGGCGACGAGACACTGGGATTTAAACCATGTGAGCATGGCCACTAGCAGCACAGAAGAGAAGTACTGTGTTGGTGATGATTGGGACGACTTTATTGAGAGACGACAGCAAAGTTTTGTCACTAAGGAATGGTTGGGACAGGATTCAGCTGACAAACGCAGGGCTCATCTCCTGACGGTTTGTGGATCCAGAACGTACTCCCTGATGAAGGACCTTCTAGCACCAGAGAAGTCAGCGTACAAGACGTTCGAAGAGCTCAGTAAGTTGATCAGGGAACACCTTAAACCGGCGAGCAGCATGCACATGGCGAGACACTGGTTTTACACGCACCGGTGGCGAGAAGGGCAAAGCGTTCCTGACTTCGTGGCAGATCTCCGGCGACTGGCAAGCCTATGTAAGTTCACAGATGCATGCAGAGCGGAAATGCTGCGAGACTTTTTTATTGAGGGCATCGGGCACGCTGGGGTTTTCAGGAAACTGATTGAGACCAAAGACTTGACCTTGGAAGCAGTGGCTATAATAGCCCAGACAATTATCTCAGGGGAGGAAGAGACCAGAATGATTTATGGCAAAAATCTTGGCTCAAATGCGGCAAACGACCAGGGAGTCAACATTGTTAACGCGGCACACAGTTCGCTAGGCAGACAAGGGCAATCGGACATGCCCCAGCATGCAGTCGAACACAAAGGGGGAATTCAACAGAGACAATGGCTAGCTGAACGGTGATTCATGCCATCGCAATGGACAATGCGGCCAGTAATGGGGCCATCAACACCTGCTAATGGTGCGCTTAAGGACAGTTACAGAGACAGTCAGAGACGATCGACTGGTAATGGACCTTTTGTTTCCAACAACGGGGCCTCCAGCTCGTGCTGGAGGTGTGGAGGCAAACACCTAGCCAGAGCTTGCAGGTATCAGCAATATACCTGCAGAAACTGCAACTTTAACAGTCACTTGACGCGTATGTGCAGGAAGCCTGCAGCCAGGTTGATGTACGAGGAGGATAGGCCCGATCTAAGCCCTACGAGGCCAAATGAATACTGGAAATCGCTGGAAGCTGAAGTTCAGCGAGTTCATGTGGAGCACGTATACAGTTCATATACCAGGACGCCACCGATAATGATGAAAGTGCTCCTCAATGGCATCCCAGTATTAATGGAGCTAGACTCGTGAGCCAGGCAGTCCCTGATGAGTATCAAACAGTTCGAAAGTTTGTGGGTGTCCAAGGCCAGGAGGCCAAAATTATTGCCGAATGACGCACTGCTACGGACATATACAAAGGCGATCATTCTGGTGCTAGGCAGCGTCACGGTAGTCGTGACCCACAAAGATTCGGAGAACAGGTTGCCACTCTGGATTGTCCCGGGGGACGGTCCCGCACTACTGGGGAGGAGTTGGCTTTGCTGTCATGAACCGGAAATGGGGCGATGTCAATGCAATTTCTTCTGTGGAGCGAGTATCATGCTCACAGGTCCTGGACAAATTTGACTCATTATTTCAACCCGGCATCGGCACTTTCATCGGGGCCAAGATAGTAATTCACATAAACCCGGATGCCAGGCCAGTACACCACAAGGCCAGAGCGGTGACGTACATGATGCGGGAAAAGATAGAATGCGAATTGGACCGCCTGCTGAGGGAAGGCATCATCTCGCCAGTCGAATTCAGTGACTGGGCGAGCCCGATTGTGCCGGTGCTCAAGGTGGTTGGGTCGGTCAGGATATGTGGCGATTACAAGGCCACCATCAATCGGGTGTCACTCCAAGACCAGTACCCTCTAGCGAGGCCGGAGGACCTCTTTGCGATGCTATCCGGTGGCAAACTTTTTCAAAATTGGACCCGACCTCAGCTTACATGACCCAGGAGCTGGCGAGTGAGTCGAAGAAGCTGACCACCAACACGACACACACAGGGTTGTTTGAGTATAACAGATGTCCGTTCGGGATTCGTTCAGCCACCGCGATCTTTCAGCAAAATATGGAAAGCCTCCTCAAGTCGATTCCAAGGACGGTGGTTTTTCAAGACGACATCCTCATCACGGGTCGCAATACTGAAGAACACCACCACAACCTGAAGGAGGTGCTACGAAGACTGGACCGGGTAGGGCTGCGACTGAAAAAGGTGAAGTGCGTCTTCTTAGCTCCAGAGGCAGCAGACGGGATGAGACCAACTGCGTCCAAAACGGAAACGATCCAGAGAGCACCCAGACTTCATAACACGACGGAGCTGCATTTGTTCCTGAGGCTACTGAACTATTTTGGCAACTTTCTTCCCAAATTGTGCACGCTGTGAGAGCCGCTACATGTGCTCCTACGCAAAGGTCGCGATTGGGTCTGGAGGGCCAGCCAGCAAAGGGCTTTTGATAGAGCACGCAATTTGTTATGCTCCAACAAACTGTTAACGTTATATGACCCATGTAAGAAACTAGTTTCAACGTGTGATGCGTCGTCCTATGGGGTCGGGTGTGTGTGCTGCATGTGAATGCCAATGGTCAGTTACAGCCGGTAGCTTCTGCCTCCAGAAGTCTGTCCCGGGCAGAAAGGGGTTACGGGATGGTAGAAAAGGAAGCGCTAGCATGAGTATGTGCAGTAAAAAAAAATGCTCCAGTACCTGTTTGGCAGGAAATTTGAGCTGGAGACAGATCACAAACCCCTAACGTCCCTTTTGGCCAACAACAAGGCCATAAATGCGAAACCATCGGCCCACACACAGAGGTGGGCATTTACTTTAGCCGCCTATGACTACATAATTTGGCACAGACCGGACACTGAAAACTGTGCCGATGCACTCAGTAGGCTCCCACTAGTCACCACTGAGGGGGCAGCTGAGCATGATGCTGAGATGGTCATGGCTGTTGAAGCTTTCAAAAGCAAATGCTCACCTGTGACAGCCCGTCAGATTAAAGTCTGGACAAACAAAGACCTGCTACTGTCTTTAGTTAAGAAATGTGTCCTGAATGGGGACTGGGCAGCCACGTACGGGGCATGCCCTGAGAAATTTAAACCGTTTCAGAGGCGCAAGGATGAACTCTCGATTCAGGCTGATTGCCTACTATGGGGAAACCGAGTAGTCATGTCCCAGGTGGGCAGAGAGGTGTCCATCAGAGAACTTCACAATGAGCACCCAGGCATTGTCATGATGAAGGCAATTTGCAGATAACACATTTGGTGGCCAGGGATAGATGCAGACCTGGAACTTTGTGTTCACAGGTGCAACACGTGTGCTCAGCTGGGCAACGCACCCAGGGAAGCCCCCCTTAGTCCCTGGTCCTGGCCCACCAAGCCATGGTCATGCATCCATGTGGACTACGCAGGTCCTTTCATGGGAAAAATGTTTTTGGTTGTAGTAGACGCCTACTGCAAATGGATTGAGTGTGCCATTTTAAATTCAAGCACATCCTCTGCCACAGTAGAAAGTCTACGGGCAATGTTCGCCGCCCATGGTCTACCGGATGTCTTGGTCAGCGACAATGGTCCGTGCTTCACAAGCACTGAATTCCAGGACTTCATGGCAGGCAATGGAATCAACCATGTCAGAACGGCACCGTTCAAGCCAGCCTCAAACGGCCAGGTGGAACGAGCAGTGCAGATAATCAAACAGGGGATGCTCAGAATCCAAGGGCTTCGCTACAAAGCCACTTATCATGCCTCCTGTTGACCAATAGATCCCGACCACACTCGCTCACAGGGGTTCCACCCGCAGAGCTGCTAATGAAAAGGACGCTCAAAACCAGGTTTCCCTTATACACCCTACTATGAAAGAAATTGTTGAGAGCAGGCGTCAGTCATAATGTGACTACCATGACAGGAATGCGAGGGCACGATGCATTGATGTCAATGACCCTGTTTTTGTCCTTAATTATGCTGCAGGGCCCAAATGGCTTGCAGGCACTGTGATTGCCAAAGAGGGGAATAGGGTTTTGGTAGTTAAACTTACCAATGAACAAACCTGCCACAAACACGTGGATCAAACTAAAAGGAGGTTCAGCAACCCCATAGAAGAAGCAGAGGAAGAACACGACGTAGAGTTTACTCCACCACAGGTGACCGAACACTGGAACCAAGTGGAGGAGAGCCCAGTCACTGTGGGCAGTCCAGACAGGCCTGAGGCACTGCAAACAGCAGACACTCAGGCCAGCGCCCAACAACCGGAGCCCCAACTCAGGAGCTCTACAAGGAAGCGTAAACCACCAGAGAGACTTAACCTGTGATCCCAATAACACTTTTGGAGGGAGGTGATGTCATGTATTCAACTGCCATTGTAACCCATGTATAAGCTATCCTAAGTTGTATACCTTGAGAACACTGACCACAGGGGGAGACACTCCTAACCTGGACTTTCCGGCATAAACGGGGAAGCTCCACCCTCCGTCTGCCTCTTGAGGTCTTGGTAATAAAGGTAACAGGTCACATAGTGATCTTTTCTCAAGTATGGGCCTCGTGTGCATTTATACTGTATAGTAAGGACATATTAGGTGCAAGGACAACAGGAGGCTTCTCATTGCGATTTTAGTCTTGCTACACCTCTGCTTCTGCCGAAAAGCAGGCTGGGGGTAGGGAGAGACCAAAATGTACTTCTGGGCCTTTTTCCTCACTTCATACTCAATGGCAGTACTTTAAGTTCTGTTACAACAAAATTCAAATCAGATGGAATGAAGCATTTGTCGTTTGTTAATTCAGCATTGTAAGCCAACCACTATTCCAATGACACTCTCTGCTACAGCATTCCTTTTTCTGTCCTCTCACAGTGAGACTGAGAAATTAATATCACATGGTGCAGAATTCAAATGTGCTTGAGGACTTGAGTTTATTGCGAACTAACTAGCTAATATTGTTCAAACTTCATTTCCGTGGCACCCTGAATTTCCATTGTTTCCTCTGTAAAGCATATGTGCAACATGAGGAATATGACATTTTTACAACCTTTGTTCCAATCATTTTCCTTTTTGCAATAGCCGGTATTTAAACTATATTCTATGAAATAACCCCAGCTGTAGTCTTCATGGTAACAAGATTATTTTGTTTTGTTTCAGGTATACTGAAAATTACGTCTGTGGAAGTTGGGGTTGTGGCTATTAAAGCAATTAACAGCAATTATTATTTGGCCATGAACAAGAGAGGAAAGATCTATGGCTCAGTAAGTACTCTTAAAAGCATTTCAATTATAAAGCAGTTAAAAAGAGATTATAATGATTAATGACTCCATTATCTGCAGATTATAATGTGGTCAGCAATTGACTTAGTTACTAATAGGCCAAAGCCTAAATCACAGAACATATCAACTGTCAGATTACTGCTGGGCTTGTTTGGACTGATTAGATTAGATTTAATTGAACTAATTGTTGAAGAATTACTGTATTAACTTTATTCCTCTTGTGGGTTCTGGGGTACTGTGGGATCTGAAGAAGCCTTACCTCTTTTAATGCTTCGATTTTTTTTCTCATCAACTTTTTCCTCCCCAACTATCCTGAAGATGCCAACTTACACTGAGGTACAGCTCCACAGGTACTGAGTGGCCCCCGGACCTTGGACCTCACCTCGTCCAAGGGGACATTCTTCATATAAGAGTTTGCAGCTTTTTAGTTGTGACGGTGTCATAGTTCAGCCCAGTCTTGTCCACATGCATGTGTTTTCCTTCAGTAGAACAATCAGGAGCAGGAACCAGAGCTGATTTACCCCTCCATCTAGTCTAGAGAGAGCAAAGCCAATTGTAGCATCCCAACCGCCACTCAGCTAACTCGGCACTGAACAAGGGTCACGGATATGTCATTATTATCCTTCAGTATTTGAAAATAAGCCAAAAGTACGTGCTGTAGATTCAAAACAAAATAAAAACAGCTTTTGAAAGGATAAGTTTAGTCCTGTTTGCAAAGCAATTAAATCCCCAACATCACATGCTAAAGTCAAATATTACCACCATTTTTCTGGGAGCTTTGACATGAACACAGACGCGAAATAATTTTCTCTAGAATGTTATTATTTAGCTGTGGTGTGTCTGGGCTTTCGTCACTATAACAATTAGCATTTACATAAACACAAACGCAAAATACTGCAGATACTGGAAATCTGGACTAGAAACAGAAAAAGCTGGGAATACTCAGCAAGTTAGGCAGCATCTGTGGAGAGAGAAACAGAGTTAACCTTTCAGGTCAGTGAAGGTCATCGACCTGAAACGTTAACTTTGTTTCTCTCTACACAGATGCTGCCTGAACTGCTGAGTATTTCCAGCATTGTCTGTTTTTATTTTAGCATTTAAATAAAGCTGCTGGTGTAAGAGGACACCTCAAAGCACTTTCAAAGATAAGTAGCTGGTCAACTGCTGGAAAAGTAGGAATTTGGAGAGATCTCGAGAATTATATTTTGGAAAGCTTTTCAAGGCAGAGGATCGGGGCTGCACAAGCTCGAGGCCAGCCCAAAATTGGGTCATGGGCCTCGAATATTATTTGTGAGAGCTGGGACCTATCTCATCTCCACAGGCACTGCACATGTTACGTAGAAGGGGAGTTGGAGTGGGTATGGGTCGGCGGATGGGGGGGGCGGTGGGGGGGTGAGGGAGGTCACAATCGCGAGGACTTTGGAGTCGAGGGAGCACTTCAAAAAAAACTTGCCTTGAGTTGGCAGCTGTTGAAGAATCCTGAGCAGGCCAGGCCCAACGTCCGACCCATTCATCACTGCGCAATTTATGTGAGGGTACTGTAAACCGATGTTAGGCTCCTCAGTTACATATGTAAGGGATCTAATGCCAGTTTTAGGCAACTGCCAGAGAAACCTGAAAAATGGCCCAACCCAATTCCTGATCGGGCATTATTCAGACATTCTTGGGGCACAGTACATTGGTCACAGAATTGTCATTTTTCAGATGCGAGATCCAATTTACAGCCTAATAACTGAAAGGATGGCCTCCAATGGTAGAGGAGAAGGAGCAGGAAATTAGCAGTGGAGGAGTGGAGAGAGCTTGCAGGACATATTTCTACAGAAGATTGCTCAGATAGTGTGGAGTGAAGTAATTGTGGGGGGGGCGGGGGGGATTGAAACTGAGGATATTTCAAATGGAGAGTTTGAAATTAAAGACTTTGAAATCAGTTTACTGAGGCACAAGGACCTTAACAGGTATGTTGGAATGGAAGGGGGAAGGAACGTGATATGTCCTTACTGTACAGTATAAATGCACACGAGGCCCATACTTGAGAGAAGGTCACTCTGTGACAGTTACCTTTATTACCAAGACCTCAAGTGGTGAAGGTGGGTGGAGCTTCCCCTTTCATACCGGAAAGTCCAGGTTAGGAGTGCCTCCCACAAGTTCACCCTCTTGTGGTCAATGTTCTCACGGTGTACAACTTAGGTCAGCTTATACATGGGTTACAATGATAGTTGAATACATGACATCACCTACCCCCCCAAGGTCTTATTGGGATCACAGGTTAAGTCTCTCTGGTGGTTTATGCTCCCTTGTAGAGCGCCTGAGTTGAGGCTCCGGTTGTTGGGCGCTGGCCTGAGTGCCTGCTGTTTGCGGTGCCTCAGGCCTGTCTGGACTGCCCACAGTGACTGGGCTCTCCTCCACTTGGTTCCGGTGTTCGGTCACCTGTGGTGGAGTAAACTCTATGTCGTGTTCTTCCTCTGCTTCTTCTATGGGGTTGCTGAACCTCCTTTTAGTTTGATCCACGTGTTTGCGGCAGATTTGTCCATTGGTAAGTTTAACTACCAAAACCCTATCCCCCTCTTTGGCAATCACAGTGCCTGTGAGCCATTTGGGCCCTGCAGCGTAGTTGAGGACAAAGACAGGGTCATTGACATCAGTACATCGCGTCCTCGCATTCCTGTCATGGTAGTCACATTGTGACTGACGCCTGCTCTCAACAATTTCTTTCATAGTAGGGTGTATAATGGATAACCTGGTTTTGAGCATCCTTTTCATTAGCAGCTCTGCGGGTGGAACTCCTGTGAGCGAGTGTGGTCGGGATCTATAGGCCAACAGGAGGCGTGATAAGCGGCTTTGTAAGGAAGCCCCTTGGATTCTGAGCATTCCCTGTTTGATTATCTGCACTGCCTGTTCTGTCTAGTCGTTTGAGGCCGGCTTGAACGGTGCCGTTCTGACATGGTTGATTCCACTTCCTGGCATGAAGTCCTGGAATTCAGTGCTTGTGAAGCATGGGCCGTTATCGCTGACCAAGACATCCGGTAGACCATGGACGGCAAACATTCCCCGTAGACTTTCGATCATGGAGTAGGCGTCGACTACAACCAAAACATTTTTCCCATGAAAGGACCTGCTGAGCACACGTGTTGCACCTGCGAACACAAAGTTCCAGGTCTGCATCTATCCCTGGCCACCAAACGTGTGACCTGGCAATTGCCTTCATCATGACAATGCCCGGGTGTAATTGTGAAGTTCTCCGATAAACACCTCTCTGCCTCTCTGGGGCATGATTACTCGGTTTCCCCACAGTAGGCAATCGGCCTGAATCGAGAGTTCATCCTTGCGCCTGTGAAACGGTTTAAATTCCTCAGGGCGTGCCCCGTGGCTGCCTAGTCCCCATTCAGGACACATTTCTAAACGAAAGACAGTAGCAGGTCTTTATTTGTCCAGACTTTAATCTGACGGGCTGTCACAGGTGAGCCTTTGCTTTTGAAATCTTCAACAGCCATGACCATCTCAGCATCATGCTCAGTTGCCCCCTCAGTGGTGGCTAGTGGGAGCCTGATGAGTGCATCGGCGCAGTTTTCAGTGACCTGTCTGTGCCGAATTGTGTAGTCATAGGCAGCTAATGTAAGTGCCCACCTCTGTTGTCAGCCAAAAGGGACGTTAGCGGTTTGTGATCTGTCTCCAGCTCAAATTTCCTGCCAAACAGGTACTGGTGCATTTTTTTTTACTGCATATACACATGCTAGCGCTTCCTTTTCTACCATCCCATAGCCCCTTTCTGCCTGGGACAAACTCTTGGAGGCATAAGCTACCGGCTGTAACTGACCATTGGCATTCACATGCTGAAACACACACCCGACCCCATAGGACGACGCATCGCACGTTAGGACAAGTTTTTTACACGGATCATATAACGTTAACAGTTTGTAGGAGCATAACAAGTTGCGTGCTCTATCAAAAGCCCTTTCCTGGATGTCCCCCCAGACCCAATCGCGCCCTTTGCATAGGAGCGCGTGTAGCAGCTCTAACAGCGTGCTCAATTTGGGAAGAAAGTTACCAAAATAGTTCAGGAGCCCCAGGAACGAACGCAGCTCCGTCGTGTTACGGGGTCTGGGTGCTCTCTGGATCGCTTCCATTTTGGACGCAGTGGGTCTGATCCCGTCTGCTGCTACCCTCCTCCCCAGGAATTCTACCTCTGGAGCTAAGAAGACGCACTTCGCCTTTTTCATTCGCAGCCCTACCTGGTTCAGTCTGCGTAGCACTCCTCCAGGTTGTGGAAGTGTTCTTCAGTATCGCGACCCGTGATGAGGATGTCGTCTTGAAAAACCACCATCCTTGGAATCGACTTGAGGAGGCTTTCCATATTTCGCTGAAAGATCGCAGCGGCTGAACGAATCCCGAACGGACATCTGTTAGACTCAAACAACCCCTTGTGTGTCGTGATGGTGGTCAGCTTCTTCGACTCACTCGCCAGCTCCTGGGTCATGTAAGCTGAGGTCAGGTCCAATTTTGAAAAAGGTTTGCCACCGGATAGCATCGCAAAGAGGTCCTCCACTCTCGGTTGCGGGTACTGGTCTTGAAGTGACACCCGATTGATGGTGGCCTTGTAATCACCACATATCCTGACCGACCCATCCGCCTTGAGCACCGGCATGATCGGGCTTGCCCAGTCACGGAATTCGACAGGCGAGATGATGCCTTCCCTCAGTAGGCAGTCAAATTCTCATTCTATCTTTTCCCGCATCACATACAGCACCACTCTGGCCTTGTGGTGCACTGGCCTGGCATCCGGGTTTATATGAATCACTACCTTGGCCCTGATGAAAGTGCCGATGCCAGGTTGAAATAATGAGTCAAATTTGTCCAGGACCTGTGAGCATGATACTCGCTCCACAGAAGAAATTGCATTGACATCACCCTATTTCCAGTTCATGACAGCAAGCCAACTCCTCCCCAGTAGTGCGGGACCGTCCCCCATGACAATCCAGAGTGGCAACCTGTTCTCCGAATCTTTGTAGGTCACGACTACCGTGGCGCTGCCTAGCACCACAATGATCGCCTTTGTATATGTCCGTAGCTGTGCGTCAATCGGCAATAATTTTGGCCTCCTGGCCTTGGACACCCACAAACTTTCAAACTGTTTGATACTTATCAGGGATTGTCTGGCCCCATGTCTAACTCCATTAATACTGGGATGCCATTGAGGAGCACTTTCATCATTATCGATGGCATCCTGGTATATGAACTATATATGTGCTCCACATGAACTCGCTGAACTTCAGCTTCCAGCGATTTCCCCCAGTATTCATTTGGCCTCGTACGGCTTACATCAGGCCAGTCCTCCTCATACATCAATCTGGCTGCAGGCTTCCTGCACATATGCGCCAAGTGACCGCTGACGTTGCAGTTTCTACAGGTATATTGCTGATATCTGCAAGCTCTGGCTGGGTGTTTGCCTCCACACCTCCAGCATGAGCTGGAGGCCCCATTGTTGGAAACAAAAGGTCCATTATCAGTCGATCGTCTCTGACTGTCTCTGTTGAATTCCCCCTAGAGAACTGTGTGCCCTGTTAACAATGTTGACTCCCTGGTCGTTTGTCGTATTTGAGCCAAGATTTTTGTCATACATCATTCTGGTCTCTTCCTCCCCTGAGATTAAAATGTCTGGGCTATCATAGCCGCCGCTTCCAAGGTTAAGTCTTTGGTCTCAATCAGTTTCCTGAAAACCCCAGCGTGCCCGATGCCCTCAATAAAAAAGTCTCGCAGCATCTCCGCTCTGCATGCATCTGTGAACTTACATAGGCTCGCCAGTTGCCGGAGATCTGCCACGAAGTCAGGAACGCTTTGCCCTTCTCGCCGCCGGTGCGTGTAAAACCAGTGTCTCGCCAGGTGCATGCTGCTCGCCGGTTTAAGGTGTTCCCCGATCAACTTACTGAGCTCTTTAAACGTCTTGTCCGCCGGCTTCTCTGACGCTAGAAGGTCCCTCATCAGGGAGTACGTTCTGGATCCACAAACCGTCAGGAGATGAACCCTGCGTTTGTCGGCCGAATCCTGTCCCAACCATTCCTTAGTGACAAAACTTTGCTGTAGTCTCTCAATAAAGTTGTCCCAATCATCACCAACACAGTACCTCTCTTCTGTGCTGCTAGTGGCCATGATCGCGTGGTTTAAATCCCAGTTTCTCGTTGCCAATGATATGTCCTTACTATACAGTATAAATGCATACGAGGCCCATACTTGAGAGAAGGTCACTCTGTGACCAGTTACCTTTATTACCAAGACCTCAAGTGATGAAGGTGGGTGGGGCTTCCCCTTTTATACCTGAAAGTCCAGGTTAGGAGTGTCTCCCACAAGTTCACCCCCTTGTGGTCAATGTTCTCAAGGTGTACAACTTAGGTCAGCTTATACATGAGTTACAATGATAGTTGAATACATGACAGAACAGGAGGTGATGGACAGGCAAGAGAGGAAACTTGGCGCAAAACTCTGGTTTATTTACTGAAGAACAACATTTTTCTGTAAAATTCGTGGGCAACTTTCTACTTCTTAAATGATTTAAACTTAGAATGAATATATTGACACTGTTTTAATAGTATCAGACTAATAAATGTAAAAAAGTAAAATCTGTTACATAAAAATACAATTCAGACAAATCACTGGGTGATGGTTTTAACACTGTAACAAGCAGAGATGCAAGTACTCCAATTATTACTTGCCGATCTGAAAAATATGCAACAGGTTTTTCTTTTGTCCATCCAGGTAACTTCTTCCCAATCAGAGTGATAGACCTGAAATAGCTGGATTGCTCTGTGTATGCAGTTTCTCTGATTCCTGTCCATATAAAATGATACTGTCAGATTTTGAGAACAGTCACACTCTATTGCACCTGAATAACCCTCCCTGTGGAATAGGGCTTCTAAGATCATCTGCTGCAATGAATAAGCAGTCTGAGAGCAATTTATTCACATGACCAATCTGAATAAAATAAGGTGACACACGACCTCTAGTGCCAAACCAATTGTATTTTATTTTGTTTTCATTTAACTTCAAGTTATTGTATAAACAATTAAATCTACTTTTTTAAGTGAGTAATAGTAGATAATCAGGAAAAGTCAAATCTTTCAACATGATTTTTAAAAAATAGTCGTGTCAAAATTGTCAAGGCAATCTTTGGTCAAAAATAGCTTTGTGAGACACCGAAACTTAATGTTATGCCAAGACATTTACTCAATAATAAAAACAGAAAATGCTGGCAATCTCAGCAGGTCAGGCAGCATCTGTGGAGAGATGGCCCTGAAATTCCGATGTCCCAGATCCGTACGTAGTTTCTACGGACCCGGGAAGGCATCGGAAAAGCCGGAATGCGCAATGCGCATGCGCTGAAAACTGGCTTTTCAGATCTGTCACGTTTCTGGCTTGACAGATCCAACGCATATCGGGAGCGAGGACACTTGCAGGGCAAGATTTCTAATATTTACGAATATCTTGCCCTGCAAATGTCCTTTAAAATCTTACGCCTGAAAAAGGAAGCGTATAGCCTATTTTTACAGGCGCAAGTGTTTAAAAATACACAAAAACAATTTAAAATAAAGTTATAAAAACACATTTGATTGTTAAAAACCCTCCCCACTATGGTAAGTTTATTTTAAGGCTTAATTTAAAAACACTTTTAAAAAGTCGGGAAAATATTTTTTTTTATAACAACTTTAATTTAAATGAATGTTAAATATGTAGTTTATTTTCTATTTTTTATTGTGTTTTGGGTGTTTTGGGGGGGTTTCTCATTCGGACTTACGGAACTCCTATTACTATGAATGAGAATCTATACCTCACCTGATTGGCTGCTGTCTCCAGATCCCGGCCTGCGCATGTCCTCACGTGCATGCGCTGCAATGCGCAGTCACCAGAGGCCTCAGGCTCGGAAGTTCCAACGGGTGCAGCAGCAACAGGTAAGTGCGCATCTTTTTTCTCTTTTTCTGTCGTTTGCCCGCGGGAAGAGCTCGAACGGAATTTCAGAGCCATTGTTTCAGGTCGATGATCCTTCGTCAGGAGTTCTGACGAAAGGTCATAGACCTGAAACGTTAACTTTGTTTCTCTCCACAGATGCTGATTGACTTGCTGAGATTTCCATTATTTTCTGTTTTTATTTCAGATTCCAGCATCCACAGTATTTTGTTTTTATATTTACTTAATAATGCATTTTAACTGTTCACCTATTATTTGTTAGGGGCAGTTCTCAGTCGGAAACACTAGCAAAGTTGAGAAAGAAAATGAGACAAAAGTGAGATAAGTAATTAGTGTTTAGTTGAGGCCCAGCTTGAGTTTTTGAAAACTTAGTGAGGTGAGATGTTCTATTGTTTTGAGGTCCCAGGTATCAATAAGTTGGCGTAGTGCATGGAGCGATGAATCAGAATTTTAACACATGCACATGCAAAGGGTGGAAAGCAATAAGAAGAAGATTTGTATATAATTAGTCAGTGGGGGAACAGAGGAAATTCAAGTAAGTTATTCTGGGTTATGATAGTTTTCGTCCCTATCCATCTCCAAGAAGGAATATCTCACCTCCACATGACACTCCGTTCAACAACTCAGCTGAGATCTGCCAAACTGCAGCAAGTGAAGTGGACTAACACACAATCTAATCACATGATCGCTCGACCCATTGGCTGTCAGTTGAGCACTCCTTGTGCTTGAGCAACCAAGTAATAAACTTCTTTTAGCATAAGAACTTCGTTAACAAGTAGGACCTTTAATCGGAATATATGTTAATCATTCAGTTCACAGTAAATTAATTTATTAATATTGGTAACTCTGGTGCAAGGCTTTACACCAAAATAACGCCTTGAAGATGTTCTAATCCATTATCACAAAGCACAGAGTATTAAGGAATATTGTGTAATTTTGGGAGTTTGATGTTTGTAATAGTGTTTTAATTTTAATTTTGCAGAAAGAGTTTAATATTGACTGCAAACTTAAAGAAAGGATAGAAGAGAATGGTTACAACACCTACGCTTCCATGAAGTGGAAGCACAATGAACGGCAAATGTTTGTGGCCTTGAATGGAAAAGGGGCTCCACGGAGAGGACACAAAACAAGGCGGAAACACCCTTCAGCCCATTTTCTACCAATAGTGGTGAGACAGGATGTCTCTATAATATCAGAATAGAATCAGTGAAGACACTGCATCGCAGTAATGAGTCCTGCTGGTCTTAATTCAACACTACGTTTCTTTCCAAGCAAGACAAGACTCTATTAAAATGTGGAAGTCTAATGAAGAACATTATCAGAGCTCAGGCAGTAAACTCAGACATCTGCTTGTAAAACTTTGAACAAGCCTTTGATATTCAAATGATTGTTACTGGCACAAGAAGTTCCCATGCCAGTAAAGATTGAAGCAATTGGAGAGAACATATTTCACTGGCGAGCAATGTCAAAATGTCTTGTGATGCAACCTAAAGCACGAGAGGCATTGCAGTTGTACAATGTTGTATGATCTTTGTGAGAAGATGTTATTTATGGAGTACTAACCCATATCAAAGACATTATGCTCATTCAAGCCTGATTATCCAATGAGCGGTTAAACACGCAAACGTTTATCTGGAAGCACTTTGGGTCAGATGTGAGAACAACTGCTTTCTGTAACTACACTTCAGCAAATAGACAGGCACTACAAGTAGATATAAATACAAGAAATGTAAAGCTGCTCTAACAAAATGAGTCTTGAGTTGCTCTTCAGTTGATCAATTCTAAATTCAATTTTAAAATGTGCTTACGTTACAGAAGCAGCAAGACTTCACAGAACAAATGGTTGTAAAATTAGCTTGGTACTGACCCTTGATTGAAAATGATCTCTAGAAAATAAATACTTTTGTTTGTCATTAAAATAGTGATAATATTACAGCACAATTATTAATCTTTTAAAAATGGCCCCAACCATTTTGCTAAAAACTAGATTCATTTTGATAGAGCAGGTCAAAAATAGTAACAGTGTACATCCCTTTCTCATTGTAACACATTGTAAGTTGCATTAAGCCTCTTTTGCAGTGTGAGTAGAAAAATACAAGTAGTAGTCAAATTGTATTTTGTTCGAAATCTTTTAAGGATATTTCTATTAAGATTAATATTGATGCTGCAGTCCCTTCATACTTCGTTATTGTAAAATAGTTTGTTTATTTTTGTTGTTTGGGAATAGTACTTTTGGTACAAAGAAGAATTTTTGACAAGTTGGATTGTAGATTTGTTCTAGAATTTAACCCCTTTGTTGCTGGTGTCCCATGATTATTTAACTTGTGCCATCCCAGGCATTTCTAGCCAGCATGTCAGATGTTTAATCTGTTGTTTGTTTGAACACTAGCTGTACAAAAGATGCGTTCTACGTTGCATAGTGGAAACAATCATTTGATCACTCTCCTGGGTTCTTTAATAAAGTTGGTTGTCTCTTACACATGGGACAATAGATCCAAGTTAGAATTTGTATTTCAGTTGAAAGAATTAGAACTTGAACAGAATCATTTCCCAAATTTTCACCTTCCCAGTGAGAAATGTTTTTATTTTCTTTACAGTTTTCTCCTCTTTTCCCTTCTGACTAGCAGCAGCGACTTATGGCTGGGATATGGTTCTGCAGACACTGACAATGCTTCAATGCTCCACCAGAGTAACTATTGTTCATGTGTGGGCCTGGACAGTTGGTTGAAGGGTTATTCAATTGTGGAGTATTCATCACAACTGAACCATTTTTAAAGAATTAATATTCACATTTGTACACTTTCGCATTGGATCCCTGGATCAGCAGTGGGAAAATTGGTCAATTTTTGCCCTCTGTATTTTGGGAATATATAGGCCAATTTTATCACCCTCATTGTTGTGCAGCTGAGATATCCTAACTCAGCAAGATCAAGGATTTAACCCTGGCCCTTTCTTGCTTGTATCGGCTCACTACCAAACCACATGGTTCACCTGCTGACCAGGCCATCAGGGGAGTTGACAATAGTTTTCCTGACTCTAAAATCTGGCATTCTTGCTGAAGAATTCCTTTTGAAACTACCACAGTGAAGAATTCCTTGGAATTAGTTCAGAGATCAGAGGAGAAATTTTTACAAAGTCGATCTTTCAGCACAGAGCTTTGCCCCGTCTGAACAACATATGGGAATTCGGGCACATGCCGCCCACCATTTCCCATCCATTCATTTCAATGAAGGAAAAAACACAGGGGATTGTGTACTGAGCTCTTTATATGCAGTCCCAGTAGGCAAGACTCCCAGCCAGGAGCATTATCTCATAAAATTACCTTTCATATGTGAGCATTGCTTTACTTCTTCCTGTGGAGGTGCCTTACAACATCTGGTACAAAACATGTAACTTTGGTGGGTATTGGTCTGCTGGAAAGTAAGGAAAGCCATGACATCAGAACCATCTAATCTTCTTCCCCATTGTTGTCACATGGTGATCGTTACATAAGAGCATAAGAACTAGGAGCCAGCTCCCGCATTCAATAAGCTCATGGCTGGTCTTCGATTCAACTCCACTTTCCTGCACTATCCCCATATCACTTGATTCCCTTAATATCAAAAAATCTATCAATCTCTGTTTTGAATATACTTAACGACTGCGCCTCCACAGCCTTTTGGGGTAGGGAATTCCAAAGATTCACCACCCTCTGAGTGAAGAAATGTCTCCTCCTATCAGTCCTAAATGGCCGGCCCCTTATTTTGAGACTGTGACCCCTGGTTCTAGACTCCCAGCCAGGGGAAGCATCCTCTCTGCACCTACCCTGTCAAGCCCTGTAAGAACAATTGCTGATTGTAACTGTGCATTGCTGTAAACATTTAAATATAACTGTTAATGAGCTGCCCCAAGTTCTTACCGGTTTACAGAACCAAACCTAAATTAATATTTCACTAAATGCTACACCAAAATCCAGAAGGTTCTGCTTTTGAAGGTATTTCTAATATGATTAATATTGATGCTGCATTCCCTTCATACTTCGTTATTGTAAAACAATTTGTTTGTTTTGTTGTTTGGGAATAGTATAGAATCATAGAATGGTTACAGCACAAGTCCGTGCTGTTTCTCTGCAAGAGCATCTCAGCTAGTCCCACTCCCCCACCCTTTCCCCATAGACCTGCAATGTGTTTTCTTTCAGGTACTTATACAACTCCCTTTTGAAAGCAGTGATTGAGTCTGCTCCACCACCCTTTCAGGTAGTGCATTCCAGATCCTAACCACTCGCACTGTATACCTTCCTCCAGACCGAAAAACAACCATTCACCACTACTCTCTGTTTCCTGTCACTTGGCCAATTTTGTATCCATGCTGCCACTGTCCCTTTTATTCCATGGGCTTGAACTTTGCTGGCAAGCCTATTATGTGGCACTTTGTCGAACGGCTTTAGGAAATCCATGTACACTACGTCAACTGCTTTGCCTCATCAACCTTCTCTGTTATTTTTGCTTTTGAAAACATACTCAAAAACATTGAATGTTTAGGCATCTTTTTGATAACTGCTTTACTGGTTTCCAGACCAATCCATATACAACATACATTGTGAGGGTTTACTGGAAAATAAAGCACTTCAGTTTGGACTGGTCTGATAACCAGTAAAGAGGCCTAAACCTTCAACATTTTTGCGCCTGTTTTCAATAGCAGAACCTACTGGATTTTGGTGTAGCATTTAGAGAAATATCACTTTAGTAATTAAGTGCGGTTTGGTTTTGTAGCTGGCAAGAAATTAGAGCAGTTTCTTCTTAACAACTATCTTTAAGTGTTTACAGTAAGGCACTGTTACATCATTCATTGAAATAAAAGATTATCCTACAATACAGAATTGCTACATGAATATATCAAGCATCAGATACAAAGCATGGAGTTTTGACATAAGACTGTCATGTATTCTAATGTGCATGTTTTCAATTAGAGTGTAACATAATGTTTTCTCATTGTAATAACCATGTTGTATTATAACATTAACAACACAGAGTATGTTGCACTCCAATTGTAATAACCATGTTGTATTATTACATTAACAACACAGAGTATGTTACACTCCAATTGTAATAACCATGTTGTATTATTACATTAACAACACAGAGTATGTTACACTCCAATTGTAATAACCATGTTGTATTATTACATTAACAACACAGAGTATGTTACACTCCAATTGTAATAACCATGTTGTATTATTACATTAACAACACAGAGTATGTTACACTCCAATTGTAATAACCATGTTGTATTATTACATTAACAACACAGAGTATGTTACACTCCAATTGTAATAACCATGTTGTATTATTACATTAACAACACAGAGTATGTTACACTCCAATTGTAATAACCATGTTGTATTATTACATTGTAATGTAATAATGTTGTATTATTACATTAACAACACAGAGTATGTTACACTCCAATTGTAATAACCATGTTGTATTATTACATTAACAACACAGAGTATGTTACACTCCAATTGTAATAACCATGTTGTATTATTACATTAACAACACAGAGTATGTTACACTCCAATTGTAATAACCATGTTGTATTATTACATTAACAACACAGAGTATGTTACACTCCAATTGTAATAACCATGTTGTATTATTACATTAACAACACAGAGTATGTTACACTCCAATTGAAAAAAAGACAAACTTTGTAGCGACACTGCAGTATCTCGGCAAATGAGCCAGGAATCTGCACTCTGGATATAAAGGTTTTCTAGAGCTGAATATAACAGGAAAAAAAAGACAACTCACTGATAAACATAAGGGATGTCTAAGAATTCTCAAAACACACTATACATGTGGCTGGCAGATTTGAGTGTCAACCACAATTGGAACCCGAGCCAGCAACCACAGCAGCATGAAGGGAGTGTCTAAACCACTACACTACCAGACCACAACACTTTTACTATATATTTATACGATTCATTTCTATCTTTCTTCCGTCCCCTTTCTTTTATTGTCATAATCTCTATTCATCATAGCAGTAGAATCCTTTAGGCTAATAGTATACAGAAGGTTACAATAAACAATAGGCATACAGTGGAGCACTATTTATTTATTTAATTATTTAGTCAGAGAAAAGCTGATCTTAAGTAAGTTTTAATAGTTATAGAGTTCTTTTGTTCTTTGGTAAAATAATGGAAATAAAGTCAATATTGGATGTTGAGCTTTTCTGTCACTGGTTTACTTGTTGAATACTGTACCATAGAAGATTGTGCAGCCATTTTATAAAGTGTACCAGTCAATTTGTGCTGCACTCCTAACTTTTGTCAAATCACATCATGGCTAGGACATTGATGGCTAGCCATCTATTTTCAACATTGCTGTGGTAGTGCCAAGAAGATGTACCTTTTGTGTGGCATGAAAGTCATTTGGAACTAACACAGACTGAGGATCAGACCAAGGTTTTTCTCAGTAGCAGTTTATTTACACATTGACCCATCATGAAACCCTACTTAAATCTTTTTCAAGCAGTTAAATTGCATGAATTTTCCAGTGGTCCTGCAGCAGAATCTTTATCACAGAGTGTGTAATAATATTTTATAACCTGTCAAATCTACAAATTGTTAATAATTTCAAACTTGCTGTTGGCAATGGGAATGACTCAAATGATGATCCCTTAAATCCCTTAACTCATTGGCATATGCCCAAGATATCAAGTTAGCACAGAGCCGCTTCGCTTTTCATACCAGAGCAAATGTATTGAAAATAATTTGCATCGTAAAGCAGAAATACAGAGCACCATAAGAATTTAGACAATTACAATTAGACATTGTGACCCTTTTTTATATCACAAAAGATAGTCCTAAAAATCCATGGCCTTCCTGGTGGACCCCTTTTGTAACTTCAGAGGGAATCTGCTGGACGGACCGGAATCTAGGCTGAGGTCCAGAACACCAGGATCCGCCCTAGTCTGAGAATTCCCACTTGGGCACAGCCTCTGTCTACCCACTGCTTATAAGGCCAGAGGCGTAAGACTAGGCAGGGCCAGGGATAGGGACTTAAAACATCAGAGTTCTGAAATCCCCAGCCTTTCAGCCGGTGGTGATAGTATTGGTGGCCAGTATGCCTGGTGAGATCAGATGTACCAGGATAAGAATGGAGGAAGTAGGGCCTAGCTAGAGGTCTTGGCGGGGATTGTGGCCTGAAGTCCATAAGAGGATTCTATCTTTTTTTTAAACATGCAAAGAGGGCCACAGGGGGCAGCTTCCAAATGTTTCTTGGGGCCCCCGCTGTGCAGGCCACTCTTTGGCCGGACTTCCTGGGCCCATTAACATGGTGGGCAGGCTAGATGCACCCCTCGTGGTGCAGGCGCCAGCCGTTGCCATGTTATGCAGTGACGGTCTCCTGACCCTGCAATCTATGGTGGGGTCAGTAACAGAGGTCATGGGCAGGCGCCAACATTCCCCCTAAGGTGCACGGGCATGTGGCCGCACAGCGACCGGGAGGTCTCACACAGGCTGCTCACCAGCTGTTGCAGCTGGAAAAGATACCGCAAAGAATTAGAGGGAACATTAGTGGGCGCATCTCATTTTTTATGCCGGGATGCTCGCCCTTTGAAGATATTCAGGGCCTATATTAAACGAACAATTGATTTATTTTTACTTTTGTTTTCTTATCAGGTTAAGAATTTTAAACAATAGCAATGGGGCACTACAACTATCATCTGTATCCTGGGCATAAAAGGAGAAATCAACATTGGTTCTTAATCCTAATTCTTTTTGAATTAGTCTTGGTGGAAAGTGTGTGTGTATGGTTGTCAGGCGAGGGCAGGACAGACTGCAATGCCTCCTGTGTTTAAATAGCCTGGCAACACTCAGTATATAATCTCACACATGAAGAATGATCACTTTGTTGAAATGCAGGAGGGCTGACATCATCCAAGGAACAGTACACTAGCCAGTGTTAGCACCCAGAGGAGAGGTGGGGCGGGGGGGAAGAGGAGCTCATCCCCATTTGCATTGCAATTTGATATCAGGTCAGAGGTGTAAATTTTGGTTTTATATCAATAGACATTAAAATGATAGTAGATGTGATGTTAAATGGGATGTAGTCTCTATAAGTTTGAATCATGAGACAAATGGCGAATCAGTGAGATGAATGGAAACAATTTTGTAAGTGGGTTTTTATCTCAGCTGAACCAATCTGACCTCCACTGTACTGCATCCACTAAATCTTTATCAGAACATTAAATACAGACCAAGCAGCTCAGATGGCACACTATTATTGGGAATGTCTTATTAAACAGGAACAATGTGTTGCCTTTACATTCAAATGGAAATGCTAGTTGATAGGAACAGTTTTAGAGTGGGAATTGTTACTTTAAAGCATAACTCTTAGATAGCCCTGCAACGGATCCGCACCTCAACTGGCGCACAAGTGAAGTACAGCGTGTAATTGTTTCAGTATCTTTAACATTACCAAACTCTACTGCATCACAGTAGGCTTTGCTATGGGTCAATGTGCATTCAAATTATTGTAGCCTTCGCCTTGGCTCAGTGGATAGCACTCTCACCTCTGAGTCAAAAGATTGTGAATCCAAATCCACTCCAGAGACTTGAGCTCATAATCTTAGCATAATATTAGGCAGCACTGAGAGAGATCTGCACTGTTGGAGGTGCCGTCTTTTGGATGAGACATTAAACCAAGGCCCGGTCTGACTTCTCGGGTGGATGTAAAAAATCCCACGGCACTATTTCGAAGAAGAAGGGGAGTTCTCTCCAGTATCCTGGTCAATATTTATTCCTCAACCAACATCACTGAAACAGATTATCTGGTCATTAACACATTGCTGCTTGTGTGCACAAGTTGACTACCATGATTACTACATTACAACAGTGGCTATACTTCAAAAGTGCTTCATTGCCTGTAAAATGTTTTGGAATGTCCAGAGGCCACGAAAGGTGTTATTTCTTTATGGAGCTCAGGAAATCATCTTAATAAAAACCTGCCATTAGAGTGACAGTAATGACATTAATTCTTGGCTTATAGGACACATAACCACCTTTTTAAATTGGTAAGCATATATTTCTTTCAATGATTTTAGCCGAACAGAAAGATTTGGACAAAGAGAACGCTTTGCTTCCCACTGAGAAGTCATCACACTACTTGTTGATTATACTCAATGAGTAATATCTGCTGGTGCCTCATAACTTGTGTCACCAGGTTCACAAGCTTCCACAACCATTAAATTATTATGCGATTATAATTGTAGAGTTAATAAAAAGGTTGAAAAAATATGTAGTTCATGAAAATAATTCACTTTACTTCATCTGAAGGGTTACAATCCATTCCCCTTTTGATTTATCGGTTATATTTACTGGCATCTTTATTCTGAGTTACTTCCATGCATCCACACTACTCCAAACTCAGTTGTTCCTTAAGGAAATGATGCAAAGGATTAGGTTTTTTAACTCTCCAAGAGTGCAGTATGATATCAGTCTTATGGCATTAGTGAGAGAGAAGACTCCCGTAGCATGTAATTTTGTGGAAAAGGAAGATGTACACTGAAGGATATGGCATGCAATTAAACTAAGCCTTCCATTACTGAAAACATCATTCATACTGTTCCAAATGGAAGTGCAAGTTTTCCTATCAATCTAATAGTTCAGTTCACAAATCCTAACTCTACAAAGATCAGTTGGCTTTTCCAGTCTTTGGGGAATTTAGCCATTTATGTCATTTGGATCAGAGTGAGGAGCATCATGTTCCATTTCACAACATTACACTTTAAACAGGGGACATGGACCTTATAAAACATAATATGAGTCATGTGTAATGCTATAAAATTTAATTGGAGTTAGATTTTATGATTTTAATAAACTTTTACTATGAACATGGATTTTTCAGCTTTTATTTTAAAGATATAAAATATCTTCTTTCCTTTGATCAATTCCTGAAGCTGAACATATTTGGCATGTTGATAATGTGTACCTCATTCATGTGGCTAATGTTCATGTGTGAGCATAGCCAGAGAGTGCTGGCAGGTTATTCGGCCATGGACGTTGAGGGCAGAAATCACAACTGATGCCAAACCTATCCTATCCTTATCCGATGTCCACACGTCTGTGTTTTCCAGAAGAAGGCGCTGAATCATGAACAGGAGTGGGAGGCCTGGCTATTTCTTTCCATCTGTCGCTCAGGTGCACCGAGGCTAATTGTAGTGCAAGAGTGCGAACCACCTCCCTCGCTGAAAGCACTGATCAAGGATTGAACCTGAAACGTTCCTGGTCCATATGGTCAACACTGGACCGTGAATCTACCAACTGAGCCATGGAGGTGCCATGGAGATTTCAGATTTACTTTATTCTCATGATGGTATCACAAAATCGGACAGCAGATCAGAAGCGTGGAAAGAAAAAAAATAATTTGTGCATGCGCAGAACAGCCGATTTTTTTTTAGCACCGAAACTTTCGGCTCCAGCACACACATTGTGTGGTGCAACGCTAGAGTTAGCGCTAATGCTCCTTGTGAACTTGCATTTGCCGAAAGTTGCGCGCTCTGGCGCTAACACTAACCTGGCGCTAAATTTTTGAATCCGCCGGAAATTGCGCCCGGTAACGGGCGAAATCGCAAAAATCCGAAAATCCAGCCCTTTGCCTCTAACTGAGAAATCTGACTTTTCTGGGGGGGTATTTTAACCTCAACATACATAGGATTGGAGCATGGAGGCAGTAAAATTGTTAAAAATCGGATTCCTGACCTGAACTGGCCTCCAACCCACCTACTTCTAGTTTGAATGGACAGGAGGTGGGCAGCAAACCTGCTCTCAGGAGGCAGGGCATCTACTGAAATATTATAATGAGGCTGGACACTTCTTTTTAACCTCCATTTTGTTTGTAACTCCATCTGGTCGGGTTTTAATCACTTCATAGAACCCAGCAAGGCAGGCGGGGACTGCTGGATCCAGGAGGTAAGTGCCTTTACACCTATCTCCTGGACACAGGATCCCTGCCTAACAAACTCCCACGATCGAACACCCCCTCACAAAGACTCCGATCGCCTTCTCAGACCCCCTTCCCCCCACCCCCACCACAGATCCTGAGGCCGGCAAGATCCTGCACCAATCTCCTCCAGCTTTCCGCCCCCATCCTGGTCCCTCGACGGTCCCGATCTCCACTTGCTTCCTCCCACTCCCACGCCCCTCCAGAGGCTGGCACCAGGCCCCACCCTCCCTCCCTCCTCTGTAGGCCACATGCCTACTCGCCCGCAGCCAGCCAGCCTCTCCATCTGGTTGGCTGTGGGTGGGAAACAGAAGGCCCCCAACCCGCCTTCCCCATGAAAATCCAGCCCAAAGAATCATTTCTGATTGTAATGGTAAATAATATATTTAGCAGCTGGCTACAAAAATCTTCTGGTAATAGTTGGGCAAGGAGGGGCATCCCTTTACAATTTTTGTCACGTTAGTCTTTAAAAAGAAAAGTTCCAGGAAATTTTTGTATGCTTTTGGTAATTTTTCGCATGTCTGAATAGGCTATTTGTATTGTAATAACAATCAAATGCCTTGGATTCTCCACGTGTCCCAGCACAGTTTGCTTTTGTAAGATGGATTAAGAGCGAATGAATGCAAATAAAAACTTGTGTTACACAGGAATAGATGACTATGAATAAATGAGGCAGAAAACTTATTTCTATATTACAAATTTACAGATTTCTTTTTAGAACTTGTCACAATGTCTAGAGTCAGTGTTAGATGTGTTATTACAGTCTTCTTGTTTCCCTTTGTAAATTCTGGAAATTGGAGGTTTACGGTCCGTCAGCATATAAATATTTACAATTTTAATCTTTATAACTCATAGCTTATGTGAGGAGTTTATGTTGCGTACCACTAGCTGCAGGCTAAGTAATGTGTCTTTTAAACATGTAAAAGCTCCTGTAAAACATTTTAACTCGCTGGTGTGTAATGACTATCATCTAGATGTTCTGTTTCCATTAAGTGAAAGTCATAACTTGCACACATCAGACTGGATTTTCGGCTTTTGAGATTTCGGGGCTTTAATGATGGTGGGGCAGTCCTGATAGCGCCTGGAAAAAGTTTGCGCCTCCGTCTGTAAAATTCGGCAGAAAGTGAGGTTCAATGATTGGGGGTGCTAAATCAGGCGTTACACACCTGTGCTTGGCCGCCCCAGACGAAAATCACAGTGCTAAAAAAGCTCGACAGTTTGTGCAAGCGCAGACGGGCTCAAAACTCCCCGGGCCCAGCCGAAACTTTAGGGTGTGCGGATTTTGTTTATGCATGCGCAGATGCACCGGCCCACTTTGCTCAGAGCGGGAGACATGGCGCAGCAGGAGGGATGACAGAGAGCATGCCACTTCTCTGCAATGGCCACTGAGGGCATCTAGTGAGTGGAAGGAGGACCGTGCCAAGGATGTTCAAAAGGATTTGGAGGGAGACAGCCCAGGAGGTGTCAGTGGCAGACATGGTACCTAGAACTGTCACCAATACGGCAAGAAGTTTAACGACCTCACGAGGGTGAGTACCCTTTACATTTATGGACCACTGCCATGGTTGCAAGATCGCTGCCCCTTCTCTAAGCGCTCGGAGCATCTGATCTGCAGGACCTCACCGAGGTGGAGCAGCAAGTGTCGGTCCCCATGGGCATCCCAGTTTGCATGGTGGCCAGTGGCGAGGCCGAGCCCCCTACGGGTAGTGATGGTATGTGAATGGCATTTGCGATTTATGCGACTTCATTGCCCTCTAATATCAAGTGGCCTACCCACTTTACATATACTTGTCCAATGCCTCCTTCCACTTATCAGCCTGCCCTCTCACCTGCTGCTCGCCTGTTGCGTTGTGCTTACAGATGACCAGCCAGAAGCATAGCAGCCTTCCCATGAGCCATCAACATCTGGGCACGGGGGAAATGACGAGGAAGTGGACCCCATCAGTCCCACCATGTGGGAACACAACATCGGTGGAGGAGGCTGATTTTAGAGGGATTTGAGGAATCTGAGGCTCCTGGCACCATTGGCCTGCATCAACACCCAGTCGGAGGGGAAGCTCAGAGGCCAGCTCCCTGGAGGGTGGGTCGGCACAGCAGTCTTGCTTAGAAACAGGCAGACGTGGACCTGGACTTGGTGGCTATGTCCAGGGAAAACACGGAAATGCACCGTGATCTCATGGGTGCATTGGGTAGTGTCCCACAGAGGAGGGGCCACGTATGTGCAATCAATGGCTACTTGAACCCTCGGGAAGTCCGCAATTCTGCCAAACCCACGTGCCTGTTCATTCTGGCTCTCTCTGCTCATTGGGAATGTTATGAAGTCCATTCTGAGAGCGTACAGAGCTATTGTGACGAGACGAATGCAGTGATGTGCAGCGTATTGAGAGACATAAGAACATAAGAACATAAGAAATAGGAATAGGAATAGGATTGGGCCATACGGCCCCTCGAGCCTGCTCCGCCATTCAATAAGATCATGGCTGATTGGATCATGGACTCAGCTCCACTTCTATGCCCACTCTCCATAACCCCTTATCCGCTTATCGTTCAAGAAACTGTCTATTTCTGTCTTAAATTTATTCAATGTCCCAGCTTCCACAGCTCTCTGAGGCAGCAAATTCCACAGATTTATAACCCTCTGAGAGGAGAAATTCCTCCTCATCTCTTTTATAAATGGGTGGCCCCTTATTCTAAGATCATGCCCTCTAGTTCTAGGCTCCCCCATCAGTGGAAACATCCTCTCTGCATCCACCTTGTCAAGCCCCCTCATAATCTTATATGTTTCGATAAGATCGTCTCTCATTCTTCTGAATTCCAATGAGTAGAGGCTCAACCTACTCAACCTTTCTTCATAAGTCAACTCCCTCATCCCCGGAATCAACCTAGTGAACCTTCTCTGAACTGCCTCCAAAGCAAGTATATCCTTTCGTAAATATGGAAACCAAAACTGCACTCGGTATTCCAGGTGTGACCTCACCAATACCTTGCATAGCTGTTGCAAGACTTCCCTGCTTTTATAGTCCATCCCCTTTGCAATAAAGGCCAAGATACCATTGGCCTTTCTGATCACTTGCTGTACCTGCATTCTATCCTTTTGTGTTTCGTGTACAAGTATCCCCAGGTCCCACTGTACTGTGGCACTTTTGCAATTGTGGTGTCCCTGCACCTTACTACAAATTCACACGAGGCATGTACTACAGACACAGTCACTACGTGACCTTAACCTTTATTCCCAGGACCAAGAAGTGCTAACCCTGGGTGGGACCTCCCCTTTTATACCTGGAAACCGAGGTGAAGAGTGTCTCCCACAAGTTCACCCCCTGTGGTCAGGGTGTGCATTTCTCGGGTATAAGTACAGTGTACAGGAGTTGCATGAAGGTTACAGTTACATGAAGATTACCGTTGCATGATGGTTACATACATGACATCACCACACCCCTTAGGTCTTTTTGTGTCAAAGGTTAAGTCTATCAGGTGGTCGACACTCTCTCGTGGAGTGCCACAGTTGGAGCTCTGGTGGCTGAGCCTTGGCATGTGTCTCTGTCACCTGAGGTGATTCCGGCCTGTCCGGGCTGGCCGCAGGGACTGTGCATGCTGTGGACTGTCCTTGTTGCTCTTCCACTGGCAGTGGTGTGGGTGACATCTCATGCTCTTCTTTAGGTTCCTCCATGTCTGTGCTGAACCTTTTCTTTACTTGGTCCAAGCGTTTGCAGCATATCTGCCCATTGTTCAGTCTGACCACTATGATCCTATTCCCTTCTTTGCCGATTACTGTGCCCTCAAGCCACTTGGGTCCCAAAGCATGGTTAAGAACAAATACCGGGTCATCCATTTCTATACACCTCCCCCTTGAGTTTCGATCATGGAACTCGGTTTGGGACTGGCGCTTGCCCTCAACAATGTCTGCCAGGGCTGGGTGAATGAGGGACAGCCGCGTTTTAAGCGTGCATTTCATGAGGAGTTCCGCTGGCGGGACTCCCGTGAGCGAGTGCGGGCGGGACCTGTAGGCCAGCAGGAGGTGCGATAGGCGGTACTGAAGGGAGGGTCCTTGGATGCGTAGCATGCCCTGTTTTATGACTTGGACCGCACGTTCCACTTGTCCATTGGAAGCCGGGTGAACGGCGCTGTCCGGACGTGTTTGATACCATTGCCTGACATAAACTCCTGGAATTCATAGCTGGTGAAACACGGGCCATTGTTGCTGACCAGGATGTCCGGCAAGCCGTGGGTCGTGAAAACCGTACGCAGACTCTCCACGGTGATGGATGTCGTGCACGAGTTTAATATGATGTACTCGATCCACTTCGAGTATGCATCGACAACAATCAGGAACATTTTCCCCATGAATGGGCCCGCATAGTCTACATGAAAATGTGACCATGGCCTGATGGGCCAGGGCCACGGGCTGAGTGGGGCCTCCCTGGGGGCATTGCCCAGCTGGGCACACGCTATGCACTTGCGAACCGAGTGTTCCAGGTCTGAGTCAATCCCCGGCCACCATACATGTGACCGGGCAATGGCCTTCATTAACACGATGCCAGGGTGCTCGCTGTGGAGTTCTCTGATGAACGCTTCCCTTCCCTTCTGGGGCATGACTACCCGGCTGCCCCATAGCAGGCAGTCGGCTTGGATGGAGAGCTCATCCTTCCATCTCTGAAACGGTCTGACCTCTTCGGGGCACGGCCCGTGTGCAGGCGCCCAATCCCCACTCAGAACACATTTCTTTATCATGGATAGGAGGGGGTCTCTGTTGGTCCAGAGTTTGATCTGGCGGGCTGTGATGTGGGAGCCTGCGGTGTCAAAAGCCTCAACAGCCATGACCATCTCAGCGCTTTGCTCCGACGCCCACTTAGTGGTGGCCAGTGGGAGCCTGCTGAGCCTAATTTTCGGTGCCTGGCCAGTGCCGTATGGTGTAGTCATACGCAGCCAGCGTGAGAGCCCATTGCTGTATGCGAGCAGATGCATTGGCATTGACAGCCTTGCTGTCGGACAACAGGGATGTTAACGGCTTGTGGTCCGTTTCTAGCTCGAACCGTCTACCGAAAAGGTACTGGTGCATCTTTTTCACACCGTAAACACAAGCGAGTGCTTCCTTTTCGACCATGCCGTATCCACGCTCTGCCTGGGAGAGTGACCTCGAGGCATAAGCCACCGGTTGGAGTCGGCTGTCATCATTACCTTGCTGCAACACACACCCAACCCCGTAGGATGATGCATCGCACGTTAAAACCAGTTTTTTACAGGGGTCATACAAGGTCAACAATTTGTTAGAACACAGCAGGTTCCTCGCCTTATTGAAAGCCCGTTCTTGACAGTCCCCCCAAACCCATTCACAACCTTTACGCAGGAGCATGTGTAACGGCTCCAACAATGTGCTTAAGTTCGGCAGAAAGTTCCCGAAATAGTTCAAAAGTCCCAGGAATTATCGCAACTCCGACGTGTTGCCGGGCCTGGGCGCCCGGCGGATTGCCTCTGTTTTTGATTCAGTGCGCGGATCCCGTCTGCGGCAACCCTCCTGCCCAAAAACTCGACCTCTGGGGCCAAAAACACACACTTGGCCTTTTTCAGCCGCAAGCCTACCCGGTCCATTCGGCATAGCACCTCCTCCAGGTTGTGGAGGTGTTCCTCGGTGTTTCGTTCCGTTATAAGGATGACATCTTGGAATACGATTGTTCCAGGAATGGATTTGAGCAAGCTTTCCATGTTTCTCTGAAAGATGGCTGCCGCCGAACGAATGCCAAACGGACACCTGTTGTAGATAAATAATCCCTTGTGCGTCGTGATGGTGGTCAGAAGCTTGGATTCTTCAGCCAGTTCCTGAGTCATGTTAGGCCAAAGTGAGGTCTAGCTTCGTGAACAGCTTGCCACCTGCCAGTGTGGCAAAAAGGTCCTCCGCTCTCGGGAGCGTGTATTGGTCTTCCAGCGACACTCGGTTGATGGTGGCTTTGTCGTCACCACAAATCCTGACCGAGCCATCTGCTTTAAGGACAGGAACGATGGGACTTGCCCAGTCGCTGAATTCAACAGCCGAAATTATGCCCTCTCTGAGCAGCCTGTCCAATTCACTTTCAATTTTCTCATGCATCACATACAGCACCGCTCTGGCTTTGTGGTGCACTGGTCTGGCATCCGGAGTGATGCGTATCACTACTTTAGTGCCCTTGAACATTCGGACACCGGGTTGAAACAGTGACCCGAATTTTTGTAGGACCTGTGAGCATGAACTTCGCTCCACAGATGAAATGGCGTGCACATCCCCCCATTTCCAATTCTTCTCGGTTAGCCAACTCCTCCCCAAGGAGCTGAATTCAACAGCCGAAATTATGCCCTCTCTGAGCAGCCTGTCCAATTCACTTTCAATTTTCTCATGCATCACATACAGCACCGCTCTGGCCATTCCCCGGGACGATCCAGAGTGGCAGCCGGTTCTGTGATCCATTATGTGTTACCACCAAGTTTGCACTGCCTAGCACTGGGATGATCTCTTTGGTGTTCGTCCGTAGCTGTGTGTCAATGCGTTCCAGTTTGGGCCTGCTAGCTCTGTGTGGCCATAGTCTCTCAAATTGTTGGGCACTCATAAGTGACTGGCTAGCTCTCGTATCCAGCTCCATGCGCACCGGGATGCCATTCAATAAAACTTTCATCATCATGGGTGGCGTTTTAGTGTATGAGCTGTGGACGTCAGCCACGTGAACCCGCTGAACTTCAGCAACGAAGGCTCTTCCCCAGGCATCATTCTGCATTGCAGACCCCTTGTCTGGTTCCTCTGTCTTGCAGATAAGCCTCGCTACAGCCTTTTTGCACATCCTGGCCAAGTGTCCACTGACGTTACAAATCCTACAGGTATATTGCTGAAACCTGCAGCTTTTCGCAGTATGTCTACCCCCGCACCTCCAGCATGAGCTGCGATTGTTGTTAACAAAAGGACTGTTACCAGGCATTCCTCTCTGATTGCCCATTTGGTTGTTTCGAAGCACTCTAATGGTGGGTGTTAATAGTCCCATCGCGGGACGCATTGTTCCTCGTGATGGCGTGAATTTCCGATCCCCTTTCCATTGTCCCTGTTGCGGGCCCACCCTGGAGTCTGTTGCTGCCTGGGCGGTTTTGAAATGCCCTTGCCTGCCTGCGGGGTCCCTAGCCGCATTCACAATGTTAACTCCCTGGTCTATCACCACGTTGAGACCAGGGCTGTGCACGTAAATTAGTTTGGTCTCCTCTTCCCCTGCCATGAAGGTCTGAGCTATCATTCCGCCCCTTCTAAAGTCAAGTCCTTGGCCTCTATGAGCTTCCTGAAAATCCCGGCATGATTAATGCGCTCAATGAAGAAATCCCTTAACATCTCCCCCCTGCAGGCGTCTGTGAACTTACAGAGACTGGCCAAGCGCCGCAGGTCCGCAACGAAGTCCGAGATGTTTTGTCCCTCTCGACGCCGGTGTGTGTAGAACCGGTGCCCGGCCATGTGTACGCTACTCGCCGGCTTGAGATGCTCACTGATCAGCTGGCCGAGCTCTTCAAAGGACTTGTCCACTGGCTTTTGGGGTGCGAGCAGGTCTTTCATCAGCGCATACGTCTGTGGTCCGCAGCTGGTCAGTAGATGTGCCCTCCGCTTGTCAACCGCTCCCAGCCAGTCCTTCATGACAAAGCTCTGCTGGAGTCTCTCCACGAAGTCGTCCCAGTCCTCACCCACACAGTAACATTCCTCTGTGTTGCCGGTGGCCATCCTCGTGGTTTGGTGATTCCTGTTTCTCGTCGCCAAATGTGGTGTCCCTGCACCTTATTACAAATTCACTCGAGGCATGTACTGCAGACACAGTCACTACGTGACCTTAACCTTTATTCCCAGGACCAAGGAATGCTGACCCTGGGTGTGACCTCCCCTTTTATATCTGGAAACCCAGGTATACAGTTACAGTTACATGAAGATTACCATTGCATGATGGCTACATACATGACAGCAATCTTTCTCCATTTAAATAATAACTCGCTCTTTGATTTTTTTCTGCCAAAGTGCATGACCTCACACTTTCCAACATTATACTCCATCTGCCAAATTTTTGCCCACTCACTTAGCCTGTCTATGTCCTTTTGCAGATTTTTTGTGTCCTCCTCACACATTGCTTTTCCTCCCATCTTTGTATCATCAGCAAACTTGGCTACGTTACACTCAGTCCCTTCTTCCAAGTCATTAATATAGATTGTAAATAGTTGGGATCCCAGCACTGATCCATGCAGCACCCCACTAGTTACTGGTTGCCAACCAGAGAATGAACCATTTATCCCTACTCTCTCTTCTGTGTTCGTTAGCCAATCCTCTATCCATGCTAATATATTTACCCCAACCTGTGAACTTTTATCTTGTGCAGTAATCTTTTATATGGCGCCTTGTCAAATGCCTTCTGGAAGTCCAAATACACCACATCCACTGGTTCCCCTTTATCCACCCTGTTTGTTACATCCTCAAAGAACTCCAGCAAATTTGTCAAACATGACTTCCCCTTCATAAATCCATGCTGACTCTGCCTGACCAAACTTTGCTTTTCCAAATGTCCTGCTACTGCTTCTTTAATAATGCACTCAAACATTTTCTCAACCACAGATGTTAGGCTGACTGGTCTATAGTTTCCTGCAGGGGGCGCTGCATATGTCCCCTGCTGCAGCCCGGAAGGAGCAGATGGCACCGAGCAGCGACAGCAACATTTTCAGCTTGGAATTCCACGTTCGGGGGGGGAACATCAGCGGTGCGAGCTCTGATGACGTATTTAGGATGGATCAGCAGCAGCGGAGTGGTAGTGTGGGGAGTGGGTCACCACCGGGATACCACAGGAGCGGAATTTTCAAAATGGTGGTCATTCCACTCAGCAGCGTGGCCACCTATTTCCGGCGGTCGCAGGCCTTAAAGGAAGGGGCAATTTCGGCCCCTAAATCTTTTCACTGACGTTGTAAGGACACTGTAATGGCAGAGCCAACATCTCGCGGTAGGCAATTAGGCTCATACAGCAGTGCCTGGTCTCCAGTCGTCTTGCACCCCCTTGCCACTGGATCAAGACCTTGCTCAGCTAAGCCTGTGGTAGCGGTGTGCAACGGCCACCCCACGTTAAAAGAACTCATGCACAGGCATCTTCCACTCCTTCAACATGAAGTTTGGGACCTGGAACGTCAGGAGAGAGACTGTGGTTCTCGTATTGGACTGTGCAGCCACCTAAGAACTCATGTTAAAAGTGGAAGCACGTCTTCCTCGATTCCGAGGGACTGCCTATGAAGATGGATGGGTAACGGCAGATAAATCTACCGCTTTAAAGTCTGAGTTTCATGCAGCGTGCTGTGTGCAAATATTGCAGTCAATATGACCTCCGTTTTAGGATTCTCCTCCCTCAATGGACCGTTGGAGCACCTGGTTTTTACGGTGTCACTTGGGACAGACAGGTAATGCGGTGTTGGCACCTCATTTTGCATCCGGGGCACTAGCGGATCATTGCACGATGATTGACGTCATGATCTCAGTGAAACTAGATGGCGGAGCGGTAAGTTTTTGCGTCGCCGCAAACCATGAGCCGAATTTACCGGCCGGGTGGTAAAAGCTGGCCACCAACCCTTACGTTTTCAGACACACTTTACTGCCCCTCCGGGGTACTAATAGAGGCGCAAGCAGGTCGAAAATCCAGCCTATCATATGTTCCTCTCACAATTTGTGTTGACAATCAGGATAAGTGTTACATAATCACTGCCAAGGTGCTCATCAGAACGTTAACCTACAGTAGCACTGAGCGAGTAACTTGTAGTACCATGGTGCAGGGACAGGTGGCAGCTTGAAATCCCCCCTCCTCTCTACTCAGATCCCAGTCGGAGTTGTACGAATGTGCCAAGTGGAGCCTGCAGCATCTCCCAGCAGGGAGGAAACAAAATTGGAGGGGCCAGCATTCTTGGGTAGTTCCTGGCACCTTGTAGTAACTGGTCGCAGTGGCTCTTTGTGTCAGTGTGAGAGCAGATAAAGCGTCTTTCATCAGACCAGGCCAGGCTAGGCCAGGCAAGGCAAAGAAAGGGAGGAACAGGAAGAGGGCGAAACTTACGCACTACATGAAAAAAATCTTGAAAAAGGACGGTTAATAAAACAAGTTGAATCCAGCCAAATTCCCTGGATTCTGGGGAGCTACTAGTAGATTGGAAAACCACAAATGTAACGCCCCTATTTAAAAAAGGAGGAAGACAGAAAGCAGGAAATTATAGACCAGTTAGCCTAACATCTGTCATTCAGAAAATGTTAGAGTCCATTATTAAGGAAGCAGCAGCAGGACATTTGGAAAAGCATAATTCACTTAGGCAGAGTGAATTATGAAAGAGAAATCATGTTTGACATATTTGCTGGAGTTCTTTGCAGATGTAACAAACAGGGTGGATAAAGGGGAACCAGTGTATATAGTAATATTTGGATTTCCAGAAGGCATTCGATAAGGTGCCACATAAAAGGTTACTGCACAAGATAAAAGTTCACGGGGTTGGGGGTAATATATTAGCATGGACAGATGATTGGCTAACTAACAGAAAACAGAGAGTTGGGATAAATGGGTCATTTTCCGGTTGGCAAACAGTGACTCGTGGGGTGCCGCAGGGATTGGTGCTGGGGCCTCAACTATTTACAATCTATATTAATGACTTGGATGAAGGGACCGAGTGTAATGTAACCAAGTTTGCTAATGATGCAAAGATGGGTGGGAAAGCAAATTGTGAGGAGGACACAAACAATCTGCAAAGGGATAGAGACAAGCTAAGTGAGTGGGCAAAAATTTGGCAGATGGAGTATAATGTATAAAAATGTGAGGTTATCCACTTTGGCAGAAAAAATAGAAACACAAATTATACTTCAAATGGAGAAAAAATGCAAAGTGCTGCAGTACAGAGGGACCTGGGGGCCCTTGTGCATGAAATACAAAATGTTAGTATGCAGCTACAGCAAGTAATCAGGAATGCAAATGGAATGTTGGCCTTGCTTGCAAGGGGGATGGAGTATAAAAGCAGAGAAGTCCTGCTACAACTGTACAGGGTATTGTTGAGGCCACACCTAGAATACTGTGTACAGTTTTGGTCTCTTTATTTAAGGAGGGCTATACTTGCACTGGAAGCAGTTCAGAGAAGGTTTCACTAACTTGATTTCTGAGATGAAGGGGTTGACTTATGAGGATAGGTTGAGTAGGTTGGGGCTATAGACATTGGAATTCAGAAGAATGAGAGATGATCTTATTGAAACATATAAGATAATGAGGGGGCTCGACAAGGTAAATGCAGAGAAGATGCTTCTACTCATGGATGAATCTAGAACTAGGGGACATAGTTTCAGAATAAGGGGTCGCCCATTTAAAACTGAGATGAGGAGGAATTTCTTCTCTCAGAGGGTTGTAATCTGTGGAAGTTTCTGCCCCAGAGAGTTGTGGAGACTGGATCATTGAATATATTTAAGGCAGAGATAGACAGATTTTTGAGCGATGAGGGAGTAGAGGGTTATGGGGAGCAGGCAGGGAAGTGGAGCTGGGTCCATGATCAGATCAGCCATGATCTTATTGAATGGCAGAGCAGGCTCGGGGGGTCAAATGGCCTACCCCTGCTCCTATTTCTTATGTTCTTATGTTATTGAACAACAAGGACTGATTATATATATATATACTGACCACATAAGACAGGCTTTGGTTTGGTATCTGTAAAAAGTGAAAACTGAATACAGGGTAAATATCAGCATTTTCTTTCTTGTTGAAGTCCACCAATAACAGAGCTGTCTCAGCTGTAGTGAACAGACCTTTTTCATGATTACAATAGGGGAACAAAATCTGACACACAGTACAAAGAGAGCTGACTTCATACTCACCTCCGCAGATCTGCAAACGCTAGCATTCTGACAGAGGCACAAATAGCAGCTCACGTCTCAACCCCAGAGCAATATTTGCACCAGCTTTAACACTATTCGCCCTTCTGCAAATAGTATTTGTGTCATTGATCCAAGGCAGAAATGTTGGCCGTACCAGCAGCACTAGTAAAAGGGACACCCTTCATACAAACAAAAGGCACCTTGGTTAATGTCGAAAGGACTCTTTTATAGCATGCATCAGAGAAACAGAAACAACCTAAATTGATCTCCTGGGAACTTTTGACTAGAAACACCTGTGCTGACATTTGTCCACTTCTTAATGAAATCATTCACCCTACCCTACATTCCACATTATAGGATTTTTTACAACAAAATATTTGCATCCTGCTTGTAAAGAAAAGTCTGATACACCAGAACATTAATTAAAACACGTAAGAAATGATAAATGAATAAGGCCGAGCTGTTTGCATACATTTTCTGGGTTCCTCAATCTAATGGGATGCTTCCATTTAAGAGTGGGCTGTTTGCTCCCACTGGATGAAACGGGTTCTTTGTATTGTTGATGCCACCATTACAGCAACTTTTCTTATAGCAAGAGAATGGTTTCTGACTTATGAATTTGAACCGGAAAAAGTACAGATTTTTAAATGTGGTTGCAGTTAGTTTTAAATTATTTGACATGATTGTCCTAGTGTAGGATTTTCAGAGCAATTCCAGTGGTCAGGAACGCCCACAAACATAACTTTAAATTGGTTCTGCTTCTCATTAAAAATAATCAGGAAGTGCAGTCTCATAAATGTTGTTGTGCTGTTGGTGTGACTGTATCTCCAACATACTAAGGACACAACACATTTCAAGCACTTTGGTTGGTGCCCTTTATCTCAGAGCAAAACGATGTGAAATAAAGCAATCACCCTGTAATTCATCAGAATTCATTGTTCTGAATGGTTTAGTAAATATGACTCAGCGTGAGCTCCCCATACAGAAGGCATGAAGATACTGGAAGACAGTTTTGCCCTCTGAATCCTGTACAGTATTTCTGTATAAGATTTTTTTTAAATCCTGCTTTGTTTCAAAAGTACTATGGAGCAGGGCGATTTTTATTTCCATCAGTTTTCCGGTGGGAAACCGTTGGTTTAGCTAGATTCCCACTCGCAGCAGAATGAGGTCACGGCAATGTTAACCACGAGTCGAGAAGTGGACAGGGAGCAGCTGCTGGCCTGTGGAACACCGGACGACTCTTGGGTGCCTGCCAGCACTCAGGTATGTGTAAGGTCGAGTGTTCGTGGCGAGTCTCGCGGTACGGAAGGCGGGCCAGTACAGAGCAAGTGGTGCCTAAACTCTCCTTCTGGGACCCAAAGGAGCACCCTTGCTGGTCAGAGTTAAAAATCTCATTCTGGGTCTGATGATATCATTGGATCCTTATCTGTATATTTAAAGAAGGACCCACTGGCTTCAGGCCGGCTCAGAGCAGGTTAAAGTTGAAGACGGTGGGATCCAGGCAGGACAGCAATGGGTAAGTCACCCGGTCCATTTTAACTGCCTGGCAGGTAGGGGTAACATTTATCCCCATGAATTAACAAAAGTCGATGGGGTTATTTCCACCTCATCAATCCTTTCCAGCGCTGACCCCAGCATAAATTGCATATCCAATGGTGGTTCAGTAGCACAACTCCCATGTAACATGGGAGCTGTGCACTGGAGATTGCTTGAAAGTTAGGAATGCAGCCTTTAAAAAGCTAAGAGTGGCTGAAGATTGGAGCAGGCTCAGGATGCTGCAGTTCGGTTGGAGAGTGTTGGCACAGTGATGCAGCATGAGCTCCCATGCAGAAGGCGTAAAGGCACAACCTGAATGGATAACACTCTGAGGACTACATGGCATTTTTGTACAAGACCTAAACAAAACCCTGCTTTATTTCAAAATATTACATGTAATCGAGCTCCCCCGAGTAAACTACTGCTGCACCTAGTGGACTATTGTGGTAATGTGACTAAGGGGGAGGGATGGGGGAGAAGGGTGAGGGGGGGAGAAGGGGGAGGGGGGGAGAAGAGGGAGGGGGAGAAGGGGAGGGGGAGAAGAGGGGAGGGGGGAGAAGGGGGGGAAAAGGGGATAAGGGGAGAAAGGAAATGGGGGGAAAGGAGATGGGGGGGAAAGGAGATGGGGGGAAAGGAGATGGGGGAAAGGAGATGGGGGGGAAGGAGATGGGGGGGAAGGAGATGGGGAGAAGGAGATGGGGGGGAAGAAGATGGGGGGAAGGAGATTGGGGGGGAAGGAGATTGTGGGGGGGAAAGGAGAAGGGGGAGGGAGGCTGAACGGGCCGGGCCCGAGACTTCGGGCAGGGCCCGTTCCCAGCACCAGATTTACAGGTAGGTGGCGTTGGGTCAGGTCGGGGGGAGCGCGGGTCGGGGGGGGGGGGTAGTGGGAGGGAGGTCGGTTCGGTTTGGGTCGGGGGGAGGGAGGGAGAGGGAGGTCAGCTCGGGGGGAGGGAGGTCAGGTCGGATCCAGTCCGGGGGTGGGGGGGGGGGAGCGGGAGTCAGGTCGGGTCCAGTCCGGGGGTGCGGGGGGGAAGCGGGAGTCAGGTCGGTGTCGGGTCCGGTCCGGAGGCGGGAAGCGGGAGTTGAGTCGGGTCGGGAGGAAGCAGGAGCTGGGCGTGGGAGGAGCCTTATTCACGCAGCCCCAGTGAGGCCATTCGGCCAGAGCTAAGGGCTGCGTGTTTTGGCCCCTCCCACACAGTTTCGGGCGCCTGGAGCTACTGCACTTGTGTGCCCACTGTAGCGCGCATGTGCAGAGGTCCTGGCACTGTTTTCAGCGCAGGGACCTGGCTCCGCCCCCTACAGCTCGTGCTGCGCTGCGCCGAGGGCCAGAGGACCTGCAGGGAGCTGGAGAATCTGGAGGGTTTTTTTAGGCGCACTTTGTGGCGCGAAAAACGGGCGTCCAGGTCGGGACTGCGCCGTTCTAGGCGCGGCTCGAAACTTGGGCCCTTTGAGAGGCTCTTTGTTTTGCAGAACAGCTAAAAATCCAAGGTAAATTACAGGCACACTTGCCTGAACTGTCGACATTGCCAGAGTCCAGATGGCCATGCCTATGGGAATAATAGGGTACTTGAGTGAGTTCCATCATGACTGAGAAATTTACGGAACAAATGTGGAGTGGTTAGAAATATTTTTCATCACAAATAGTATCGTCAAAGTCCTTGATGATGAAAACCATTACCAGGTCGTTTTCGAAAGAAAACGAGCTATTTCCATGACTGAAGCAGACCCCGAGGTGTATGAATATCCTGAAAAATGTGTTTGTTCCCATTGAGCCATTGACAGAGATTCTAACCAAGTTAGAATAGCACCACAGTCCTGAGCCCCTGGAAATTGCCCAAAGTTATTGTTTTGGAATACGAGATCAATTAATTGACAAGGGCATCAGTGAGTACATTGTAGCTTTAAAAAAACTATCCATTCACTGTCATTTCGGAAACTTTCAGGACCGAGCATTGCGCGATCGCTTTGTTTGGGGGAAGAAAAATGAAGCAATCAGATGAAAGTTGTTGACAATCCCTAACTTGACTTTTGATTTAGCTTGTCAGACAGCTATATCGATGGATATGGCCGGCCAATACTCCCGGGAATTTTGCACCATTTCCAGTCATCAGACAACCGAGGTGAATCGCCTGCAGGTTAAAAATAAAAGGCAGTTGGGCCCCAAGGCCTCAGCAACTGGCCAAGGTAACAGAGCATTGAAGTCATGCTATCGGTGTCACAGACAGCACATTGCTCAAAGTTGTCCATATGTGAAGGCAGAGTGTTTCTTCTGCAAGAAAACTGGGCATCTTGCGAAGGCATGCCAACTGAAGAGTAAACCAACTTTCAATGCTAGAAGTGGAAATCATCATCATAGCATTGAAGAGAAGCAGCAGGATGAGGAGGTTCTGGAGAAACACGTCATCAGGAGCACGAGGGTATCTAACAATGATTCGCGAAGTATCATCATCCAAGTAGACATTGCAGAAACCAGGATACTCATGGATTGTTTTCTTCATATGGCCTCCCAGAAGAAAGTGTGTCTGATAATGGGCCACAATTTTGTTCAAAAAAATTTGCACAGTTCACGAGCAGAAATGGTGTGAAACATACCAAAGTTCCACCATATCATCCTGCTTCAAAAGGTGCAGCAGAGCGCACAGTACAAATTAAGGGAGGGAGGGGAAGGGGTGAGAGCAGAAGTGCGGAGAATAGAACGGACAAGGCTGAGGGTCATGTCAACCACGCTGAAGGGGAATCCTCGATTCAGGAAAAAGGAAGACATCTCGGAAACACTTATATGGAAGGTGATGTAGCCAGAACAGATGAGACGGACATGGAGAAACTGGGAGAATGCAATGGAGTCCTTACAGGAAGCCAGCTGGGAGGAAGTATAGTCCAAGTAGCTGTGGGAGTCAGTGGGCTTATAGTGTGTTTGTCAATAGTCTATCGCCAGAAATTGCTTTTATGTTGAAATGCATCTAAATGCCCTTAAAAAGTTGAACATCCAAAGACACACACTTACCCCTGATGCCCAACATTACTAAGCTATAAATGATGGGAATTACATCATATGACATATTCCTTCATTTGCTTGGTCCTCTAATATATCCGTCCATTTATAAGAAGACATATTATACGTGCACCCTTAAATCCCACCTGATTTCTGAGAGGTGGAAAAGGGAGTGGGGTTCATTGACTGAAATTGGGGTACTTTTATAACAATCGTTAAACCTAATAGTCTGCCTTTCATTTTCTTCGACATTGCCTTCATGATTGCAGGTATAAAATGCAATGTTTTGTGCAAAATTAATAAAAACTATAATTTCTTTCAAAATATAATCGCGATTTTAAAAAGCAGCACCTACCTATCATATCAAATAGATAACTGTCTACCATTTCAGAGCGGGGGAGCAAAAATCATAGGTCCTTCAGGCACAGTGTCACCATAAGTCAGGCGGGACTGTGGCTGAAAGGCCACAAATTAGGCTGGGACCCAGATATGCCAAACCCTGGCCTAATACCAGAGCGCTCACTTGACCTTGTTGGAGGCAGAGCTTGTGGCCACCACAAACGAGACCATTTGTATAAAAGGGGTAGGGCCATTTAGTCCTCCCTGGAAAAAAAACAGTAAGGGGATTATTAGCCTTTACAACCAGAAGAGCAAGGCACACAGGCCTTGGGGATGACAGTTGTGGGGCCCATCTTGATTCTAATAAAATTGTAAGATTTTTTCAGCCCCAACGTAAAGGTGGGGACTCGATTCAGATGCTGCTGAGGGACTGGGCCTCCCATCCAAACTTTAGGATTCCCATCTTTCCCAGTCCAACAAGCATCATTTGAGAACTTTGTCAAGATCAGTGAAGGAAGTCCTGGGCAGGCACATTATGGCACCAACAGCAGGATTCACCAACCTCTACATCCCTTCACAATTGTATCTTCATAAGAACATAAGAACATAAGAAATAGGAGCAGGAGTAGGCCATTAGGCCCCTCAAGCCTGCTCCGCCATTTAATATCATGGCTGATCTGATCATGGACTCAGCTCCATTTCCCTGTCCACTCCCAATAACTCTTTATTCCCTTATCGCTCAAAATCTGTCTATCTCCACCTTAAATATATTCAATGACCCAACTTCCACAGCTCTCTGGGGCAGAGAATTCCATAGATTTACAACCCACTGAGAGAAGAAATTCCTCCTCATTTCAGTTTTAAATGGGCGGCCTCTTATTCTGAGACTGTGTCCCCTAGTTTTAGTTTCCCCTATGAGTGGAAACATCCTCCCTGCATCCACCTTGTTGAGCCCCCTCATTATCATATGTTTCTATAAGATCACCTCTCATTCTTCTGAACTCCAATGAGGAGAAGCCCAACATACTCAACCTATCTTCATAAGTCAACCCCCTCATCTCCGGAATCAAATGAGTGAACCTTCTCTGAACAGCCAATGTAAATATATCCTTCCTTAAATATGGAGCCCAAAACTGTACGCAATACTCCAGGTGTGGCCTCACCAATACCCTGTAGAGTTGTAGCAGGACTTCTCTGCTTTTATATTCTATCCCCCTTGCAATAAAGGCCAACATTCAATTTGCCTTCCTCATTACTTGCTGTAACTGCATACTAACGATTTGTGTTTCATGCACAAGGACCCCCAACTCTCTCTGTACTGCTGCACTTTGCAATTTTTCTCCATTTAAATTATAATTTGCTTTTCTATTTATTCTGCCAACATGGATAACCTCACATTTTTTCAACTGCCAAATTTTTGCCCACTCACTTAGCCTGCCTATATCCTTTTGCAGATTTTTTGTGTCCTCCTCACAATTTGCTTTCTCACCCATCTTTGTATCATCAGCAAACTTGGCTACATTATACTTGGTCCCTTCATCCAAGTCATTAATATAGATTGTAAATAGTTGAGGACCCAACACCAATCCCTGTGGTACCCCACTAGTCACTGACCCATTTATCCCGACTCTCTGTTTTCTGTTAGTTAGTCAATCCTCTATCCATGCTAATATATTACCCCCAACCCCGTGAACTTTTATCTTGTGCAGTAACCTTTATACGTGGCACCTTATCGAGTGCCTTCTGGAAATCCAAATACACAACATCCACTGGTTCCCCATTATCCATCCTGCTCATTACATCCTCAAAGAACTCCAGCAAATTTGTCAAACATGATTTCCCTTTCATAAAACCATGCTGACTCAGCTTGATTGAATTATGCTTTTCCAAATGTCACGCTATTGCTTCCTTAATAATGGACTCCAGCATTTTTCCAACGACAGATGTTAGGCTAACTGGTCTATAGTTTCCTGGTTTTTGTTTGCCTCCTTTTTTTAAATAGGGGCGACGGCCGGGAACTGTCTTGCTGGTTTTGCGCTGGTGCTAAGACTTATCGCCTCAGTCTCTAGTGCCCTGTTGATTGTGACGTCATCCGGTGTGCAGTGCTCCATTATCGCGCCGGATCAGAAATTCCCTCTCGCCCCCTGCCTGAGCGTCTGCCGTCAACTATGGCGGGAAGAGGAGACGGTGTGCAATGGGATGGCCGCTGGAGGACCTTTATTTAAAGACATCAACATTCGGTTCATTTGTATTTGCCAAAGAATGTGCCTCGTCAGTTTGACTTACACTTTGAGTGATTTTTCACTTTCAGCAATCTTCTGCCACAGGTTTCCGCACTGCCTGTGTTGTCGTCCTGTCGAGCGCACGCCGACCCCCTTTCCAACCCCTGAGGGAAATTGACCCGCGGGAGCGAAGCCAATGCCAGTCAGCGCCCCCAAGAGCTTTCCCGACGGGAAGCTGTTTCTGGCTCGGTGGCACGTCCGACTTTAAAGGGGAGGGCACACTGCCGTGGCCGCCATTTTATTTTAATTATCGCCAACTGCAAGGTTGGCCCGGCAATGGTGGCCATGGGTTCGGCCGGGTCACCAACAGACAGCCTGGCACCCCCTCTTGGGTACTGGACCGCTGGCCCGGCCGAAACCCTCCCTGGTGGCCCAGTTTGTGCCATTGAAGTGGTTGCAGAGTTCGCAGTGGTCCTGCCCTTTAACTGAATGGGAGGGACATTGTGATGCATCAGTTCGACGCGGCACGTCCATGTTGCGCTGATGTCATCACGGCGCTGATGACTCCAACCACTTCCGCCCCTCAACACCGCACAGAAGGAGAAAAAAAAAGAAAGTCCTGAATGCTGCTCAATTCACCTCCCCATGGATTGGGGCAGAGAAAAATCTTCAAAAAGTGTAGGTGCACCTACTTTTAGTCGGAAGAGAGTTAACATGCAGGTAGCAAGCAAGTAGGAAGGCAAATGGCATGTTGGCCTTTATTGCACGGGTTTGGAGTACAAGAGTACGGAAGTCTTGCCGCAATTGTACAGATCTTTGGTGAGACTACACCTGGAGTACTGTGCACAGTTTTGGTCTCTTTACTTGAGGAAGGATACAATTGCCTTGCAGACAGAGCAACAAAGATTGATTCCTGGGATGAGGGTTGTCGTAAAAGGAGAGATTGCCTATACTCTCTGGAGTTTAGAAGAATGCGAAGTGATCTCATTGAAACATATAAGATTCTGAGGGGGGTTGACAGGGTAGATGATGAGAGGTTGCTTCCCCTGACTGGAGAGTCTAGAACTAGAGGGCTTAATCTCAGGACAAGGAGTTGGCCATTTAAGACTGAGATGAGGAGGAACTTCTTCACTCAGGGGGTTCCGAATCTTTGGACTTCTCTGCCCCAATGGGCTGTGGATGCTTAATCTGTTGAGTATATTCAAGGCTGAGATAGATAGATCTTTGGTCTCTCGGGGAATCAAGGGATATATGGAACAGGCGGGAAAGTGAAGTTGAGGTCGAAGATCAGCCATGATCTTACTGAAAAGCAGAGCAGGCTCGTGGGGCCATACGGTCTACTCCTGCTCCTAATTCTTATGTTCTTATGTTCTTATGAGCCGGTGCCTGTGACAGTAGGACTCAGTGACGAGTGGAAGTTGAGGTGTCTGGTGGCTACTCCTCGGACCGACTGGTTCTTCATGAACCATACCTGCAAATGTTTAAATAGACAAGGTATAGAGATAAATCTGCTGGACTTTGAACACAGCTGGAAGGGCAGGAAGCTGGTATGTTGCTATAACTGGTTCACAGCTTGTGTGGTTGTGCTTATGGTCAGGACAATGAGCAAGTACCATTTGTTTTATACAATCCCTGCACAGGGACACAGCCTCCAGCATCACCATCTCTCTCCTCCCGAAGAATATCCTGTCTATTAATCTCCAGGACCCTCTCTTCGAATGAGGTAAGATCACATGCTCCAACACAGCCACCCTCCAGGTGCATTTCCTTCCTTCAGTTGAGTGCAGCCTTTTCCTTCTGAAGAATAATCTACCTTCGCTCATATTACCATGTAGGCAAGTAATGGTGCCACCAAGGTGTGTGTGGTGAGTGCTACGGTGGATGGTGCACAGATTTACAGATGTTATATAAGAGCAGGCCGTTCAATGGGAAGGTGGAGAATGTCACAAACCTAATGGAGACGAGGTTCTACAACATGCCTCTGCTACTGGGTGCAGCTCATAAATAGGAGGTGGCTTTCAGATAGACGACGGGTGACCCAGAAAATTAGTCAGCAGCAGTGAGAGAGGTGGACATAGCTGTAGGAATTTGATGACCTTACCAGGTAAGATCAAGGTAAGACTCCTCTCCACATCTCTCCTACTCTCTACATAGCATTGCAACACCTTATATTAGCCCTGGCACCACCCATCCTTCCCTCCCTGCTCCACAAGCTTCTCCTCCAATTTCAACAGGGCACTTCACTAGACCTCTTTCTGCTTATGCTCATATGCTCCACACCTCCAATTGCCTTTCACAACCACTTTCCCCTTTTGCTCACACTTGCTCCTTTCTCCTCCCAGCGTGCACACTATTTTAAGCTATCTCACATAGTTTCACAACCTTTCAACAAAGCACACATTGATTGACTCCCACTCTTCTTCCAGGAGAAGATCACACACAATCGAAGGGAGACCTCTAAAACAGGAGAAGGTCCCGCTCCGGTGTAAACTTTGATTCCAACAGAGAATTATGTCATCCCCATAATTGAAAGAGGGAGGACATGCTGCATTGGAGATGGCAAGGCGTAGGCCACGCATAGCAGGATGTTTGGGCATTTTCCCTCTCTTTACTCTTTCCACTTAACTCTCTAGCTCACGTATTTACACATACACAGCATGACAACCTGCGGCTGGATTGCATTGTCACTCATCTGCTACTGTTTGCCATTCCCATTATGTATTAACTTTTGTCCCACAACCATTTTTCTGGGTTTTTCAGAAAACTCAGGTCCTGCAGCCAAGCAGACAGAAGGGGACATCCCTCCTGAAGATGTCCCTTGTTCAGACCTTTCCCAGCACCAACACAGTAATTGGCACCCTGTGTGGTATAGTTAGTGAAATAGAGGAGTCTGCACTGGGTGATTCTCAGAGCACAAGTGATAAGAAAGTGATAATGGAAAGAATAACTTAAGAAACAACTCTCCAAAGGGCATGCTCAGATCCTAGCTGTGCTGAAGAGGACAGATTTTCAGACTTGAGAGGCCCAGCATTTGAAAGAAAAAAGCTTTCTACACATCAGCAATTCCAGAATATATTAGACTGGCTCCCAGGAAGCTCCCACAGTCTGTCGGAGATTGTAGAGGAAACATAGAAACATAGAAAATAGGTGCAGGAGCAGGCCATTCAGCCCTTCTAGCCTGCACCGCCATTCAATGAGTTCATGGCTGAACATGAAACTTCAGTACCCCCTTCCTGCTTTCTCGCCATAACCCTTGATCCCCCGAGTAGTAAGGACTTCATCTAACTCCCTTTTGAATATATTTAGTGAATTGGCCTCAACTACTTTCTGTGGTAGAGAATTCCACAGGTTCACCACTCTCTGGGTGAAGAAGTTTCTCCTCATCTCGGTCCTAAATGGCTTACCCCTTGTCCTCAGACTGTGACCCCTGGTTCTGGACTTCCCCAACATTGGGAACATTCTTCCTGCATCTAACTTGTCTAAACCCGTCAGAATTTTAAACGTTTCTATGAGGTCCCCTCTTATTCTTCTGAACTCCAGTGAATACAAGCCCAGTTGATCCAGTCTTTCTTGATAGGTCAGTCCCGCCATCCCGGGAATCAATCTGGTGAATCTTTGCTGCACTCCCTCAATAGCAAGAATGTCCTTCCTCTAGTTAGGAGACCAAAACTGTACACAATACTCCAGGTGTGGCCTCACCAAGGCCCTGTACAACTGTAGCAACACCTCCCTGCCCCTGTATTCAAATCCCCTCGCTATGAAGGCCAACATGCCATTTGCTTTCTTAACCGCCTGCTGTACCTGCATGCTAACCTTCAATGACTGATGTACCATGACACCCAGGCGTGCACTACCAACTTGTGTGGGTTTCTGCTGTATGGAATCGACACTCTGCAGTCAACCATGGAGTGTGTGGTCACCTTACTGAATGCTGCAGTCTGTGGCACCAATAATAGCATTGTTCAGGAATGCTCATATGGGCCATGCAGACTCTGGGCTCAACTATATCCTCCCCGATAGACAGGCTGGGTGACCAAATAGATAGGAGCTTCAATCAGATCATGGATGTCCTATTATCTGGTCCCCCACTACTTAGTCCTGTTTACAGGCATAAATGGAGCAGTAACTAGATAAAAATCAGCTGCCATGATCTTTAGAAGGCATAAGTTGGCGGGCCAAATGGTCCTATCTCGCACCATACTTTTTATGTTCTCAACTGAAATAATTTAAATTATCTACAAGATGATTTTCAAAATGACCACCATGATTTTTAATATTCACAAAATGTACAATTGATATTTTTATGGTGTTGAGCAAATCTTTATGATTGTGAAGCAACTATAATTAGTACAGGTACTTCATTATTAAACTACTACTGTGCAATGGATGCAACTAATAACCAGCAGATGTAGAGGTAGTTTAAAACCAAATAGAAGCAATGTTCTGGACCAAAGCATTTTTGTTGTTGATGTTGTTCTGTTTTTCTGTGCTGTTTTTTGTTATTTGTTTAATTCAATGTGCGTGACGGGGGCTGGGGGCAGGGGAGATATATGTCTTTATTACTTTTTCTTTGTTTTTTTATGGGGAGGACTGGAGTTAAATGTAAGTTTTTGGATTAATTAGTCTTCCAGACAGTACATTCCTTTGGTGGGACAACAACCAAAATAACAAGTTTCTGTCATGTCCTTCAGAGACAGTTTGTCGCTGGTTTCAATTATAACATGTTTGTGCCAAATTATGTTGCTTGTCTTAATACATCACTTTAATTTTTGTGTGCCATGTATAGTGCTTCAATTTTTAAAAATGAGTTTGCATGTGAGACTGTCACCGAGTGAGGGACAACAGTAGCAATAATGATGCCTCATTGTTGCCAGGAGAACAGTGCCAGTGACATAACCACAGACTAGATTCAAACCAATGCAAAAATACAAAGCAAAAAGACTTAACTGTAAAACGTAACTATGGAAGGTATTTTGCCAACTAAATCCCAAACACAAAGATTGGCTATTTACCATTCCAGTTACCACAGCACCATTAGCAGTGTCACTGATAGAACCTTTTAATAAAAATTATGAGGCACCAGCATACAGGCTCCAGACATTACGCAGTGTTTGTCCACTTACAAAGAGAAAGTACAAAGAATAACTTTATATTGAAAAGCAACTCTCAATGACTTGAAGTTTCACTTAGTATATGGTTGTGTTTCATTTAGATGGCCTTGCAATCTTTCTCTCAGCAGACCACCCTCATTAACTCATTTCACATGTTTTCCTTTGTCCTTTTTCTCACTGTGTTCACAGAAAGTGAGAAGGCTGTTCTCCCAACTTCTTCTCCATTCAAGGATTTGTCAGCAGGCCTGTCAACCAAACTGGTTACCTCCATCCCAAGAGTATATTTCCAGAAAACAACACTCTATTGGGTATCTGTAAAGTCCTGTCCCCTCAGTACAGATTCAAGTGAGGCATGTAGTGAAGTCAAGGTCACTCTGGACCTGCACCTTTATTTCACAGCTCTGGAATGCTGCACTTGCCTCAGACCTGTCCTTATATACCTGTCTCTTGCAAGTGCATCCCCGGTGGTAAGGTATGCTGGTGGTTACAGGTCATATCTTATTACAGTCATGTATAGCATGCTTGGTTACAGTTATATATAATAATGTAAGATACATGACAGTATCCAAGAATACCATCTCGAGTGGATGGCCTATTAGTTTTCCGAAGCAAGATAACGAATTAAATATTGTCTCAGCTCATTGTCAAAAGGACAGTTGGCTCATTAAAACAACTCTTTGTCTCAGTAGCTACGAATGATTTTAAATCTAGGTGAACTCCCTTTAATTTTAATAAGCAACCTTTAAATATAACTCATTACCAGAATCATAGAAATTTACAGCATAGAAGGAGGCCATTGGCCCATTGTGTCCATGCTGGCCGACAAAGAGCTATCCAGCCTAATCCATTTTCCAGCTCTTGGTCCATAGCCCAGTGGGTGACGGCACTTCAAGTGCATATCCAAGTACTTTTTAAATGCTACGAGGATTTCTGCCTCTACCAACCTTTCAGGCAGTGAGTTCCAGAACCTCACCACCCTCTAGGTGAAAGTAATTCTGAGTCCAAACTCGGGTGATAGCAGTTTTGGACAGTTGTATGTATTTCGAAACCGCCGGCGGAACTCTTTATGGAAATTTTCGCCGACTTGGTTTTCGTCCAATACCGCTGGGAAATCAGGCGGAGATGCAGTGCAAATTCTAGCCGATAATGTATTTATGTGAGGTGTTTTTTATTTTATATGTAGTGTTTGGGTGTTTGGGGGTGCTTCTCATTCATAGTAATAGGAGTTTCAGACTTACGAAACTCCTATTACTATGAATGAGAAAATACTTTACCATGATTGGGTGTCCAGGCTCACATGACTCCGACAGACATCCCAACGTGAACGCACTCCGTTGTGCATGAAGAGGAGGCCTCGAGTCCGGAATCTCTGGCGAGCGTTCGAACAAAAGGTAAGTGCGCATCTTTTCTCCTATTTTTAGTCGAACGCCCGTGGGAAGAAGAAACCGGGATTTAAGGGCCCATATACACTACATTCATTTTCATCAAACTAGTCCTGATGTTTTCTGATTGAGTAACCAAGTGTCTCTTCACAGGCACTGGTTATGGAGGCATGGAGGACAGATCAAGCGCTGTGAGTATTGAGCATCTCAGGGTCATCAAGGCACGCCAGAATGGCTGTGAGGCACTGGCTGTATAAGGCTCTCTCAGCTGGGTCTTTAAGTGCCCCGGTATTAAAAGGGAAACAAATCCAACTGCAGCAACTACAGGGCAATCTCCCTGCTGGGAAGGTTGTTGCTAGAGTTCTCCTCAACCGCCTTCTCCCTGTGGCTGAGGAGCTCCTCCCGGAATCACAGTCGGGATTTTGTCCCCTACGGGAAAAATGCGGGGAGCAGCGCCAGCAAGAATACGTGGCCTTTGTAGATCTTACAAAAGCCTTTGACACTGTCGACCGTGAGGGTTTATGGAGCGTCCTCCTTCGTTTTGGATGCCTCCAAAAGTTTGTCAACATCCTTCGCCCGCTCTACGACGACATGCACGCCGTGATCCTTACAGGCGGATCCATTACAAATCCATTACACTTCCGGACCAGGGTCAAACATAGCTGCATCATCGCTCCAACCCTCTTCTCAATCTTCCTTGCTGCCATGCTCCACCTCACTGTCAACAAGCTCCCCGCTGGGGTTGAACTAATCTACAGAACTAGTGGGAAGCTGTTTAACCTATGCCGGCTCCAGGCCAGGTCCAAGGTCACCCAAACCTCTCTCATTGAACTGCAGTATGCAGGCGACGCCTGTGTCTGCGCACACTCTGAGGCTGAGAATATAGTCGATGTATTCACCGAGGCATATGAAAGCATGGACTTTATGCATAACATCCATAAAACAAAGGTCCTCCACTAACCTGTCCTCGCCGCACAGCACTGCTCCCCAGTCATCAAGATTCATGGCATGGCCCTCGACAACGTGGACCATTTCCCATACCTCGGGAGCCTCTTATCAACAAAGGCAGACATTGATGCGGAGATTCAACATCGCCTCCAGTGCGCCAGTACAGCCTTCGGCCGCCTGAGGAAAAGAGTGTTTGAAGACCAGGCTCTCAAACCTACCACCAAGCTCATGGTCTACAGGGCTGTAGTAATACCCACCCTCCTGTATGGATCGGAGGCATGGACGATGTACAGAAGACACATCAAGTCGCTGGATCCTGCAAATCCCCTGGGAGGACAGACGCACCAACACCAGTGTCCTTGCCCAGGCTAACATCCCCAGCATTGAAGCACTGACCACACTCGATCAGCTTCGCTGAGCAGGCCACTTAGTCTGCATGCCAGATGCGAGACTCCCTAAGCACTTGCTCTATGCGGAGCTCCTTCATTGCAAACGAGGCAAAGGTGGACAGCGGGAACGTTAAATGGACACCCTCAAAGCCTCCCTGGTGAAGTGCGACATTACCACTGACACCTGGGAAACCCTGGCCGAAGACCGCCCGAGTTCGAGAAAATGCATCCGGGAGGGCGTTGAGCTCTCCGAATCTCAACGCTGCCAGCGTGAAGAGGTCAGGCACAGGCAGTGGAAGGCGCGTGCGTCAACTCAGTCCCACCCACCCCCTTCCCCCGACGAATGCCTGTCCCACCTGTGACAGGGTCTGTAGCTTTCGCATTGAACTGTTCAGCCACCAAAGAACTCACTTTAGGAGTGGAAGCAAGTCTTCCTCGATTCCGAGGGACTGCCTATGATGATGACACTACATTCCCAAATCCTTCCTTTAGTAAAATGGTTAAAAAGCTGGAAACGTGACACTTACTTTGGAAACTGAGAAAGCAGACCCAATGGTACCACTAAGATATGTGAATGCCTGAATAAATATTGGAAATGGAATCTCCGCAGGGAAAAGCGGCAGAGTAGGCAGCTAGTGGGAGTCATACGAAGTCTACGGAGGCTAAGGTCGGGCGAAGGAGCGGCGAGAGACTGTAGAGAGATGTGATCGGGGCCCAGGAGAGGCGTGAGTTCGAGGCCGGGGCAGCACTGGCCAGCCCACACTGTGATATGTGTGTGCACGAGGTCCATGCAGCAGAGCAGGTCTCCAGTCATCTTGGGTACTCCTTGTACCTAAAAAAAAATAAAACGGAGAAGGTGGCTCAACCGTGGCTAACAAGGGAAATTAAGGATAGTGTTAAATCCAAGGAAGAGGCATACAAATTAACCAGAAAAAGCAGCAAACCGGAGTACTGGGAGAAATTTAGAATTCAGCAGAGAAGGACAAAGGGTTTAATTAAGAGGGGGGAAATAGAGTATGAGAAGAAGCTTGCCAGGAACCAAAAAACTGACTGCAAAAGCTTCGATAGATATGCGAAGAGAAAAAGATTAGTGAAGACAAACGTAGGTCCCTTGCAGTTGGATTCGGGTGAATTTATAATGGGGAACAAAGAAATAGCAGACCAACTGAACAAGTACTTCGGTTCTGTCTTCACAAAGGAAGACACAAATAACCTTTCGGATGTACTAGGGGACCGAGGGTCTAGTGAGAAGGAGGAACTGAAGGATATCCTTATAAGGCGGTAAATTGTGTTAGGGAAATTGATGGGATTGAAGGCCGATAAATCCCCAGGGCCTGATAGTCTGCATCCCAGAGTATTTAAGGAAGTGGCCCTAGAAATAGTGAATGCATTGGTGATCATTTTCCAACAGTCTATCGACTCTGGATCAGTTCCTATGGACTGGAGGGTAGCTAATGTAACACCACTTTTTAAAAAAGGAGGGAGAGAGAAAACGGGTAATTATAGACCAGTTAGTCTGACAGCAGTAGTGGGGAAAATGTTGGAATCAATCATTAAGGATGAAATAGCAGCGCATTTGGAAAGCAGTGATAGGATTGGTCCAAGTCAGCATGGATTTATGAAAGGGAAATCATGTTTGACAAATCTTCTGGAGTTTTTTGAGGATGTAACTAGTACAGTGGACAAGGGAGAACCAGTGGATGTGGTGTATTTGGACTTTCAAAAGGCTTTTGACAAGATCCCACACAAGAGATTGGTGTGCAAAATCAAAGCACATGGTATTGGGGGTAATGTACTGACGTGGATAGAGAACTGGTTGGCAGACAGGAAGCAGAGAGTCGGGATAAACGAGTCCTTTTCAGAATGGCAGGCAGTGACTAGTGGAGTGCCACAGGGCTCAGTGCTGGGATCCCAGCTCTTTACAATATATATTAATGATTTAGATGATGGAATTGAGTGTAATATCTCCAAGTTTGCAGATGACACTAAACTGGGTGGTGGTGTGAGCTGTGAGGAGGATGCTAAGAGGCTGCAAGGTGACTTGGGCAGGTTAGGCGAGTGGGCAAATACATGGCAGATGCAGTATAACGTGGATAAATGTGAGGTTATCCACTTTGGGGGCAAAAACACGAAGACAGAATATTATCTGAATGGCGGCAGATTAGGAAAAGGGGAGGTACAGCGAGACCTGGGTGTCATGGTTCATCAGTTATTGAAAGTTGGCATGCAGGTACAGCAGGCAGTGAAGAAGGCAAATGGTATGTTGGCCTTCATAGCAAGGGGATTTAAGTATAGGAGCAGGGAAGTCTTACTGAAGTTGTAAAGGGCCTTGGTGAGGCCCCACCTGGAATATTGTGTTCAGTTTTGGTCTCCTAATCTGAGGAAGGACATTCTTGCTATTGAGGGAGTGCAGCAAAGGTTCACCAGACTGATTCCAGGGATGGCTGGACTGACATATGAGGAGAGACTGGATCAACTGGGCCTTTATACACTGGAGTTTAGAAGGATGAGAGGGGATCTCATAGAAACATATAAGATTCTGATGGGATTGGACAGGTTAGATGCGGAAAGAATGTTCACGTTGTTGGGGAAGTCCAGAACCAGGGGACACAGTCTTAGGATAAGGAGCAGGCCATTTAGGACTGAGATGAGGAGAAACTTCTTCACTCAGAGAGTTGTTAACCTGTGGAATTCCCTGCCGCAGAGAGTCGTTGATGCCAGTTCATTGGATATATTCAAGAGGGAGTTAGATATGGCCCTTATGGCTAAAGGGATTAAGGGGTATAGAGAGAAAGCAGGAAAGGGATACTGAAGGAATGATCAGCCATGATCTTATTGAATGGTGGTGCAGGCTCGAAGGGCTGAATGGCCTACTCCTGCACCTATTTTCTGTGTTTCTATCTTTGCCACTGGACCAAGACCTAGCTCTGACAAGCCCGTGTGATGGCTGGTGTGCAACGGCCACCACACGTTAAAAAAATCCACACACAGGCATCTTCCACCCTTCACGATGTAGTTCAGGACCTGGAATATTAGGTCCTTCATTGGAACATCTGTGAACTTATCCTTTTTTGGCATGGAAGCAAGTCATCCTCGTTTCAAGGGACTGCCAATGATGATGATTGGATGTTTCCTTGGAAGCACCCTGACTACACTATGCCATGCTTTCAGAGACACTGTGTGATAGAAGACATGCCAGAGTGAACAAAAGATAGCCTGACCTGATTGGTTACATCCTCAAAGGTACCAGCAATATGATCCGTCGACCCTGGCACATTTTTCTGTCAATGACTGTGGAGAGCTGTCTTCACTGAGTCCTAATCAGCAAAGAATCAAATCCAAAGTTGTGACACTTGCTGCAAGGCACAATACTGGTCAGCATATCCAGTGACAGTGACAGTCAGCTGTGGCCTGAAAACTGGCTCCGCCTCCTTTTAGACATATGACAATGATGGACTACGCGGATGGTGATATGGAAAACGCTAAGGGTAGCATCCTCACAAACATGTGGTGCAGCATCACCTCCATTCAGTAGCTATCAAAGAGGGGTTGGATGCTAAGCTGTTCTGTCACTTGCGATCAGGCTCATGCTTGCGCCTTGGGTTTACTTTCCCTTCACTTTTGCTTGTCACTTCGTTCCTGTCAATCTTGGCAATGGCTGTTAATGGTGTGGGATGTCTTTCCAGAGGATTTCAAAAATATTGTCCCCCTATTCTAACATTCCTCTTTCATTATTCTCTCCCTTTAAATTTCACTTACACATAATTTCATGCTTTCATTATTAATATGCTCCCTGCACACATTCAATTCTGCACCTGAATCTAACCCATTAAAATTAAATGCAAATAGCACATTTCTATTCCAACCTGTTCAAAACCTCCCATTAACCATCCCAACTTTGGTTCAGTGGGTAGCACTCTTGCCTCTGATCAGAAGGTTCTAGGTTCAAGTCTCACTCCAGAGACTTAAGCGCATAATCTAGGCTGGCACTTCAGTGCAACACTGAGGGAGTGCTACACTGTCAGAGGTGTCGTCTTTCAGGTGAGATGTAAAACTGAGGCCCTGTCTGCCCTATCTTGTGGCTATAAAAGATCCCACAGCCCTATTCATAGAAAGGCAGTGGGACTTCTCCTGGTGTCCTGGTCCAGATTTATCCCTCAACCAACACCTAAAACAGATGATCTGATCATGTATTATATTGCTGTTTGTGAGAACTTCTTGTGCTCAAATTGGTTACCACGTCTCCTACATTACAACAGTGACTATACTTCAAAAGATACTTAATTGACTGTAAAACGCTTTAGGCCATGAAGGACACTAAATAAGTTCAAGTGTTTCTTTCTTTCAGTCTAAACTGTGCCAATATTAGAAAAACTAAGCTTATATGCCATCCCTGTGATTGTAATGCTGTCACAATTAATACCCATTGGTGAGAAGATGTTCGTAGCCCTTGATGATATTCACTTATTTGTGATGCTGGTATTCCCTTCCTTCTCCGATTATTTTTTCAACAGTGGTGAACCTTATGTAAAGAAACACCAGGCCCAATTAAAGTTGAAATCCATTGAAATCAATGAAAATGGGCATCAGACGGTTTCTATAATGGACAGCTGGTCTGCAAGATAAGATTTTATGTTTGGGCATCAAGTTGGGGCTGAATTCCACGCTGGGAGTGGAACTTCCGATAAATGGCAGGCGATAAATGTCCCGGCCCCAGAAGGTTACCGCCTCCAAATGGGGCGCGAGCCAATTTTGCCCCCACAATCTCTGTTCTCCTGCCAACAGCAAGTTTAAACCACTTCCTAGCGATTAATCCAATTTACAGTCTTTCCCTAAGGGTTTCGCTCTCTGGTCATGTATGATTCAAAGGGCATCTATTTCTGTTTGCAATGCATGGTTGGCTGTGGGTGGCACACTATGTGCAATGCACTCCATTTTACCAATGACTAATAGGGCAATTTTTCAGTCTGAGCATACCATCTGGACATTATCAGCCATTGAGCCACGAACAACATTAATGATATAAACCACTTAATTGGTTCGGAAGTTGCTATCAGTATCAGTGCCAAGATGTTAATCCGGAAACAGCACCGTAGTGAGTTTTGGATCATATTCCCAACCCCACCAATGACTTCTTCCTCGGAACTGTGAAGCCTGCAGCAATCCCACAACAAATTCAAAATCGTATCAACCTTTATACATAAAAACATAAGCAACAGGAGCAGGAGTAAGCCATAAGGCCCCTCGAGCTTGCTCCGCCATTCAATAAGATCATTGCAGATCTGATCATGGGCTCAGCTCCACTTCCTCGCCCGCTCCTCATGACTCCTCATCCCCCCATCGCTCAAGAAACTGTCTATTTCGGTCTCAAATTGATTTAATGTCCCAGCTTCCAGAGCTCTCTGAGGCAGCGAATTCCACAGATTCACAATCCTCTGAGAGAAGAAATTTCTCCTCATCTCATTTCTAAATGGCCGGCCCCTTATTCTAAGATCATGCCCTCTAGTTCTAGTCTCCCTCACCAGTGGAAACATGCTCTCTGCATCCACCTTGTCAAGCCCCATCATAATCTTATACGTTTCTATAAGATCACCTCTCATTCTTCTGAATTCCAATGAGTAGAGGCCCAACCTCCTCAACCTTTCCTCATAAGTCAACCCCCTAATCCCCGGGATCAACCTAGTGAACCTTCTCTGAACTGCCTCCAAAGCAAGTATATCCATTTGTAAATATGGAAACCAAAACTGCACTCAGTATTCCAGGTGTAGCCTCACCAATACCTTATACAGCTGTAACAAGACTTCCCTGCTTTTATACTTTGCAATAAAGGCCAAGATTCCATTGGCCTTCCTGATTACTTGCAGTACCTGCATACTATCCTTTTGTGTTTTATGCACAAGGACCCCCAGGTCCCGCTATACTGTGACACTTTGCAATCTTTCTTTATTTAAATAATAACTCACTCTTTGATTTTTTCCTGCCAAAGTGCATGACCTCACACTTTCCAACATTATACTCCATCTGCCAAATACTTGCCCACTCACTTAGCCTGTTTACGTCCTCCTGCAGCCTCTTTATGTCCTCCTCACACATTGCTTTTCCTCCCATATTTGTATCGTCAGCAAATTTGGCTACGTTACACTCAGTCCCCTCTTCCAAGTCATTAATATAGATTGTAAATAGATGGGGTCCCAGCACTGATCCCTGCGGCACCCCACTCATTACTGGTTGCCAATCAGAGAATGAATCATTTAATCCGACTCTCTGTTTTCTGTTTGTCAGCCAATCTTCTATCCATGCTAATATATTACCCCCAACTCTGTGAACTTTTTTCTTGTGCAGTAACCTTTTGTGTGGCACCTTGTCAAATGCCTTCTGGAAGTCCAAATACACCACATCCATTGGTTCCCCTTTATCCACCCTGTTCGTTACATCCTCAAAGAATTCCAACAAATTTGTCAAACATGACTTCCCCTTCATAAATCCATGCTGACTTTGCCTGACCAAATTTTGCTTTTCCAAATGTCCTGTTACTGCTTCTTTAATAATGGACTCCAACATTTTACCAACCACAGATGTTAGATTAACTGGTCTATAGTTTTCTGCTTTTTGTCTTCCTCCTTTTTTGAACAGTGGCGTTACATTTGCAGTTTTCCAATCTGCTGGGACCTCCTCAGAATCCAAGGAGTTTTGATAAATTACAACCAATGCATCCACAATTCCTGCTGTTACTTCTCTTAAGACCCGAGGATGCAAGTCATCAGGTCCAGGGGATTTATCCGCCTTTAGTCCCATTATCTTACTGAATATCACCTCCTTAGTGATTGTGATTGTGTTAAGTTCCTGCCCCCAATATAGCCCCTTGACTTTCCACTGTTGGAATATTATTAGTGTCCTCTACTGTAAAGACTGATACAAAATACTTGTTTAGAGTTTCTGCTATCTCCATTTTCCCCATTACTAATTTCATGGTCTCGTCCTCTAAGGAACCAACATTTACTTTAGCTACTCTTTTTCTTTTTATATACCTATAGAAACTCTTACTATCTGTTTTTATATTTTGTGCTAGTTTACCTTCATCATCTATCTTTCCTTTCTTAATCATTTTTGTAGTCATTCTTTGCTGGCTTTTAAAAGCTTCCCAATCTTCTGTCCTCCCACTAGTTTTGGCCACTTTGTATGCCCTTGTTTGTAATCGGATCCCCGTAGTGCACATCAGAAAACTGAAATTGAGACTGCATGGGAAGCAAGTCATCATCATCATCATAGGCAGTCCCTCGGAATCGAGGAAGACTTGCTTCCACTCTTAACATGAGTTCTTAGGTGGCTATACAGTCCAATATGAGAACCACAGTCTCTGTCACAGGTGGGACAGATAGTCGTTGAGGGAAGGGGTGGGTGGGACTGGTTTGCTGCACGCTCTTTCCGCTGCCTGCGCTTGATTTCTGCATGCTCTCGACGACGAGACTCGAGGAGCTCAGCACCGTCCCGGATGCACTTCCTTCACTTAGGGCGGTCTTTGGCCAAGGACTCCTTGGTGTCAGTGGGGATGTTGCACTTTATCAGGGAGGCTTTGAGGGTGTCCTTGTAACGTTTCCTCTGCCCTCCTTTGGCTCGTTTGCCATGAAGGAGTTCCGAGTAGAGCGCTTGCTTTGGGAGTCTCATGTCTGGCATGCGAACGATGTGGCCTGTCCAGCAGAGCTGATCAAATGTGGTCAGTACTTTGATGCTGGGGATGTTGGCCTAGTCAAGGGCACTAATGTTGGTGCATCTGTCCTCCCAGGGGATTTGTGGGATCTTGCGGCGATATCATTGGTGGTATTTCTCCAGTGACTTGAGGTGTCTACTGTACAGGGTCCATGTTTCTGAGCCTTACAGGTGGGCAGGTATCACTATCGCCCTGTGTGAGCTTGGTGGCAGTTTTAAGGGCCTGGTCTTCAAACACTCTTTACTTCAAGCATCCGAAGGCTGCACTGGCGCACTAGAGGCGGTGTTGGATCTCGTCGTCAATGCCTGCTCTTGTTGATAGGAGGCTCCCGAGATATGGGAAATGGTCCACGTAGTCCAGGGCCGCACCGTGGATCGTAATGACTGGGAAGATCAGGAACCCTGCGGCGAAGATCGAGACTCCAGCAATGAAGACCGGGGCCTCCTCCTGAGACGTAGACCGGGGCCTCCTCCTGCGACCAAGACCGGGGCCTCCTCCTGCGGCATAGACCGGGGCCTCCTCCTGCGGCATAGACCGGGGCCTCCTCCTGCGGCATAGACCGGGGCCTCCTCCTGCGGCATAGACCGGGGCCTCCTCCTGCGGCATAGACCGGGGCCTCCTCCTGCGGCATAGACCGGGGCCTCCTCCTACGGCATAGACCGGGGCCTCCTCCTGCGGCATAGACCGGGGCCTCCTCCTGCGGCATAGACCGGGGCCACCTCCTGCGGCGAAGACCGGGGCCTCCTGCGACATTGACCGGGGCCTCCTCCTGTGGCATTGACCGGGGCCTCCTCCTGCGGCGTAGACCGGGGCCTCCTGCGGCGATGACCTGGACCTGGTGATCGGCCGCCCCCGTCCCCCAATAGCGATCGGAACACCTCCAGCAGCGGCAGATGGGCCTTGTTGTGTCTTGAATAAAGAATCTGACCAGATACTGTAAGCTTAAAGTAAAGTGTGACCATAGTCCTTTATTACATGTCTCTACAGTGCCTTTCCAGCCTGTGAGGCCTCCTTATGTACAGGTGCTCCCAAGGGATTGTGGGATCCCTTGGGACTCCAGGGGATGAGCCCTCTGGTGGTTAAACAAGGTATTTACAGGTTTACATATATAACAGACCTCTCCTCCCCGACAACGGCTGGACCTCCTGTGGCGACAGACGACCTCCTCCTCAACAGCGACACGATGACTGGAGCTCTCCTGTCCCACTGGTGACCTGGCCTCTTCTTCCCCTCCAGCATGTGGTGAGTACCATGGCTATGACCCCCCTAACCTCCCACTCTGAACCCCAATGGGCCACTGATCCTCCCAATGCCTTCCCCCAGCCAAGCTCGACCACCTACCTTCAAGAGCGCTTCTCAGCGCCGAACCAGCGGCCAACATCTTGCCATAGGCAACTAAGCCCACATAGTAGTGCCTGGTCTCCAGTCATCTTGGACCGCCTTGCCACTGGATCAAGACCTTGCTCAGCTGAGCCCGTGTGGTAGTCGGTGTGCAACGACCACCCCACGTTAAAAGAACTCATGCACAGGCATCTTCCACTCCTCTAACATGGGGAGTAAGTAATGACTTTTTAAGTCACAGTCTTGACATACTAAGGCCAATTTTAACTCATCTGCCTGGCAGGAACAAGGCGGTAGCAGCTGTACTTACCGTCCTGTTCCTGCTCTGATCTTCCCACCATCGTTTTGCCTGAGGCCTTCACAAGTTGAACCAGGTGCCTTTCTGAAGATGGCAAGACCCTCATTAAAGTATGTAAATCGGGATCCTATGATGCCAATTGGACCCCATTGCCATTTTGTCAAAGCGGAAGTAGCGGGACCAATCCGGTACTGCTGGAGGGTGCAGACATGAAACGGCAATTAGAACCAGAATTTAAAGTGGCACTCACCTGCAAACACTCAGACCATTGGCACATGTGTGCAAATGACATGGCTGGATTTCTTCAGAGAAATTTACTGTATTTCACTATGGTCTAGAAATTGCAGTACACTGGAAACCTGCCTGTGCCACCGATGGGCCGAAGTTAACGGCCGTCCGAAATCATAGCGCAGATAGTACTGGTACTGTGATGTTGTCTGCTCATTTAAAATAGCGCAGCACTAAACCTACAGTACAAGACTGGTTTTACGGCTGTACCCTCAGCAGGAGGCCGAATGTAGCATGGCGTAACGTCCCTGAAGCAAGAGCAGCGTTATCTTAAAGCAAGGCTATCATTTTAGAAAGCAGTGTCAGTCCCTTAAAGGGGAACTACCTTCTAAAATGAAAAAAAAATCATTTCAAAATAGGCAGTTTTTAGCCCTTACAGATCAACTGCCTTCTGAAAAAAAAACATTAAAAATAATTCCCAAATGGCAGTCTTCAACTCTTACACACCTAAAGAAAATGGCAAATGTTCTTCATCCCCAATTGACTCAACAAGCCAGGGAAGGGGCGCCAAGGGTCTCGCACGTAACACTCCAGCTTGGTGTAGGGGGTCAACATGACAAGAGAGATCCTCTACCCAAAGTGGCCGGGAGGCCCTCCAGAGAGAACAATATGGGACCGCAGCACATAGGCTGAACATGACAGCAGTGTTGCCCCCACCACCTGGCTCCATTGCCCAAAGAAACTTCATGACCTCAGACCAGTGGTCAAGGTCAGTGAATGCATCTTCAAAAGCCTTTTCCTACCAAATGCACCACGAGCCTCACACATTGCTCATTGCACAACACCCCTTCTCCCTGCATCACTCATCTACCAACAGTCTTTACCAAACACGAGCACACCTCCCATTCTTAGCCTCACCTCACCCCTTTGAAGGAGTCGGTGTTGACCATTCTTGGCAGGGGCATGGTTGAGCCTTTGGCCAGCAGCGGGACTGAAAGGATACAAGATGCTGGTATCCTCATACGTTATCTTCCTTCTCACATCCCACTTCCCCCTCATCTCACAATATCTTCTGATTTACAAGGTGTGCATGGTGTAGGCATGCATTTCTTGCTTTCCCGTCCTTCCCTCACCACAACTACACCCTTGTGCCTTCCTCATTTCACACACTCAAGAAATCCAGCCTGCCCAGTCAATGGTTGACCAAGAAGAGGGAGAGGAGAGTGAAGAAGAAAAAGAAACATGGTCACTTAATTTGACACTTCCAGCCATAAGCTCCTCGAGGTTATCCTGCAACACTACCTGCAGTGTCAGCAGCCTTCCACCAGCCATGCTGCAGCCTCCGGGGTAGCACTGCATGACATCAGTTGGATAGGCAAAGACACACACAAGACAGTCACTAAGGGAATGTATAAGGGTGATGAGTTGATTTCATTATGTCATATTGGATGGATAGATGTATAAAGTTGGATTGGAAAGTTTGCTTTGTGGTGGCTTTTATTTCAGCATCGTGACCAAGAGGGCGCTGTGATGGTCAGCAACAGAGGGAAGGTAAGGTGTGGGACAAATGTTTAAAGGGGAATTGGGGTTGTGGTCACTGGTAGCACAGGTGGGTGATTCTATCCCAGATATCCCGGCCAGAAAGGGGTTGTCTGGGTTGCCTCCTTCCTTCCATTTCCTCCTCTTCTGCTTCCTCCTCTTCCCTCTGGGAGCAGATGGAAATCTGAAATGAAAGCAGAAAATGCTGAAAATACTCAGCAGGTCAGGCAGCATCGCGACCTGAGACGTGAACTCTGTTTCTCTCTCCACAGATGCTGCCTGACCTGCTGAGTATTTCCAGCAATTTCTGTCTTCTCAGAGGCCGTTCTTTACCATATGAAGCCTTGCCAGCATCAAACAGCACTTCCTGCACACTTTAAAAACTTTTAACAGGTATTGCACCAAGCAATAGAATATTTAAAAACACAGTCCAAAAGCTTAAATGCAAACTTATCTGAAAGATGTGTGTGTTCCTTTAAGAAGTGCTGACAGCGTCTCTGCAGGACTGCTTCACATATGTTTTTCTGAGTGTGCTTAGGACTCAGTGGTAAAAGCAGCTGAAAGGTGGAAGCTTGCAGGCGTGGCATCAAGTGGGCATTCTCCGTTAGAGCGAATTGACATTATAAAGTTAAAACTTCAATGAATAAATACTGTGCAATTAGCTACAAACAGTAACAAGGCAGTTAAGTATGGACATTACCAGCATGCATGCAGGTGGAGATTGTCTAGCTCCGGAGTTCCGGAGTGCGCTGCCTTCCCGGGCCCAAAGGACTCCGAAGTCAGCGCGGCCGCGAGAGACAGCGGCTGCAGCAACGCGCACACACATGGAATTTTAAATTCCGTTACAACAGTTTCCCATTGCATCTGTGTGCGGATAATCGAGAGTTGCCTGTACATACATTACAACCTGTGTAAAGCATGCTGGGTTCATCATTATCAGGGTTGTCCACATGCCGAATATGCTGCGATGAGCAACAGACACTAGCAAAATGGTTCATTTTACCACATGCATTTCTTCCCACATGCAGGGCAGTTAGGACTCTTTGCTGAATGTGATTTGTCTCCACAGTTAAAGCAGTGGAAGTTAGGCCCGCGATCCATAATGGATGGTTTATTACTAGCCCGGGTGATCCCCAGGTGGGCAGAGGACATGTTTCAAGGATACCCTCAAAGCCTCCTTGATAAAGTGCAACATCCCCACCGACACCTGGGAATCCCTGGCCAAAGTCCGCCCTAATTGGAGGAAAAGCATCCGAGAGGGCACTGAACACTTCGAGTCTTGTCGCCGAGCATGCAGAAATCAAGCACAGCCAGTGGAAGGAGCGTGCGGCAAACCAGACTCCCCACCCACCCTTTCCTTCAACCACTGTCTGTCCCACCTGTGACAAAGACTGAAATTCCCATATTGGACTGTACAGTCACCTGAGAACTCACTTTTAGAGTGGAAGCAAGTCTTCCTCGATTTCGAGGGACTGCCTATGATGATGACTAGTCCTGGGTCTCTGCTGTGATTTCCACTTTGGACGAACACCTTGCAAATGAACTGTAGCTGAAGTCTGCTGCACAGGGGGAGCAGGGAATCTGATCGCTTTTGAATCAGAAAGCGCTGATTCGATTTGGATGGCCAAATTAGTTGCTTTGTCCAAATTTAATTTGTCAACTTCCATTAGCAAGCGTTCCCGAATGCAGGATCGTTGTTTTCTCAATAATTTGATCCCTGATCATTTCCTCTGTGAGTGCTCCAAAGTTACACATAGCGACCAGTTCAGTTAATGAAATGATATTCTGTTTGATTGGTTCACCATTCCCTTGCCTCCTTTGATGATAATTGTATCTCTCCATCATGATACTTTACTTTGGCCCAAAATACTTCTCTATGGCGCTTACCGTTTTGTCGTAGGACTCCGTGTCTTCAATTTGGCCAAAGATGTGTTGGCCTTCGATGCCGAGGCAGTGGATAAGTATTGCACGGCAGCGAGCTAATGTTACGTTGTCGCCGTCTAACCCACTCGCTGTGTTGTACGTGGAAAAGCTTATTATCCATCTCGGCGATGGGATTGGAGGGTCCCCGTGTGTGGAGAGGTAAGGCGGGGGAGTAGGGAGGTTAATTTGATTCATCCTCGTTGCCAAACCATGTTGTGTACGTAAATAAACAGACTTACTGAAACAGGAGTAATGTAACTAACTGTGTCCTTTATAGCAACTCCCTAAATGGTGTCCCAAAACCAGCATGAACCAGCATGTTTACAGCAACTCTGAAAAGCTCCCAGAGTCCTAATGCCTGTCTAGTGCACTGTAACAAACAAATAGAGTATGAACACAACATGACGCTTTATCAGATGTTTTTTAAAAGTCAATTAACACAATATTCCATCCAGAACACAATGGCCAGGAATATCCTTGCAGCTGCTCTACGGTGTTGCTATAACTTTTCCAGAATTGTGGTAGAAACGCCATTAATGGGCGTATGCAGGGTTTCTGCTGCAAAACCAGCAACGTGACAGCAAGAAAATTCCTGGCCAATATGTTATTTCCTCAAAGTACACCATTAAATTTGCTAGATATGGCAGTTTACGAGTTCATCCCCTCTATTAGCATATTGAGGATTTTTCCATGAGTTTCTGAGGAGCAAAATCTGATACCTGTGGTAGCCTGCACAGCGAGGCTACAAAACTAAAAGAAGCTGGTGAGGACATCATGTCACTCTCACTATCACAACAGTTGCGGCTAAAGTATCTTTAATTGTCTCTTTACAAACACTTTCCCATGTCCATATAAGAAAGGACAAGGGAATCACAAACATAATATCATCATGCCTCAGGTCACATCTGGTTCTACAAATTGATTAGTTTTTATTAAAACCAAAATTTAAAAAATTAAAAAACACACTGAAGCGCTTCTGTTGCAACAGCATCCAGTTTGATGGCTCTGCACACAGATTTATTGTTGGCTGTTTCTGGACTAAAAATCTAGTACCACAACACTGTGCTTTGAATTTTAATCAGTGCTCATACATAAGAACATAAGAACATAAGAAATAGGAACAGGAGTAGGCAATGGCAGACATTTAGAGACTGCATGGATGAACTACAACAATTGTACATCCCTGTCTGGCGTAAAAATAAAAAAGGGAAGGTGGCTCAACCGTGGCTATCAAGGGAAATCATGGATAGTATTAAAACCAAGGAAGTGGCATACAAAGTGGCCAGAAATAGCAGTGAACCCAGGGACTGGGAGAAATTTAGAACTCAGCAGAGGAGGACAAAGGGTTTGATTAGGGCAGGGAAAATAGAGTACGAGAGGAAGCTTGCAGGGAACATTAAGACGGACTGCAAAAGTTTCTATAGATACGTAAAGAGAAAAAGGTTAGTAAAGACAAACGTAGGTCCTCTGCAGTCAGAATCAGGGGAAGTCATAACGGGGAACAAAGAAATGGCAGACTAATTGAACGAGTACTTTGGTTCGGTATTCACTAAGGAGGACACAAACAACCTTCCGGATATAAAAGGGGTCAGAGGGTCTAGTAAGAAGGAGGAACTGAGGGAAATCCTTATTAGTCGGGAAATTGAGTTGGGGAAATTGATGGGATTGAAGGCCGATAAATCCCCAGGGCCTGATGGACTGCATCCCAGAGTACTTAAGGAGGTGGCCTTGGAAATAGCGGATGCATTGACAGTCATTTTCCAACATTCAATAGACTCTGGATCAGTTCCTCTGGAGTGGAGGGTAGCCAATGTAACCCCACTTTTTAAAAAAGGAGGGAGAGAGAAAACAGGGAATTATAGACCGGTCAGCCTGACATCAGTAGTGGGTAAAATGATGGAATCAATTATTAAGGATGTCATAGCAGCGCATTTGGAAAGAGGTGACATGATAGGTCCAAGTCAGCATGGATTTGTGACAGGAAAATCATGCTTGACAAATCTTCTGGAATTTTTTGAGGATGTTTCCAGTAGAGTGGACAAGGGAGAACCAGTTGATGTGGTGTATTTGGACTTTCAGAAGGCTTTCGACAAGGTCCCACACAAGAGATTAATGTGCAAAGTTAAAGCACATGGGATTGGGGGTAGTGTGCTGACGTGGATTGAGAACTGGTTGGCAGACAGAAAGCAAAGAGTAGGAGTAAATGGGTACTTTTCAGAATGACAGGAAGTGACTAGTGGGGTACCACAAGGTTCTGTGCTGGGGCCCCAGCTGTTTACATTGTACATTAATGATTTAGACGAGGGGATTAAATGTAATATCTCCAAATGTGCGGATGACACTAAGTTGGGTGGCAGTGTGAGCTGCGAGGAGGATGTTATGAGGCTGCAGAGTGACTTGGATAGGTTAGGTGAGTGGGCAAATGCATGGCAGATGAAGTATAATGTGGATAAATGTGAGGTTATCCACTTTGGTGGTAAAAACAGAGAGACAGGCTATTATCTGAATGGTGACAGATTAGGAAAAGGGGAGGTGCAACGAGACCTGGGTGTCATGGTACATCAGTCATTGAAGGTTGGCATGCAGGTACAGCAGGCGGTTAAGAAAGCAAATGGCATGTTGGCCTTCATAGCGAGGGGATTTGAGTACAGAGGCCGGGAGGTGTTACTACAGTTGTACAGGGCCTTGGTGAGGCCACACCTGGAGTATTGTGTACAGTTTTAGTCTCCTAACTTGAGGAAGGACATTCTTGCTATTGAGGGAGTGCAGCGAAGGTTCACCAGATTGATTCCTGGGATGGCGGGACTGACATATCAAGAAAGATTGGATCAACTGGGCTTGTATTCACTGGAGTTCAGAAGAATGAGAGGGGATCTCATAGAAATGTTTAAAATTCTGATGGGTTTAGACAGGTTACATGCAGGAAGAATGTTCCCAATGTTGGGGAAGTCCAGAACCAGGGGTCACAGTCTAAGGATAAGGGGTAAGCCATTTAGGACCGAGATGAGGAGAAACTTCTTCACCCAGAGAGTGGTGAACCTGTGGAATTCTCTACCACAGAAAGCTGTTGAGGCCAATTCACTAAATATATTCAAAAAGGAGTTAGATGTAGTCCTTACTACTAGGGGGATCAAGGGGTATGGCGAGAAAGCAGGAATGGGGTACTGAAGTTGCATGTTCAGCCATGAACTCGTTGAATGGCGGTGCAGGCTCGAAGGGCCGAATGGCCTACTCCTGCACCTATTTTCTATATTTCTATGTTTCTATGTTTCTATATGGCCCCTCGAGCCTGCTCTGCCATTCAATATAATATATTGCAGTATAATGTGGATAAATGTGAGGTTATCCACTTTGGGGGCAAAAATACAAAGACAGAATATTATCTGAATGACGGCAGATTAGGAAAAGAGGAGGTGCAACGAGACCTGGGTGTCATGGTTCATCAGTCATTGAAAGTTGGCATGCAGGTACAGCAGGCGGTGAAGAAGGCAAATGGTATGTTGGCCTTCATAGTAAGGGAATTTGAGTATTGAAGCAGGGAGGTCTTACTGCAGTTGTACAGGGTATTGGTGAGGCCTCACCTGGAATATTGTGTTCAGTTTTGGTCTCCTAATCTGAGGAAGGACGTTCTTGCTATTGAGGGAGTGCAGCGAAGGTTCACCAGACTGATGCCAGGGATGGCTGGACTGACATATGAGGAGGGACTGGATCAATTGGGCCTTTATACACTGGAGTTTAGAAGGATGAGAGGGGATCTCATAGAAACGTATAAGATTCTGACGGGACTGGACAGGTTAGATGCGGGAAGAATGTTCCCGATGTTGGGGAAGTCCAGAACCAGGGGACACAGTCTTAGGATAAGGGGTAAGCCATTTAGGACTGAGATGAGGAGAAACTTCTTCATTCAGAGAGTTGTTAACCTGTGGAATTCCCTGCCGCAGAGAGTTGTTGATGCCAGTTCATTGGATATATTCAAGAGGGAGTTAGATATGGCCCCTATGGCTAAAGGGATCAAGGGGTATGGAGAGAAAGCAGGGAAAGGATACTGAGGGAATGATCAGCCATGATCTTATTGAATGGTGGTGCAGGCTCGAAGGGCCGAATGACCTACTCCTTCACCTTTTTTCTATGTTTCTATGTTTCTATGTTTAATAAGATCATGGCTGATCTGATCATGGACTCAGCTCCACCTCCCTGCCCGCTCTCCATGACCACCAATCTGCTGTCCAGTAAACAACAACGCAACCAGCATAGATTCCAGCAACACTACGATTATTCTAAGTGCAAAACACAGGGAAGGAGAATGGGAGATAAGTTCAAAAGAGTTGTTGCAAGCATTTAGGAAGAAAGGGTAAGTGTAAAAAGTAAGAGCCTGGTAGTCACCTCAGGACAGCCTGTAGTACTTAACAATATGTCCCAGACGATCAGCCATGATCTATTGAATGGCAGAACAATCTCAAGAGGCTGAATGCCCTAATCCTATTTCCATGTTCCTATGATACATGAAGATGTACTAACCATTTTCTGACATTAATTTAGAACATACAACAAGGCCCACTTTGGGCAAATTTTGCAAGTTCTTGATCAGGTATGGCTCAGTCTTGAGGGAAAAAAAAGGACTGCCTTGTAGAAACATGGGGGCAAAATTATCGCAGAAGAACATCCCTAGCCTTCAATTAAAGGGGAAGGGCCGCTGTGTACTCTGCAGGCCCTTTGGTGGCCACCACTGGGCCATCAGGGACACCCTCAACTGGGCCAACAGCCCAGCACCCAAAACGGAGTGCCAGGTTGCAGAATGGCGACACGGTCGAGGTGAGGACCCCCATTGTCATGCCACCAGAAGAGTCAGCCTACAGCAAAATATGGTGGCCCACGGCACAAACAGCCTCCCCTTTAAGGGACGCCCTGGCACCATCCTCGCCGCCTGCAGAGTAATTTCCCTCATGAGGCACAAAGGTGTCGGCGCGGGGTGGTGAGGGTTTGGCACAGATGGCGATGATGTCATCACCGTGCATGCACCAGCCCGGGGCACAAATTGCGGGGCGTGGTGCTAACGACACGACCCCCCCCGCGCCCCCCCCCCCACCCCAGCAAACATTCAGGGCAATTTCCCCAGAGGCGCTATCAACCCCGTCCTCAGGGCGATCATCTCATTGTGCCCCATTCATACCCCCCCCAGAGGCGCAAATGGGGTTATGTAAAAAGGCAATTTTGCACCCATGATTTTTAACCCTACTCGTTCAGCTGAAATCTGGCGGGTGTGCAGCTAAAATCGCTCTGGTACTTAACTGTCCGAAAGCCGCCCTTATAGCAATTTTTACCTGCTCTCCTGAGTAGCCAGTAAGAACATGTGCCTGGAGCCAACAGGGTCCTTCCTTACATATGCATGTTGCGGCATGATGACATGGTTGACACCCAACTGTAATTTTAACTCAGGCCTGAAGTTAAAATCGGGGCTTCTGTCCTGTTAGATGTTAATGCAAAGGCATTTATGGCTGCCATAGGCTGCACAATTGACTGTCTCTCTGTGTTAGTTAAGAGAAAGCGTTTGTTGGGGGGTAGCTGCATCAGAGACATAGCTGGGAAAAATATTATTAAAAAATTAGAAAGCAACTATGCACAACCTTGTAGCTTACTCAATGACGCTGGGCTGAATTTTAATAGGGAAGGCGAGTTGAGGTCGGGAGGGCTCCGAGGAGATTGGGGAACCCGAGAGAATGGCAGGGCCTCATTTGAATGGGAAGCCTCTGTTTCCCATCGACAGCCAGCCAGATTTAGAGCCTGCAGGCTTTAGGCGGGTAGACCTGCGCTAGGCCCTCACAGAGGAGGGAGGGAGGGATATCGTGGAGCTCGTACTGAGAGAAGTTTCATGGATTGGGGACCAGGAGAAAGATCGAGGAGTCAGGGGCAGGGGGAAGATCAGTGTGAAGGCCAGGAGAAGATAGAGGGTTCGGGGGTTAAGAGAAGATTGAGAGGTCAGGGATCAGGAGAAGATCAAGGTGGGAGTCGAGAGAAGGTCGAGGGGTTGGGGGCAGGCAGAAGATCGGGTGGGTGGGGAGGTTAGGAGAAAATCCAGGGGTTGGGGGTTAGGAGATCAAGGGGTCAGAGGCCGGGAGAAGATCAGGGGTGTAGGGTTTAGAAGATCGTGGAGATGGGGGCCGGGAGAAGAACAGGGTGGGGGAGGCCTCATGGGGAGATTGGAGGTTGGGGCTAATGGAGGGGATCGGAGGTCAGTGGTGGGGGGGGCCTATGGGAGCTATTCACACACTGCTGTAAACATGCTGGTTCATGATGGTTTTGGGACACAATTTTGGGAGTTGCTACAAAGGACACAGTTAGTTACATTACTCCTGTTTCAGTTAGTCTGTTTATTTACGTACACAACATAATTTGGCGACGAGGATGAATCAAATTAACCTCCCTACTACCCTGCCTTTCCTCTCCACACCCGGGGACCCTCCAAACCCGTGGCCGAGATGGATAAAAAGCTTTTCTACGTACATCACAAGCGAGTGGGTTAGATCGTGACAACGTAACACCAGCTCGTTGCCGTGCAATACTTATCCACTGCCTCGGCACCAAAGGCAATGCATCTTTGATCAAATCGAAGACACGGAGTCCTATGACAAAGCGATATATGCCCGAGAGAAATAGTTTGGGCCAAAGGAAAGTATCACGATGGAGAGATACAATTTTTGTCAAAAGGGGCAAGGGAATGGTGAACCAATCAAACAGTATATCATTTCATTAACTGAACTGGTCGCTATGTATAACTTTGGAGCACTCACAGAGGAAATGATCAGGGATCAAATTATTGAGAAAACAATGATCCCCGCATTCGGGAACGCTTGCTAATGGAAGTTGACATATTGACATTGGACAACTAATTTGGCCATCCAAATCGAGTCAGCGCTTTCCAATTCAAAAGCGATCAGATCCTCTGCTCCCCCTGTGCAGCAAACTGCAAGTACAGCCCATGTGCAAGGCATTCGTCCAAAGTGGAAATCACATCAGAGACCCAGGGCTAGTAATAAGCCACCCACTACGGATCGCAGGCCTAACTTCCACTGTGGGGACAAATCATATTTAGCAAAGTGTCCTAACTGCCCTGCACGTGGGAAGAAATATTCTGCATATGATAAAATGAACCATTTTGCTTGTGTATGTCACTCATCGCAGCATATTTGACGTGTGGACAACCCTGATAGTGATGAACCAAGTATGGTTTACAACATTAGTGACATTTCACACATCGGTTCGAGCAAATTCAAGGACTGTGATGTCATCATCATCATCATCATCAAAGTCAATCCCTTGGAATCGAGAGAAGTGAATTCTTTGGTGGCTGAACAGTCCAATACGAGAGCCACAGACTCTGTCACAGGTGGGACAGATAGTTGTTGAGGGAAGGGACTGGGACTGAGGGTGGGACTGCTTCGCCGCACACTCTTTCCGCTGTCTGCGCTTGATTTCTGCATGTTCTCGGCGTTGAGACTCGAGGTGCTCAGCGCCCTCTCGGATGCACTTCCTCCGCTTAGGGCAGTCTTGGGTCAGGGACTCCCAGGTGTCAGTGGGGATGTTGCACTTTATCAGGGAGGCTTTGAGGGTGTCCTTGTAGCGCTTCCACTGCCCACTTTTGGCTCGTTTGCCGTGGAGGAGCTCCGAGTAGAGCATTTGCTTAGGGAGTCTCGTGTCTGGCATGCGGACTATGTGGCCTGCCCAGCGGAGCTGATCGAGTGTGGTCAGTGCTTCAATGCTGGGGATGTTGGTGTGCCTGTCCTCCCAGGGAATTTGTAGGATCTTGCGGAGACATTGTTGGTGATATTTCTCCAGCAACTTGAGGTGTCTACTGTACATGTAAACATTGATGGTACGCCCTGATGCCTCCTCTTTGACCTTGGAGCCAAAGTTTCCATATTGAGCGCGGCTGTGTACAAAACCCACTTCACGCACTGTCAACTGCAGCCCGCAACTTCCACTCTACACGCATACTCCGACTCCAAAATTGAGGTACTTGGGGTCATATCTGTCCTGATATACTACAAGGACATAACATTGGAGAACTTTTCCTTTCATGTCGCGAAGGATTGAAGTCTCATGGGTGTTGACCTTTTTGACAAGCTTGGGTTCAAAGTTTCCGACCCAACCGGCACACCTGTGTGCACGGTGGACAGTGACAAGCAGTATCCCTCAATCTTCACGTTGACCCTTCCGTCAAACCGGTTACGCAGCAATTTCGCCGTCTCCCATTCGCGATTCGCGACGATGTATCCGTAGAATTAACGCGACTCGAATCTCCGGGATCATTGACAGCATCGACTCCTCAACCTGGATCTCGAACTTAGTCATTGCTTGGCGAAAAAATAGGGAGATCTGCCTATGCATCGACCTGAAAGAGGTCAACAAGGCAATCATCCCCGACAAATACCCTCTTCCTACCATTGACAAACTGTCTTCAGAATTCCACGGCTCACTATTTTTTACAAAGCTCGACATGTGCCACAGTTACCTGCAAATACCCCTAGCGGAGGACAGCAAAGCGCTCACGGTATTCAGGACAAATGATGGTCTGTGTCAGTATCGACGCATGCCCTACGGACTATCTTTGGCATAGAGGGAGCCCTCAATCTGCTTGACGATATCGTCGTCCATGGACGGACAATGGAAGAACATAACCAGCAACTTTACGCAGTTATGGCTACACTTGCTATACATAAAATTACACTTAATGCTGATAAGTGTACATTCGCAGCTGGAGAAATAAACTTTCTGGGCTACAAAGTCGCAGCACAAGGTGTCAAGCCGACACTTGGCAACATTGACGTGATCCAGTGAGTGCAGGAGGCTACCAACATCAAAGAACTTTCATCATTCCTCGACACTTGCAACTTCTATCTGAAGTTCGTTCGCACTACGCGCACATTGCCGAACCACTTCGCAGGTTGCTATGCAAGGACATCCCTTGGGAATGGACAGATTCCCAGGCTCAGGCATTCACCATGCTTCAGGAGAAAATCACATCCCCTCCTATCCTCGTGCACTTTGATCTGAATGCCACTACGTACATCACCACGGATACATCAGGCACCGCCATGGGTGCTGTGCTCTCGCAATGGATTGACAGCCTGGAACACCCAGTAGCCTTCGCCTCTCGCACGCTCACGTCTGCAGAATGTAAATACTCTACAGGGGAACGCGAAGCACTTGCTTGTATCTACGCATGTGAACGCTGGCACATCTACCTCTATGGCAGGAAATTTACCCTCCATATGGATCACCAAGTGCTAACTACACTATTCACTACAACTGGATCTGGGCACAGATCACTACAAATCAGCCGATGGTCAGATCGCCTTCATCAGTATAACTTTGATGTACAATACATCACTGGCAGTCACAACCACATAGCTGACATGCTCAGCTGCTCGACACCTGCTTCGGACTCTGGCGCTGACTTGTTCACAGATGACGACACAGATGTCACGTCGATCATCACTCAGTCCATCAGAAACTTTGTCTCCTGCGACGCACTCAAAACCGAATCACAGTGTGATGCTACACTCCAGCACATGAGCCACTTCCTCCAGACTGAGTGGCCGAAGCAAATTCCGGAAGAGCTGAAAACCTTCCACAGACTTCGCGAGGATTTTTCCGTTCGGAACGATGGCTGCCTAGCTCGTGGTGATAGAGCAGTAATTCCCAAGTCACTTCAACAGTGCGTTCTCTCATTGGCACACGATGGACACCCTGACATTGTCCGCATGAAGCAGAGATGTTGTGATTCAGTATGGTGGCCTGGGATTGACACTCGCATCGAGATTTTGTCTCACACTGCGAAGCATGCAGTCTGAGCAAAAAGGCCACAAACATCTGACCAGTGCCAGTGAAGCCCATTCCATGGCCACGAAGACCATGGCAACAACTTCAGTTGGATATCTTCGGTCCAGTTGAAGCAGCTCCACAGCACCAGCGTTTCCTTGTTGTAGTACATGACCTGCATTCCAAATGGCCAGAAATTGCTACAAGTTCAGTGACCTCATCAACGATCATCACTATTCTACAGTGTATGTGACCAGAGCTCATAATCACTGACAATGCACCACAGTTTGTGTCCGACCAGTTCACGGATTTCCTCACTCGTCATTATATCGAGCATCGCCTTACTGCTCGGTACAATCCTTAAAGCAACAAAGGTGTTGATCAATTTATCCGCGTCATCAAAGAGGGTTTGAAAGCCAACCTCGCAGCAGGCCAAACAGTCGACGAAGCAGTTCAAACCATTCTCCGCACATACCGTTCGACAAAGCACTCGCTAACGGGGAATACACCCGCTGAGCTCATGATTGGGCGGAATCTTCGCTGGCTACTGGACATTCACAAACCCCCAGCCAATCCTAGCGCGAAGATAACCACACTCACATCCTAGATTTTGGAACGTCAAGCAAAAGCTGATACAAAACGACACGGTCAAAAGCCCGAACTAAATAACAGAGATTGGGTCAGAGTTAAATGCCCAAACCGGAGACATAAGCTCGCACCTTCACTTTTGCCTCCAAAACAGATCAGGTGAAAGTTCAGCCCTCACACCTACGAGCTCGATAATGAAACTCGATGGAACGCTCGTAGACTGATCCCAACTCACAGGCCAACAGACCAGCAGGTTGGAACAGAGGCATCATTCTGTTTCCCAACCGAAAACTTCGATCAAACACTGCAAGCTCCACACCGGTCTCAGCGTATCAGAACACGACCTGGCTATCTCAAGGACTTTGTCTGTTCATAGACTGTGTTTTTCAGAAGGGGGGAAATATGTTGTGTTCATACTCTGTTTGTTTAGACAAATCCTCACTAGACAGGCATTAGGGCCCTGTGGGAGCTATTCACACACTGTTGTAAACATGCTGGTTCATGCTGGTTTTGGGACACCATTTTGGGGCGTTGCTTCAAAAGGACACAGTTAGTTACATTACTCCTGTTTCAGTTAGTCTGTTTATTTACATACACAACACCAACCAGGTTGTAAGTTCAATTCCCAAGATTGTGGTTCCAATTCACTCCATCTTGATTGGAGGAATTTCATCAGCTCCTCATGGAAATGCCAAACCGAATCTAATGTGTTGCAGAGTTGAGACATGCATTGTGGGGGATGAAAAGTGAAATAGGCCAGTTATTTCTGCATAAATCATGACTACTGTTGGCTGACCACAGAATGACATTGGCAGTGACCATAGAGAAGTCCATGGTTGAGAGCATCTCACCCTTTAGCTGGAGAAGCAAGCACAGCAGTGAATAGTACCATCAGGAAAAACATTTGGATTACAATAAATCATTACAAAAACATTAATTAGACTGTAAATGCAGCACAGGAAGAGGAGAGTGTGATTGGCTGAAATGGGATTGGCAAGTTACTAAAATGAAATGAAGTGCTTGTTTTTGTAATAATATTCTTTACTTATAGTATTATTGTTTTGGCATGAGCTTTCTAAGAATGAAATTTTCAACTCTGCTCAGTAATGTGAACTTTTCTATAACTTCTATCAAGATAACATATCTCCTCTGAATATGTATATTAATGATTATGTGGCCTACTCAAGCTGAAACAAGACTGTTTGGAAGTTTGAGGGACAGGAGGAATGTACTCTTTTGATTCTATAGGAGATATTTTCAAATTCAAAATAATTTGTGAGCTTTAACGAGCTATCGGTTTGTCACGTGCTCCTTCGACTGCTGCAGAGCTTAACTGATTCTGTGCTTTTTGCCAGATACAAACAGAAATCAGATTTTATAAAGTCCATCACATGATCTGAGGGATTTTAAAATACACGACAGAACATTATCCAAGCATGATTCCATGATTTCATAATACCATAAAGGATTTAGCTGTTTTAACTATTACTAATTTAGTTTGTCCCTTGTTTTTATCAACTTGGGTTGTTTTCAACTTTACATCAATTCTGTTCTTACCACAAGAAAGTCCACGTAGTTATAACTCTATACTTTGGTTTAATTTTTTTCTGGGAGTAAATTAAGCTTGCATGGAGAATATCATTAGTCACATCCTGCTGTGCTCCGATCCAGACTGCCTATGCTTTGTCAATATTTATATCTGAATTTCATTTGTATATCTGGAATGTCATTTCCAGAGTGATAAGTATACCACTGCCATTTTGCAATTAGTACTATAACACAGACGCCATTAATTTCCATTGGGGTTCTCCAAATTGTTCACTGTAACTTCAGTGAAAGATCCGATGAAACCCTGGAGAAACTTACCTGCACCCTTCACCTCAAAACATTTTTGCCCACTAAATTGGTGAAAGTGCGAACTGATAGTGTCGCAGTGAGGGAAACTGGACATCTGGGGCCTGAGTGAACAGACAAAGCAACTGTGTATCTCCTTAGCCAATCAGATTAAAGGATTGAGAAATAATCAGTGCAAGGACTAAGAAGGTAGTGTAAATTGGAATGACTAATTCAATGTCAAATCAGGTACAGAAAAATAAATATATAGGGAGAAATAAAGATTGAATTAAAAGAGAGAGTAAAAAGAGAAAGAAAGGAAAAGTAAAACATTTTATACACTTAAAAAAAAATTGACATTTTTTAAATCCCCAATCTCCCGGACACCGCTCCGCTCCAGAGGTAGAGCAATTTCTAAAATGGCAGCTCCTCCACAGAGAGTCGGCGGCCATTCCACGCCGCCCCAAGGCCGCTGCTTTCCGGTAGTGGCAATTTCGGCTCTCATATGTGAAGAGGTAGGGAATGTGCAAATCAAAAGTGAGCATAGCTAAAAACGTATCAAAACAACAAATCTTGAATCACCAGTCAGGAGAATCTATGAATAAAAGAAAGAAGAAGTTGAAACACACACATTTGCTGGAATCATACCAGCCCTGCGAGTGCAAGTTTGGAGGTGGGTCCACAGTCAAAATGGCTTTGATTGACAGCGGGTGGAAGTCTGCTCTGAACCCACCTCCTTGTGAATTTCCAAAGTGTCAGCTCTGCCGACGGATTGCAGACCTGGAACTAAGCGGCATGTAAGGTAATTGTGATAGTTAAGAAGCTGTTTAAAGCTATTTAAGCAGCATTTTACAAGGCCCAATGGATTTTTCCAAGTTTTTTATGAGGCTCCCATTCTTTGGATATCACGTCAGGTAAGTGTGTCGGGTACTCAACAATTCTGGATTGGTTTGACAAGTTGACAGCTGCAGATGTGGTATAAAAGCAACCATTTCACAGCTATACAATTCCCAATCTTAGAAGCTGGAGCCTTCAGGATTTGGAATACACTTTTCAGCTTTAAGGAAGTTTGAAGGGTTTGCAGTGAACGCTTTATCCAGTGTCGACTCCTTGGAGCAACCTCTCTCACCATTGACAGATTGTTTCTGTCATCTCAACTATTCCAGCAGCATCAGTGCCCTTGAAAAAATGTCACCTTGGTTCTCAGAATCCCACCACGATCAGCCCCAACACCAACATCACCAGGCACACCAACAATAACACCAACATTTTCCGTAATCACCCGATGCTGCACAGGACACAGGGCGTAAGCAGCAGTCCACATTGCAGCCCGGGATCCAAGGAATGTCCTCACCATAGCCACATTTACTTCACTTGATGCTGTAAACCCCGGCTGCCACATGATGTGCCAGTTGGCACCACCCCACACCAACACCACAAAGCATTCCTACAATGCCCAACCCATGCCTTTCACACTCATCACCATGGGGAGAGGGGAGGGCAGGGAGGGTACCATTATGTCTCACCATTCACTGCAACTCACTAAGCCACTTCCAAATGTGCACACAGATCTGTCCAAGGAGACAAAGGGCTAGAACCTCCACTTTTGTGCTTATCACCCAAAAATGGGCATTATTTCCGGTGTGGGCGGTTAAAAAAAGGTTTTCAGATCGCCGGCTTCTCGGCCATTCTCAAAACACCTACTTTACATTTTTGAAAATGGGCATTACCGTGAGCGATATCAAATGGGCGATAGTGTTAAATTTTTTAGATTTTCTGGCGTAAAGTGTGGCCGTCCTTAGCAACGGCATGGCAACGCTCGATTCCCGCGATTCTGGAGATCAAGCTCAGAAGAGGAGACAGAGAGAAAGGGAGCTCAGAGGGACTGAAGGTGTGGCTGGGTGTGGTGTGGCTGTTTTGGGAGGAAGGAGGGAGAATTTAGAGCTTCACAGCAAGTAGGCAAACAAAAAGTAACTGTTACCAGCCACATATTTTACCAAATTTTCCCTATAATGGAGGGAGAGGAGGAGGCATCAAAGCACACTGTGAAGACTGACACTGGAGAGAGCAGTGAGGTGGGAGAGGAGCACATTGAAGGCCGCAAAAGAGCCAGGAGGTTCTCGGACGAGGCAAATGCGTCCCTCCTGCAGGAGGTCGAATCACACTGGGGTGATTTGACACAGGGAGGGCGTGGGAAGCCCACCTCAAAGATCTACCAGAGGATATGGACCGAGATAGCAGAGGTGGTCTCGTCGGCGACCAATGTGGTACATGAGGACAACCAATGCCGCAAACAATGGGATGACCTTGTGGGATCCGCAAGAGTAAATATTACATTGATTTACATGTACTTATGTATTTATATAATTTGATTTGTAACAGTCATGAGTGACGATCAGCAGATGTGAGGTCTTGCACTTTTACCGGGAATGCTTTACTCAAAGCCTGCGGTCACGGTGTACGTCTTTAGGTAAAGAATGATAATTTTCATAATAGGCATGATTATATCTGTCGGTTATGTGTTGTATCAGTCTCTGTGACAATATCTAGCAATGATCTCACGCCATGTCGTCCTGTCACCTTTTACAGAAGAAGCTATCGACGATGAGGTCCATGCAGAGGTGAACGGGTGGGGGGCCACCAGTCCCCAGTGACATCACTGAGATGGAGGAGCGTGTGCTCGCACTCGTGGGGAAGCACACCCGGACAGCCACGGACGCATCTGCAGATGCTGAAGTGATGCCACGTGAGTAAAGCTTACACCAATGCGTCATGTAAAGTCTATAGATGTCACACCCACTCATATCCGAACAATCATATATGATAGATGATTTCTAAAAGTATCATAGAAATAATGCTGACCTGATGAAAATCATTGCAATGCACAATGTGTTGATGGTCATGAAATGTGATGTCTGTGATGATTTTGAGAGCAGTGGTGCTTTTGTCGTGCATATGATGTGTGTAGCGCTAGACTCACCTTGTCACCCTAGCACCCCCTTCTCCTCTAATAACCTAATTTGTGTTTTGCAGCTCAGCCAACAGCACAGCCCCAGGCAAGGCCACAGAGACCAAAGATGGGGGCGTGGGGCAGGAGTCGGCGGACGATCCTACTACATCTGGTGCTGAGGAGCTCCGATTGTCGCTCCGTCAATCCGCTGGGTCTGTTCTCGACGGATGAGAGCGCGGACTTCGAAGAACCTGCATTGCTATACTCCAGAAGCCATTCCACCCCAAGTTGTCCAGGAGGACTCTAGACATTGGTGACTAGCTTATCGAAGCATTGGGGGGCATATCCCGACACCTGGTCACCATGACCAAGTACATTCCACGCATGGTGGAGTCCCTGGATGCGATAGCCAGGAACACTGCTGCCACAGGCCTCCCAGTGGTCCCCGAGTGCGGCATTCCACCCCTAGGTTCCACACCACCACTGCGAATGACAGATGAGAGCAAGGACCAAGATCCTGCTTCTGCATTAGAGAATGTTGCCCCCTTGGTTCGCCCTGCTCCCGTACCCGTCCACCCAATGCATCTGCCTTCATCCCCCCAATGAGGCATCGCCTTAGGAACTCCTCGGCCAGATGCCATGGAGCGAGGAGGGGAAGAGGTGGCGGTGGGGAGAAGAAGGAGAGGAGGGAAAGAAAGTGAGATGCATGTGCGCAGGTGCTGGCTGTGTTATATCTCCATCTGGGTGTATGCAATTGGTTACAATGTATGGGGGCTAGGGACCACGCTCCTGCTTTGCCTTCGTATTGTGTGTTGCTGGACATGTTGAACATGTGATTTATGTCAATGGTGGAAAAAGTGGGGTGTGGGCGGAGGTTGGGTATTATTGGCTGTGATACTTACGATTTCAGACCAATATTGCTATTAAACTTTTGTTATTGAACATAACCTTGTTGCGCTTTGTCTCAGATATCTGGACTGTTACACATTGGTGATTCCTTACCATGAAAGGGTTAAATACAACTTAACTTCAATAAACGTAAACTTTAACTGACACCAAGGTGATGGGCACCATTGATGCCTGAGCTTCACACACACAACAGTGTGTCAGCGTTGTCACTTACATCAGAGTTCTTTCTGGCAAATCTTTCCGATATCAACTTCTCACGTAAGAGTGGGATTTAACAAATGTCAGCCACACCGCTGGCGTCCGTCCAGGTTAGTTCCACTTTTTGTGGGCGTTTTTTTGAGCGAGCGATATTGTGGGCGGTATGTGTGCGAGGTGGTGAAATTGAAGATGGACGATCTCCATAGCCGTTAGTTTGGGTAAATATGCTCTTTACAACAAAAAACAGTGGGCGGGCGTTAATATTGAATCTCGGCATTAATTCCGTGTGGAAAGTAACGCTGGCCGATATTATGGGCATTGAATTCACGCATTCTGCTGATTCTGCCCCAAAAAAGTGGGCAGGCGATGATATTTTTTCTCGCCGCTAAGCCCATTGGGAAAATAACGCTCGGTGATAAGCCTCCTAAAAAAGCCTGTCAGTTTCCATTTTATGCTAGAATGGGCGATATATGGGCGTTATACATCATTTCAGCGGTAAAATGGGCGTTGGGCATCTAGCATGCAAAAAAATTGGAGATTCTAGCCCAAAGTGTTGAAAATATCGATTTCAATGCTTGACAACTCATTAGCAGAAACTTTACATCAATATTGGCGATAACACCGAAGTGCCTACCCTTGTGTGTTGTTAGTTGGTGTGATTGAACAAGGATGAGGGTGAGTGTGAGGGGTGACTAGTGAGATGGGGATGTGGTCATGTAGATAGAGAGAGACGGATGGATGGCGGTGCAAGGTAAGTTGGTGTGAGTAAGGATGTACAGGAGTAGGGTAGGGAGGGAGACTGATGGGGATGTGATGAGTGGCACAGCAGGATGAGGTTGAGTGTCACTTTGCAGTAACGTTTCGTGATCCATTGAGATCATTGAAAGGTTTGCACCACTGTAGCCCGGTCCTCCTGACCACATCCCTGCTTGTGCCCTCCTGTACAACATGCAACCAGGCTGCTTTGGTGTCCTGGGGAAGTCTCTTCTGCCCATTGGAAGGGAAGAGAACCTCCCTGCATGCTGTGACTCCCTTCTTAAACATCTGGAGGGAGTTATGGGAGGGTCTGTGTGCAACCGTGCACCTGTGTGCAGTGCTTGTCAGTGTTTGCAGCACCTCAATGCTGCAGAACACTGACAGCACAACTGTCAAAATATATGTGGGCATCATCCCTTTAAGGAAATCAGCTGATGACACATCATCAGATGGCATCATCGGACCCACTTCCTTTTAATTGGCTGGGAACCTCGCAGGACAGGCTTAACAAACCCCATCAAGGGAAAATGATGTCGAAGGCCTGGGTGAACACAGCTGCAGGGTCAGGACTCGCCAAGGATGTCACTTGCCCCAGACCCACTGAGGTTGGTAAAACCCAGCCCATTAACAAAGAAAAACAAGTCCTTCATCTGCCAATTTTTATCTGGGTAATTAACATTTCTAATGTTCTAACTAAAGATTTAAGCAAAATAAAAATGATTTAAAAGTTCATGGGCTCAATTTTCTCCAGTTATCTGTGCCATTTTTTTGGCGCGCGCCACTTTTTTTGGCCTAAATGTAAATATCCAAGTTTCCCCAAAGATTGTGCACCAGCGTAACTCAGTTACAATTTTTTTAGGTTCTTTTTTTTTGCGTAAGCTGATGTCTGCACCAGTTTTTCACATTTATGCAAGTTTGGCCAACTTACATTTTTCCTAGGACAGGGTATGTGACCATTCCCAAAAAACCTTCTGGGCACTTAAGAAAAACCAGCGCACATTAAAAAATTGGCGCAGAAATACGCCATTGTTTTTATGCAAAGTTTTGGAAGGAGTTAAGAACATACTAAATATGCATCATGAAGCTTAATTGTTTTCAAATTTAAAATGCAGAAATGGAAGTCTAATGCAATTCTTTCATTTCTGATTTTTTTTCAAAGTGCCACGCCACCACCAAGGACACCAAAGCTGAACTGAAGGGATGAGAACTCTTACACTATACAGCAGCATCAAAAGAAGCCCGGGGGGGCGGTGGGTGTTTGCCGAGCCCCTGTGTCCGCACGAGGGAGCGATTCTTCCGGCCGACCCTTGAGCCCAGTGAGGAGAAGTTGGTCAGTGGTGGCCGTAGTACTTTGAAAAAAACTAAAATGAAAGAATTGCGTTAGACATCGTTGCTCCAAATGTCCTCATTTGAATGTCTTTCTTCCCATTCTAAGCAAGCCTATTGCGCATGCGCAGACCTGGGTGTGGTCCATACTAGGGCGTCGACCTTGGGGAGAGAGAGAACAAAAAAGCTTTAACTCCTTGTCCTGCTGTTTTGAGCTTCTTGCAAAGGTACAATTTAATCATGAGGGCAATACTAACAATGCCATACCTTGTGCAAGCCTTCTGCATGATGGTGCTGTGGAGGAGACGATTGATTCGACATCATCACCTCAGAGCACATAGGATTATGGGCAGGAAGCCTTACTTACATCGGGTATATCGAGTCAGGCATTCATAACTGCACCTGAGTGTTGCAGACTGTGTGAGAAGGCTGCATTTCCACAAAGAAGTTGTAACTGAGATCTGTGAGTTAGTAAAAGCAGACCTGAAGCGGCAGGAGGACTGCTTTGTCAGTTGAAGTGAAGGTTACAGCTATACTATCATTCTATGCATCTGGATCATTCCAGGCCACAACTGGGAATGTGTGCGCCATTTCTCAATATGCAACACATGCATTTGGCAGTTGACTGCTGCACTATATGCCCAGAGGAATGACTACATAAAGTTCCCCATGACCGCCCAGGCAATGCGTGAAAGAGCTGTAGGCTTCTCCAGGATGCTGGCTTCCCAAAGGTACAAGGCTGCATTGATTGTACCCACATCGCCTTCCGAGCATCTTTGAAGGATTCCGAAATGTACAGGAACAGAAAAGGTTTCCGCTCTGTTAATGTGCAGCTCATGTGTGACGACATGCGTCGCATCATGTCAGTTGATGCGAGATACCCTGGGAGCACCCATGATGCATTTATCCTACGCGAGAGTGCTATATCTGACATGTTTCAGTAGCAGCCACATGGGCAGAGCTGGCTGCTGGGAGACAAAGGGTACAGCCCTCGCCACCTGGCTCATGACGCTCCTACGTGTAACCCGGACGGAAGCTGACTGGGAATACAACATGTCGCACATTGCAATGAGCAACATAATAGAGAGGACCATTGGCATCTTAAAACAGCGTTTCTGATGCCTGAACCATTCAGGAGGCTACTTGCTATACTCGCCTGAGATTGTCGGTCAGTTCACTGTTGTGTGCTGCACGCTGCATCACTTAGCCATCATGAGGTAGCAGGTAGTAAAGACCCACCTGAGGTGAGAGTGGCTGATGATGAGGAGGAAGATGCAGATGACGAGGAGAAGGAGAAGGAGGACAAGGAAGCCATGGCTGATCCGATCATGGACTCAGGTCCACTTCCCTGTCCACTGCCCATAACCCATTATCCCCTTATCAGTTAAAAACTGTCTATTTCTGTCTTTAAATTATTCAATGCTCCGGCTTCCACAGCTCTCTGTTGCAGCGAATTCCACAGATTTACAACCCTCTGAGAGAAGAAATTCTGCCTCATCTCTGTTGTAAATGGGCGGCCCCTTATTCTAAGATTATGCCCCCTAGTTCTAGTCTCCCCCATCAGTGGAAACATCTTCTCTGCACTCACCTTGTCAAGACCCCTTACAATCTTATACATTTCGATAAGATCACCTCTCATTCTTCTGAATTCCAATGACTAGAGGCCCAACCTACTCAACCTTTCCTCATAAGTCAATTCCCTTGTCCCTGGAATCAACCTAGTGAACCTTCTCTGAACTGCTTCCAAAGCAAGTATATCCTTTCGTAAATCTAGAAACCAAAACTGCACGCAGTATTCCAGGTGTGGCCTCACCAATACCCTGTACAACTGTAGCAAGACTTCCCTGCTTTTATACTCCATCCTCTTTGCAATAAAGGCCAAGATTCCATTGGTCTTCCTGATCACTTGCTGTACCTGCATACTATCCTTTTGTGTTTCATGCACAAGTACCTCCAGAACCCGTTGTACTGCAGCACTTTGCAATTTTTCTCCATTTAAATAATAACTTGCTCTTTGATTTTTTTTCTGCCAAAGTGCATGACCTCACACTTTCCAACATTATATTCCATCTGCCAAATTTTTGCCCACTCACTTAGCCTGTCTATGTCCTTTTGCAGATTTTTTGTGTCCTCCTCACACATTGCTTTTTCTCCCATCTTTGCATCGTCAGCAAACTTGGTTCCGTTACACTCAGTCCCTTCATCTAATTTCATTAATACCTTTTTAGGTCCTCAGCCTGTGTCAAAAGCCTAGGCTTTGACTGGAATTTTTCCCTGAATTGTTGAACGGAATATCCTGTGCAATCTGAGCAAGTACAGGTTGCAGGGTTTCCCAGCAAGCATCAGTAGGTTTCTCTGAGTTGAAGCAGAAGTGCATTCGTCCTCATCTTGTGAGAATTTGTGAGTTTCTTTGCTTTTTCCAAAAGTCATCAAAACAAACTGGAGATTGAATTCACAAAGCTTTATTTCAGGCATGGTTCACATTTAATATATCAATAATTGCTTATATTCTCTCACGAGCCCGTCACATTTTATCTCACTGTCAGACAGAACCTGTAATTAACAACACCTGTTGTTTTTGTGTTGGCATATAAAAAGGAAAAAATGATTGCCGCAGAGGCATTTCTTATTTTTGGTGGAAAAGTTAATCGGGTTGATTTTTGTCTCTTTACCAACCCATTTGTGCTCAAAAACATGTCTGGAGCAGGTGGAAAGGAAATGCCAGTTTGTCCCCCCCACTTACCACTGCTTTTACATCTGGTTAGATTTTCCAAGGGACATAAATCCTGGCAAGCCAGAGCTCCCATCTACAATAAGCAGCGACCATGTGAATCAATTCAAATTGGGGTTAAGTGATGCCAATGCCATCTTTCCACCTCAATGCCTGACTAACACACTTATTGTAGGAGTGCAAGTCCAGAATCGGCCCTTTAAAATGCTATTTTAAGATTCCTCAATTGCTTTCAGATAAGGCTTTTGGAGATAGTTTTCTTGCAGTAGCTTATGTATGTGTTTGACCTTAAAGCATCTAAAAGTGCTTTGAGTTGCTACTGTAGGTTAAAGTCTGTTAAGGGGCTTCTGCCATTCTAATTTGTTCTTGCTGGGTGTCCTCCAAGGAATCCCTCTCTGGGAGGAAAGGAAGGAGTGTCCTATTTGATTGTAGTTTGCAGTATGCTACATAATTTTTCTCTGCAATAGGGACAACACATGGAGCCACAATTGGAGAAGGACCTTCAGCATGATGAAGGAGAGGGCACTGATGACACAGAGGATGGTGAGGAAGTGGGTGGAATTCAATACTTGCCTGCCGTTAGAGCTTTTTAGCAGCAGTTTATTGAAGAGAACCTCAGTTAAACAGTCCATGGTCCCCTGCAGTAACAGTCATGTCCAACGTCTATCCCAGTCCTTCCCCTCTTCTGCCCAAATACCATAAAATGATATGTCTATTAACTAACATTACAGGATCCCAAGCTACTACCAGAACATTGTGCATACAAAAATTTCAAACAACATTTGTGATTTTACAACCTTATAGAAAGGCGAGTACACTATTTGTCACCAATGGTGTGAGTCTCTAATGCCTGTCTTAAGTACTATCTTACCTAGTCTAGTACTTCAATAACATAATTTCCCAACGACTGCACCATGGAAGGTGGAAAGCTGCTGTGGCTCTTTCAAGGGCTCATGAATGCTTGAGATCACCTCAAGGGGCTCGGACCTGAGAGAACACAGCTGAAGACTGCAACAACTCGGTATTTATGAGGACAGTCTGAACCAGGTGGCTTTCTAGTCTAGGTTGGGCATTGGTTCAGGGGGTCACAAAGGTCATCATGAGAGAGGGCAACATTTTCCATTTCAAGTGGGTAGTGGGCTCGACCATACTGTCCAGCATATTTTGGAATCTCCCTGTCAGGCAGTCCAATGCATTCAGCAATTGATGTGCATAGAAATCATCTTTGCTCTCCGAAATTGCCCCTTCCCTTAAGGCCTGTTACCGCCGGAAATCAGCGGCCACGCTGCGGAGTGGAATGGCCACTGATTTTTCATTGAATGGCCGCTATTTTGAAAATTGCCCTCCTGCGGTGACCCGGAACTGCCCCACTGCTGCCAATCCATCCTCAGTGTGTGATCAGAGCGAGCACCACCGATGTGCCCACCCCCGAATGTGAAATTCCACGCTGAAAATCTTGCTGCCGCCGCTCGGTGCCACCAACAGTTTTTTCTGCCAGTGCATTGTGTTTGCAGTGCTTGTAAAATGGCGGTGTGGCTGACATTAAAGGGGAGGACCTAATGCTGCAGCCGCCATCTTATTGTTTTTGTCGGCCGACTGCCAGGTCAGGCCAACAATTATGCCCCTTGGTTTGGTCGGGACGCCTACTGGCAGCCTGGAACCCTTTCTTGGGTGCCAGGCCGCTGGCCCAACCGAAACCCTCCCTGATGGCCCAGTGGACCTAAGTTAAAGAATCACAGCGCTCGCAGCGGCTCTCCCCTTTAAGTGAAGGGGAGAGCTGCTATGCTGATGAGTGACAGCGGCAGACACTCTGCGCGCCCCTCTCCTTACCGAACTTCCGCTCACTGCCTCACTTCCACCCCCGTTATGACCGACTTCCGGGCCGCTCAAAAAAATAGCCAAAGAGCAGAATTTCGCAGAACAGGCCACCATGTCTACCGCTGCGGCAAAAACAGTCGAAACACGGTAGGTGCGCCGTGTTTTCAGCAGGCCGGGGGGGGGGGCGGGGGGGCGTCAATTTCGGCCCCTTGAAGTCCACATTTCTGACCTTGTTAGTAGAGCTAGCATGTGAGCTGGCCTTCCAGTTAGCTCTTTCCTAATCCTTCCTTACCTTCGCCTCTCTTATGCTCAGTGACTCCCCAGAGCAGTCCACTCAAATTAAATATCCTACGTCATGTGGGATGCCAATCTCCGTGTTGGTGCTCAGCAGGGTAAGAGCATGTGATGGTGCACTGTCTTCAGGGTTAACCTCATCAGTCTGTCTGACTGTTGCTACTGAGTTGTCGGATTGATCTAGAAATGGGGAGAGGAGGAGCCTCAGCATGCAGTTACGAGTAGCAGATCAGTGACAGCATCAAACACCACCAGGTTGTCATGCTCTACGTGTGACTGTGTGACTTAAACAGTTAAATGAAAATAAGGGAAGATGCTAACACACCTGCTGTGCCAGGTCTCAGTCTCACCATCTCTGATGCTGATTGTACTATGTCTTCTATGATGGCCTCATCCATAGGTGTCAGTGTTTGCAGTTTGGCAGGACCTCCCTCTGTACTGTTTGCCTCCCTCCTGTTAACGTACCAGATTATTTTGCAAGAGTGGTAGTGGGTTAATATGTGCCATGGGCAAGGATTTTCATTATACATGAGCCAGTTTACCTACTATGCATGACAATAGAAAGAAGCAGCAAGTGAAGCCAAGAGGGAAAAGTAGTTGTGAGAACAGTAGCAGCTTTTGAGAGTGTGAGTACAAACAGATAGTAGGTGTAATGGAGTCTTCCCTACTGACTTATGGGAAGCCATGGAAAGCAGGTAACAATTGCTAGCGCTGAAGCTAAGGTAGGGACATCGACAGACTGGGCGAAAAGTATGAGAGATGTGAAGGGGAATCTTAATCTTGGCATCCCTAGCAAGATCATTAAACTTTTTACAGCACTATAACTAGGTTCTGGTGAAAATGCTGAAGACATTATTAAGGTGTTGTGCACCTCTAGCCATGCCTGCTCACCAATTTTGCTGTAGAACCTGTGGGTAAGAGGAGTTCTCTGTTGTTCACATGTTCCATCCTCTGTATAAAGTTATGTAGAGGCAGAAGATGTCGGTATGATTCTTAATGAATACTTTGCAACTGTTTTCACAAAAGATAGGTGTGATACAGACTTTGCAATGAGGGAGGAGGAGTGTGAAATATTAGATGAGATAAACATAGTGAGAGAGGAAGTATTAAGGGGTTTAGCAGCTTTCAAAGTGGATAAATCCGCAGGCCCGGATGAAATAAATCCCAGGATGTTAAGAGAAGCAGAAGAGGAAATAGCAGAGGCTCTGACCATCATTTTCCAGTGTTCTCTGGCTACAGGTATGGTGCCAGAGGACTGGAGGACCGCTAATGTTGTACCTTTGTTTAAAAAGGGAGAAAGGGATAGGCCGAGTAATTACAGGCCAGTCAGCCTAACCTCAGTGGTGGGAAAATTATTGGAAAAAATCCTGAGGGACAAGATAAATCTTCATTTGGAAAGACATGGCTTAATCAAGGATTTGTTAAGGGAAGGTTGTGTCTGACTAACTTGATTGAATTTTTCGAGGAGGTAACCATGAGGGTCGATGAGGGTAGTGCATATGATGTAGTGTATATGGATTTTAGCAAAGCTTTTGATAAGGTCCCACATGGCAGCTGATAAAAGTAAAAGCCCATGGGATCCAGGAAAAAGTGGCAATTTGGATCCATAATTGGCTCAGAGGCAGGAAGCAAAGGATAATGGTTGATGGGTGTTTTTGTGACTGGAAAGCTGTATCCAGTGGGGTTCTGCAGGGCTCATTGTTGGGTCCCTTGCTTTTTGTGGTATATATTAATGACTTGGACTTGAATGTTGGGGCATGATTAAGAAATTTGCAGATGACACTAAAATAGGCTGTGTGGTTGTTAATGAAGAAGAAAGCTGTGGACTGCAGGAAGATATCAATGTACTGGTCAGGTGGGCAGAACAGTGGCAAGTGGAATCCAATCTGGCTAAGTGTGAGGTAATGCATTTGAGGAGGTCTACAAGGCACGGGATTACACATTAAATGGTACAACACTGAAAAGTGTAGAGGAACAAAGGAACCTTGGAGTGCATGTCCACAGATCCCTGAAGGTAGCAGGCCAGGTAAATAAGATGGTTAAGAAGGTATACGGAATACTTGCCTTTATTAGTCAAGGCATGGAATACAAGAGCAAGGAGGTTATGCTTAAGCAAAGAGATATAAGACACTGGTTAGGCCGCAACTGGAGTACTGTGTGCAGTTCTGGTCACCACATTACAGGAAAGATATGATTGCATTGAAGAGGGTGCAGAGGAAATTTAGGATATGAAGAAAGATTGGGTCTGTTTTCTTTGGAACAGAGGAGGCTGAACGGAGACCTGATTGAGGTGTATAAAATTATGAGGAACCTGGATAGAGTGGATGGGATTGACCTGTTTCTCTTGGCAAAGGGGTCAACAACCAGGGGGCATAGATTTAAAGTGACTGGGGGGAGGTGTAGAGGAGATATGAGGGGAAATTTCTTCACCCAGATCGTGGTGGTCTGGAACTCACTGCCTGAAAGGGTGGTAGAGGCAGAAAGCCTCACCACATTTAACAAATACTTGGATATGCACTTAAAGTGCCGTAACCTACACAGCTATGGACCACGAGCTGGAAAGTGGGATTAAGCTCGATAGTTCTTGGCCGGCGCGGACACAATAGGCCGAAATGGCCTCCTTCCGTGCTGTAAATTTCTATGATTCTATGATAGACGTTCTGTGTTGGCTCTGTTGTTTTTGATCATCTGAAACATAATTTCAGGATTCAATTTATCTATTCCCATAAGTTTCTTGGATACTTGAATAATATCTCTCCTAAGCCTTTGTTCCTAGAGAGCAAACAATCCCAGGTTCTTAAATCTCTCCCCATAGCTCAGATACTTTAAGCTAGATATTAGTTTGATTGTCATTTTTTGCACTGCCTCCATGTGTGGATTCCTTGCTTTAATACAACAACCAGAATTGCACACAGTACTTCAGGGTTAATAATACCAGGGCTTTGTGTGAACTCATTATCACTTCCTGGGATTTGCACTCGAGCCTGCAAGTTCCAAGATCCAGTCAGCTTTCTTTATTGCCAAAATCCCTATTCTGTGTTGTCTCCTTGAGCCTAGAGCTATTTACTTTATATTCCCAGTGACTATTTCCTTGTTCTAGTCTCTTTATCTTGCATCTCTCCGCATTAAATGGCAACTGTTACTCATCAGCCCTCCTTCCCAACTTCTGCAGATCTCTTTGTCTTTGGTTTACTCTTTGCCTCTTGTTTGAAGCACCCTCTCAACTAAACTTAGACAGTGTTGTTTCTATCCCCAGCTCTAAATCATTTAGATGCTCTGTGAATAGAAATTACTCTGACATTGATCTAGTGCGCTCCTCCAATTCTGGCCTCTTGTGAATCTCTGATTTTCATCACAACACCATTAGTACCCATGCCTTCAGCTACCTAGGCCCTAAGCTCTTGAATTCTCTCCCTAAACCTCTCCGCCTCTCTACTTCTCATTCCTCCTTTAAGACACTCCTTATGACCTACTGTGTGACCAAGACCCACCCTATATATCTCCTTCTGAGGCTACGTGTCAAATGTTCTTGTTACTATTCCTGTGAAGCACCTTGAGATGTTTTACTACATTAAAGGTGCTATATAAACGCAAGTTCTTGTTGTTGTAGTGACACTTAACCATGTTAACAAAGCTCCATTCAAAATCACTGTTAGTTCTCTCTAGTTTCGCCAATTATCAATATACCTTGGAAGCTTTCCTCCTATCCCATGCCTTCTTACCTTGTCGACTAAGTATTTGTGACATCAAAAGTGTTGCTGAAATCTAAACATAGCACCTTCACAGCATTTCCATCAACACCAAGGTCCATCATTTTCTCAAAGAACTCCAATACATTTGTTAGGCAAGACCTCTTTCCATAATCCAGGCTGACATCTTAGCATACCATACCTGCCTAGATGTTCCTCTATTGCCTAAATAGTTTGATAAGAGGAGTCTTACTTGCATTTAATAGCATTTTGTACAATATAATGCATTATCACCACATCATCATCATAGGTGGTCCCTCAAATGAGGATGACTTGCTTCCACATGAGTTCACAGATGTTTCAATGAAGGACCCGATGTTCCAGTCCTGAACTCCAATTGAAGGGGTGGAAGATGTCTGTGCGTGGATTTTTTTAATGTGTGGTGACCGTTGCACATCGGCCACCACACGGGCTCGACAGAGCTAGGCCTTTATCCAGTGGCAAGGGTTAACCAGGACAACTGGAGACCTGCTCTGCTGCACGGACCTAGTGCAGCATTATAGGGCCGATAATGCATTGTAGGGCAGATTCAACAATCCCTGCTAAAGAGGAACCGGAACTGTGCTTAAAGCCCTAACTACAATTATTGGACTAGTAACTCAGAGCCCTGGATTAATAATCTCAGATGAATGTGAGTTCAAATCCCACTGTGGGATTTTCTCTGCATCTACCCTATCAAACCCCTTCATAATTTTAAAGACCTTTATTAAGTCGCCTTTCAGCCTTCTCAGGGTTGGAATTCTAAAGTGAGGAAATGATACTTCGGTTGTATACAGCCTTGGTCAGGCCCTTTCTTGAGTGCTGTGTTCAGTTTTGGATACCGCACCTCAGGAAGGATATATTAGCCTGGGAAGGGGTACAGAATGATACCGGATCTTAAAGTGTCCAATTATGAGGGCAGGTTTCACAAACATGGCTTGTTTTCTTTTGAGTTTAGACGGTTAAGAGATGATCTAATCGAGGTATTTAAGGGATTCAACAGGGAAGATATAGAGAAACTATTTACTCTGGTGGGGAAATCCAGAACAAGGGCGCACAATCTTGAAATTAGAGCTAGGCCATTTAGGAATGAAATCATGAACCACTTTTTCACACAAAAGGTAATGTAAATCTACAATCCTCATTCCCAAAAGGCTGTGGATACTTGGTCAATTTGAATTTTTAAGACTGAGATCGATAAATATTTTGTTTGATCAGGGTATGGAGCAAAGGTGGGTAAATGGAGTTGAGGTACATGATGCAGGCTCATGGGGCTGAATGGTCTGCTCCTAGTTCTTATGTTCCTATATTCCTTATGGGAATTTGAATTCAGTTTTAAATATCTGGATATTAAAATAAAAGCTGGCATCAGTACAAAAGTGACCGTGAAGTTGTCGGATTATCATAAAACCCCAATTTAGGAACAGAAACCTGCCATCTGTACACAGTTTGAACTATATGTGACTCTAGTCCCATAACAAACTTGTTGACCTTTCAGGTGGCCTCAGTTCAGGGCAACTAAGGATGTGCAATAAATGGCAGTCTTTCCAGTGAAGCACACATCCCGAGAATTAATATTTTTTTTAAATGCAGAACTATGAGCTAGTCTCACCGAATGTTGCATGAATTACACTGGGGTTATTGCTCACGTGATATCACACTGGCACTATTGTATTACACTGGAGATATTGCATATGTGCCATTTCATTGGCACTGTAGTATGCACAGAGGACATTGCATGAACAGTATTACATTGGAGATACTACATCATGATATTACACTGGCAATGTCATACACATGGGGAACAGTGCGCATTTGGTGTACCGAAGCTGTTGTTTACACCAGAGATAATACATGATAGTATTATGTTATACTATGTCCTGGGAATATTACAATCACTTAATTAATTTGATACTGCTGTCAGGATGGATCTTTAAAGTTATCCTAATGGTTCAATATGACACAAACCTCAGCAAAAAACATAAAAGCAAAATATTGCGGATGCTGGAATCTGAAATAAAAACAGAAAATGCTGGAAATACTCAGCAGCATCTGTGGAGAGAGAAACAGAGTTAACCTTTCAGGTCCATGACTCTTCATCATCCTGCTGAGTATTTCCAGAATTTTCTGTTTTTATTTCGGCAAAAAATATTTTTTCTCTAGTTTTACATTTGTTTTGAATGCATTGATTAACGTTTTGGATATATTGAGGGAAAATCACAGTCTACATCTGATTCTGTTTTTATGTGTAGCTGACAGCCATACATAACCAGATTCCACAAGACTGACAAAACGCGGAGTTTTGAGAGAGAGATGGACTTGATTTATATAGTGCTTCATCATGTCACAAATTGTCACAAAATGCTTTGTACACAATGACTTAACTTGAAGTGCAATGACTTGCTATGCAAGTAATTGCGACTGTTGAGTATATTCAAGGGTGAGATAGATAGAACTTTGGGCCGGAATCTTCCCAGCCCTGCGAGTGCAGGTTTGGAGGCGGGCCCGCTGTCAAAATGGCCCTGATTGACAGCAGGGCGGGATCCCACTCTGAACCCGTCTCTGTGTCAATTTCCCAACTGTCCTATCTGCGTGTGGATCGCAGACCCGACACCAAGCGGCGAATCAGTTAATTAAGGTATTTAACAGGTAGTTTGATGCAATTTAAGCGGATTAAAAGCAGACATTTACAATTTTACTATCTTGATGAGTTTGCTGTCCCTCAGGGAACACGCTAGGTCAGTGGATCTGGATGCTCAGTGATTCTCTAATGCTTTGGCTTGTTGACAGCTGCAGAAGTGGTATAAAAGCTACCATTTCACAGCTGTGCACTTTCCAATGTCCAAAGCTAAAGGTTTTGGAAGAAACTTTTGAGCTGTATGCAGTTTGAAAGTGTTTGCAGTGAACTCTCTATTCACTGTCACCTCCTTGGAGCAGCCTCTCTCACCATTGACAGATAGCTTCTGTCATTTCAACCTCACCTGCCATCTATTCCATCAGCACCGGTGCCCTTGAAAACATCTCACCTTGGTCCTCAGAAACCCAACACCAACATCACCAGGCACACCAGCATCACCAACAACAACACCAACCTTCTCCGCAATCACTTGATGCTGCACAAGACACAGGCCATCAGCACCCGACTATAGTGCTGCCTGGGAGGCCTGGGATGGCCTCACCATGGCCAGGTTTACTTCACTTGACACAGTCCAGGTTGGCACCACCCCACACCAGCACCATTAGGCATCCCTGCAATGCCCAAGCCATTTCTTTCACACTCATCACTATTGTGCAGAGTACCCTTATATCTGACCATTCACTATAACTCACTAAGCTACTTCCAAAGATGCACACAAATCTGTTCAAGAACATAAAGTCTTCAAAATAAAGATTTCAATGTTTGAAAACACATTAGCAGAAACTCTACTTGAACATTGGCTAAAAGACCCAAATACCGATCCTTGTGTGTTGATAGTTGGTATGATTGAACAAAGATGAGGGTGACTGTGAAGAGTGGCTAGTGAGATGGGGAAGTGATAATGTAGATAGAGAGAGAGAGGGATGGGTGGAGGTGCAAGGTAAGTTAGTGTGAGTAAGGGTATGCAGGGGTAGAGTAGGGAATGCAGAGTGATGGGCATGTGATGAGTGACACTGCAGGATGAGGTTGAGTGTGCCTTAGCAGTAACATTTCGTGATCTACTTAGATAATTGAAAGGTTTGTGCCACTGCAGCCAGATCCTTCTGACGATATCCCTGTTTGTGCCCTCCTGTGCAATGTGCAACCAAGCTGCATAGGTGTCCTGGAGAGGTCTGTTCTGTCCATTGGAAGGGAAGAGGATCTCCCTGTGTGCAGTGACTCCCTCCATAAGCAGCTGGAGGGAGTCATGGGAGAGCCTGGGTGCAGCCGTGCACCTTTGTGCAATGCTTGTCAGTGTTTGCAGCAGCTCAGTGCTGTAGAACACTGACAGAAAAATTGTCAAAAAAAGTTGGCCATGGGCCCTTTAAGAAAACCGGCTGATGACATGTCATCAGATGACATGTTGATGAGTGTTGAGATTGAAGATCAGCCATAATCTTATTGAATGGCACAGTAAGACCCAAAGGACCATATGGCCTACTGCTGCTCCTTATTCTTATGTTCTTTTAAATTGAGCCTTGTGCCGGAAGCAAGATAAAAGGAGCCCTGGAGAATATTGCAAGCATGCAGCCCTTAAAAGACTTCTGTTCAAAATAAAGGGGATATTATAGCAATTTAAAAGTAATAAAGAAAATATACAAGCAGAATAGAAAAGGTGTTGAAATGAACTGAAAAATAGCAAGGGACTCATTCACGATACTAAGATTATATTAGTCTGCCAAACAATGGAAAGGATATTTAGGATGAAATCTGTAGACAAATTGGACAAGTGTGTATTAACTGTTGGAGATTTTAATTAATTTAAAATGTTTGTGGAGGGAAAGAGGCGTGTAATGTGTTCAGCACATGTTGTTACTTCAAGGAAAGAAGCATTGCTTGACCACATCCTAGGTAATGAAGTGGAGCAAGCAGGCAACAAAAAATAAGGCTACATTTGGGAAGCAATATATTAAGGGCCACTGCAAAAATTTCAAAGGAAAAAGATCAGTTGAGAATAAAGAATAGAGGATCAAAGGAATCATCATTTGCAGAACACAGATCATTAAAGATAGCAGTAAAAGTAGATAAGGCTTTTAAAAGAACAAAAAGAATCCCTGATTTGTATCTAGCATTGAATACAAAAACAAGGTGGTAATGTTAAGAACATAAGAATATAAGAACATAAGAAACAGGAACAGGAGTAGACCATACGGCCCCTCGAGCCTGCTCCACCATTCAATAAGATCATGGCTGATCTGATCATTGACTCAGGTCCACTTCCCTGCTCACTCCTCATAACCCCTTATCCCCTTAGCGTTGAAGAAACTGCCTATTACTGTCTTAAATTTATTCAATGTCCCAGCTTCCACAGCTTTCTGAGGCAGTGAATTCCACAGATTTAAAACCCTCTGAGACAAAAAATTTCTCCTCATCTCTGTTTTAAATGGGCGGCCCCTTATTCTAAGATCATGCCCTCTAGTTCTAGTTTCCCTCATCAGTGGAAACATCCTCTCTGCATCCACCTTGTCAAGCCCCCCCATAATCTTATACGTTTCAATAAGATCACCTCTCATTCTTCTGAATTCCAATGAGTAGAGGCCCAACCTACTCAACCTTTCCTCATAAGTCAACCCCCTCATCCCCGGAATCAACCAAGTGAACCTTCCCTGAACTGCCTCCAAAATAAGTATATCCTTTCGTAAATATGGAAACCAGTATTCCAGGTGTGGCCTCACCAATACCTTATATAGCTGTAGCTGCTTTTAGACTACAAAAGGCCACGAGGTCGGGAGGTGCGTCGCTGAGTCGGGAGTCCATGAGTCAGAGAGGCCTACAAAAGGCCGCGAGGTCGGGAGGTGCGTCACTGAGTCGGGAGGTGCGTGGAGAGGCCCAGCTTGTGCAGCAACAGGGGGAAGGAAAAAAGAAGTAGAAATAAATAGAAAGGTGACGTCACAGCCAAGGGAGTAAGTAATTGGCTGGTGTTTGGTGAGTAGTTTTTCTTTTTTCTCTTCTATATCAGTGAGCAACTTTTAGCACTGTTGTTGCCAACTTAAGTTAATCTAAGGGTTAAGTCATGGCAGGAGAGCTCGGTCACGTGATATGCTCCTCCTGCACTATGTGGGAAATCAGGGACGCCTCCGGTGTCCCTGACGACTACGTGTGCGGGAAGTGTATCCACCTCCAGCTCCTGACGGTCCACGTTGCGGAATTGGAGCTGAGGGTGGATTTACTCTGGAGCATCCATGATGCTGAGAATGACGTGAGTCGCACGTGTAGCGAGTTGGTCTTACCGCAGGTGAAGGCAGCACAGCCAGTTCGGGAATGGAAGACCAGCAGGAAGAGCAGTGCAAGGAAGGTAGTGCAGGGGTCCCCTGCGGTCATCCCCCTGCAAAACAGATACACCGCTTTGAGTACTGTTGAGGGGGATGACTCATCAGGGGAGGGCAGCAGCAGCCAAGTTCATGGCACCGTGGCTGGCTCTGCTGCACAAGAGGGCAGGAAAAAGAGTGGGAGAGCGATCGTGATAGGGGATTCAATTGTACCAGACTGATTCCCGGGATGGTGGGACTGACCTATCAAGAAAGACTGGATCAACTGGGCTTGTATTCACTGGAGTTCAGAAGAATGAGAGGGGACCTCATCGAAAAGTTTAAAATTCTGACGGGTTTAGACAGGTTAGATGCAGGATGAATGTTCCCAATGTTGGGGAAGTCCAGAACCAGGGGTCACAGTCTAAGGATAAGGGGTAAGCCATTTAGGACAGAGATGAGGAGAAACTTCTTCACCCAGAGAGTGGTGAACCTGTGGAATTCTCTACCACAGAAAGTAGTTGAGGCCAATTCACTAAATATATTCAAAAGGGAGTTCGATGAAGTCCTTACTACTCAGGGGATCAAGGGGTATGGCGAGAAAGCAGGAAGGGGGTACTGAAGTTTCATGTTCAGCCATGAACTCATTGAATGGCGGTGCAGGCTAGAAGGGCTGAATGGCCTGCTCCTGCACCTATTTTCTATGTTTCTATGTTTCTATGTAAGGGGAATAGATAGGCATTTCTGCGGCCGCAACCGAGATTCCAGGATGGTATGTTGCCTCCCTGGTGCAAGGGTCAAGGATGTCTCGGAGCGGGTGCAGGACATTCTGAAAAGGGAGGGTGAACAGCCAGTTGTCGTGGTGCACATTGGTACCAACGATATCGGTAAAAGAAGGGAGGAGTTCACATGAGACGAATTTAAGGAGCTAGGAGCAAAATTAGCTCCTAGCTCCTTAGGACCTCAAAAGTAGTAATCTCGGGATTGCTACCAGTGCCACGTGCTAGTCAGAGTAGGAATCGTAGGATAGCTCAGATGAATACGTGGCTTGAGCAGTGGTGCAGCAGGGAGGGATTCAAATTCCTGGGGCATTGGAACCGGTTCTGGGGGAGGTGGGACCAGGACAAACCGGACGGTCTGCACCTGGGCAGGACCGGAACCAATGTCCGAGGGGGAGTGTTTGCTAGTGCTGTTGGGGAGGAGTTAAACTAATATGGCAGGGGGATGGGAACCAATGCAGGGAGACAGGGGGAAACAAAATGGAGACAAAAGCAAAAGACAGAAAGGAGATGAGTAAAAGTGGAGGGCAGAGAAACCCAAGGCAAAAAACAAACAGGGCCACTGTACAGCAAAATTCTAAAGGGTCAAAGTGTAATAAAAAGGCAAGCATGAAAGCTCGGTGCCTCAATGAAAGGAGTATTCGGAACCCAGGAGAGGGCGCTGAGCTAGTTAGAGTGGGTGAGAGCACAGATGAACAGGACCCCAAGAAAGAATGCAAAAGGCAGGAGGCAACAGAGCAGAGTAGCACTGGGGTAAGTGTAAACCACAAGGTGATAGGAAGGGACAATATGTATGAATATAAAGGGGCTGCAGGAGGGGTCAAAACTAAAAATCATGGTTTAAAAACTAGTATTAAAACACTCAACCTAAACGCACGCAGCATTCGAAATAAACTAAATGAGTTGACGGCACAAATCATTACAAATGAGTATGATTTGGTGGCCATTACAGAAACGTGGTTGCAGGGTGGCCAAGACTGCGAATTAAACATACAGGGGTATCTGACAATTTGGAAAGATAGACAAGAAGGGAAAGGAGGTGGGGTAGCTCTGTTAATAAAGGATGATATCAGGGCAGTTGTGAGAGACAATATTGGCTCTAATGAACAAAATGTTGAATCATTGTGAGTGGAGATTAGAGATAGTAAGGGGAAAAAGGCACTGGTGGGCGTAGTTTATAGACCCCCAAATAATAACTTCATGGTGGGGCGGGCAATAATCAAGGGAATAATGGAGGCATGTGAAAAAGGAACAGCAGTAATCATGGGGGATTTTAACCTACATATCAGTTGGTCAAATCAAATCGGACGGAGTAGCCTTGAGGAGGAATTCATAGAATGTATACGGGATTGTTTCTTGGAACAGTATGTTACAGACCCTACAAGGGAGCAAGCTATTTTAGATCTGGTCCTGTGTAATGAGACAGGAATAATAAACGATCTCCTAGTAAAAGATCCTCTCAGAATGAGTGATCACGGTATGGTTGAATTTGTAATACAGATTAAGGGTGAGGAAGTAGTGTTTCAAACGAGCGTACTATGCTTAAATAAAGGGGACTACAGTGGGATGAGGGCAGAGTTGGCTAAAGTAGACTGGAAACACAGACTAAACGGTGGCACAATTGAGGAACAGTGGAGGACTTTTAAGGAGCTCTTTCATAGTGCTCAACAAAAATATATTCCAGTGAAAAAGAAGGGCGGTAAGAGAAGGGATAACCAGCCGTGGATAACCAAGGAAATAAAGGAGAGTATCAAATTAAAAACCAATGTGTACAAGGTGGCCAATGTTAGTGGGAAACTAGCAGATTGGGAAAATTTTAAACGACAGCAAAGAATGACTAAGAACGCAATAAAGAAAGCAAAGATAGATTACGAAAGTAAACTTGCGCAAAACATAAAAACAGATAGTAAAAGCATTTACCGATATATAAAACGGAAAAGAGTGACAAAACTAAATGTTGGTCCCTTAGAAGATGAGAAGGGGGATTTAATAATGGGAAATGTGGAAATGGCTGAGACCTTAAACAATTATTTTGCTTCGGTCTTCACAGTGGAAGACACAAAAACCATGCCAAAAATTGCTGGTCACGGGAATGTGGGAAGGGAGGACCTTGAGATAATCACTATCACTAGGGGGGTAGTGCTGGACAGGCTAATGGGACTCAAGGTAGATAAGTTCCCGGGACCTGATGAAATGCATCCTCGGGTATTAAAAGAGATGGCGGAAGTTATAGCAGATGCATTCGTTATAATCTACCAAAATTCTCTGGACTCTGGGGAGGTACCAGCGGATTGGAAAGCAGCTAATGTAACGCCTCTGTTTAAAAAAGGGGGCAGACAAAAGGCAGGTAACTAGAGGCCGGTTAATTTAACATCTGTAGTGGGGAAAATGCTTGAAGCTATCATTAAGGAAGAAATAGCGGGACATCTAGATAGGAAAAGTGCAATCAAGCAGAGGCAACATGGATTCATGAAGGGGAAATCATGTTTAACTAATTTACTGGAATTCTTTGAGGATATAACGAGCATGGTGGATAGAGGTGTACCGATGGATGTGGTGTATTTAGATTTCCAAAAGGCATTTGATAAGGTGCCACACAAAAGGTTACTGCAGAAGATAAAGGTACACGGAGTCAGAGGAAATGTATTAGCATGGATAGCGAATTGGCTAGCTAACAGAAAGCAGAGAGTCGGAATAAATGGGTCCTTTTCGGGTCGGAAATCAGTGGTTCGTGGTGTGCCACAGGGATCGGTGCTGGGACCACAACTGTTTACAATATACATAGATGACCTGGAAGAGGGGACAGAGTGTAGTGTAACAAAATTTGCAGATGACACAAAGATTAGTGGGAAAGCGGGTTGTGTAGAGGACACAGAGAGGCTTCAAAGAGATTTAGATAGGTTAAGCGAATGGGCTAAGGTTTGGTAGATGGAATACAATGTCGGAAAATGTGAGGTCATCCACCTTGGAAAAAAAAACAGTAAAAGGGAATATTATTTGAATGGGGAGAAATTACAACATGCTGCGGTGCAGAGGGACCTGGGGGTCCTTGTGCATGAATCCCAAAAAGTTAGTTTGCAGGTGCAGCAGGTAATCAGGAAGGCGAATGGAATGTTGGCCTTCATTGCGAGAGAGATGGAGTACAAAAGCAAGGAGGTCCTGCTGCAACTGTACAGGGTATTGGTGAGGCCGCACCTGGAGTACTGCGTGCAGTTTTGGTCACCTTATTTAAGGAAGGATATACTGACTTTGGAGTGGGTACAGAGACGATTCACTAGGCTGATTCCGGAGATGAGGGGGTTACGTTATGATGATAGATTGAGTAGACTGGGTCGTTACTCGTTGCAGTTCAAGGATGAGGGGTGATCTTAAAGAAACATTTAAAATAATGAAAGGGATAGACAAGATCGAGGCAGAGAGGTTGTTTCCACTGGTCGGGGAGACTAGAACTTGGGGGCACAGCCTCAAAATACAGGGCAGCCAATTTAAAACCGAGTTGAGAAGGAATTTCTTCTCCCAGAGGGTTGTGAATCTGTGGAATTCTCTGCCCAAGGAAGCAGTTGAGGCTAGCTCATTGAATGTATTCAAATCACAGATAGATAGATTTTTAACCAATAAGGGAATTACAGGATACGGGGAGCGGGCGGCTATCAACAATAACAATGTGTATTTACATAGAGCCTTTAACATAGTAAACTCTCCGAAGGCACTTCACAGGAGTGTTATAAAACAAAAATTTGAGACCGAGCCACATAAGAAGGAATTAGAGCAAATGACCCAGTCTACTCAATCTATCATCATAAGGTAACTCCCTCATCTACACAACCCGCTTTCCCACTAATCTTTGTGTCATCTGCAAATTTTGTTACACTTCACTCTGTCCCCTCTTCCAGGTCATCTATGTATATTGTAAACAGTTGTGGTCCCAGCACCGATCCCCTGTGACACACCACTAACCACCAATTTCCAACCTGAAAAGGACCCATTTATCCCGACTCTCTGCTTTCTGTTAGCCAGCCAATTCTCTATCCATGCTAATATATTTCCTCTGACTCCGCGTACCTTTATCTTCTGCAGTAACCTTTTGTGTGGCACCTTATCGAATGCCTTTTGGAAATCTAAATACACCACATCCATCGGTACACCTCTATCCACCATGCTCATTATATCCTCAAAGAATTCCAGTAAATTAGTTGAACATGATTTCCCCTTCATGAATCCATGTTGCGTCTGCTTGATTGCACTTTTCCTATCTAGATGTCCCGCTATTTCTTCCTTAATGATAGCTTCAAGCATTTTCCCCACTACAGATGTTAAACTAACCGGCCTATAGTTACCGGCCTTTTGTCTGCCCCCTTTTTTAAACAGAGGCGTTACATTAGCTGCTTTCCAATCCGCTGGTACCTCCCCAGAGTCCAGAGAATTTTGGTAGATTATAACGAATGCATCTGCTATAACTTCCGCCATCTCTTTTAATACCCTGGGATGCATTTCATCAGGACCAGGGGACTTGTCTACCTTGAGTCCCATTAGCCTGTCCAGCACTACCCTCCTAGTGATAGTGATTATCTCAAGGTCCTCCTTTCCCACATTCCCGTGACCAGCAATTTTTGGCATGGTTTTTGTGTCTTCCACTGTGAAGACCGAAGCAAAATAATTCTTTAAGGTCTCAGTCATTTCCACATTTCCCATTATTAAATCCCCCTTCTCATCTTCTAAGGGACCAACATTTACTTTTGTCACTCTTTTCCGTTTTATATATCGGTAAAAGCTTTTACTATCTGTTTCTATGTTTTGCGCAAGTTTACTTTCATAATCTATCTTTCCTTTCTTTATTGCTTTCTTCGTTATTCTTTGCTGTCGTTTAAAATTTTCCCAATCTGCTAGTTTCACACTAACCTTGGCCACCTTATACGCATTGGTTTTTAATTTGATACTCTCCTTTATTTCCTTGGTTATCCACGCCCTTCTTTTTCACTGAAATATATTTCTTTTGAGCACTATGAATGAGCTTCTTAAAAGTCCTCCACTGTTCCTCAATTGTGCCACCGTTTAGTCTGTGTTTCCAGTCTACTTTAGTCAACTCTGCCCTCATCCCACTGTAGTCCCCTTTGTTTAAGCATTATACGCTTGTTTGAGACACTACTTCCTCACCCTGAATCTGTATTCTAAATTCAACCATACTGTGATCACTCATTCCGAGAGGATCTTTTACTAGGAGATCGTTTATTATTCCTGTCTCATTTTACAGGACCAGATCTAAGATAGCTTGTTCCCTTGTAGGTTCTGTAACATACTGTTCCAAGAAACAATCCCGTATGCATTCTATGAATTCCTCCTCAAGGCTACCCCCTGCGATTTGATTTGACCAATCGATATGTAGGTTAAAATCCCCCATGATTACTGCCGTTCCGTTTTCACATGCCTCCATTATTCCCTTGATTATTGCCCGCCCCACCCTGAAGTTATTAATTGGGGGCCTATAAACTACGCTCACCAGTGACTTTTTCCCCTTACTATCTCTAATCTCCACCCACAATGATTCAACATTTTGTTCATTAGAGCCAATATCGTCTCTCACAACTGCCCTGATGTCATCCTTTATTAACAGAGCTACCCCACCTCCTTTCCCTTTTTGTCTATGTTTCCGAATTGTCAGATACCCCTATATGTTTAATTCCCAGTCTTGGCCACCCTGCAACCACGTTTCTGTAATGGCCACCAAATCATACTCATTTGTAATGATTTGTGCCGTCAACTCATTTACTTTATTTTGAATGCTGCGCGCGTTTTGGTAGAGTGTTTTAATACTAGTTTTTAAACCATGATTTTTAGTTTTGACCCCTCCTGCAGCCCCTTTATATTCATACATATTGTCCCTTCCTATCACCTTGTGGTTTACACTTACCCCAGTGCTACTCTGCTCTGTTGCCTCCTGCATTTTGCATTCTTTCTTGGGGTCCTGTTCATCTGAGCTCTCACCCACTCTAACTAGCTCAGAGCCCTTTCCTGGGTTCAAAATATTCCTTGGATTGAGGCACCGAGCTTTCATGCTTGCCTTTTTATTACACTTTGACCCTGTAGAATTTTGCTGTACAGTGGCCCTTTTTGTTTTTTGCCTTGGGTTTCTCTGCCCTCCACTTTTACTCATCTCCTTTCTGTCTTTTGCTTTTGTCTCCATTTTGTTTCCCTCTGTCTCCCCCTGCCATATTAGTTTAACTCCTCCCCAACAGCACTAGCAAGAGCAGATGAATGAGGGACAGCCGAATTTTAAGTGTACGTTTTAAGTGTAGTTCCGTGGGCGGGACGCCCGTGAGCGAATGCGGTCGGGATCTATAGGCCAGCATGAGGCGCAATAGGCGGCATTGAAGGGAGCGTCCTTGAATCCGGAGCAGGCCTTGTTTTATGATTTGGATCACACGTTCCGCCTGGCCATTGGAAGCCGGCTTGAACGGTGCGGTCCTGACATGTTTGATGCCATTACCTGACATGAACTCCCGGAATTCATAGCTCGTGAAACACGGGCCATTGTCGCTAACCAGGATGTCCGGCATGCCGTGGGTCACAAAGACCACATGAAGACTCTCCACAGTGGTGGATGTCGTGCACAAATTCAATATGATGCACTCGATCCATTTCGAGTATGCATAACAACAATGAGGAACATTTTTCCCATGAACAGGCCCGCGTAGTCTACGTGAATTTGTGACCATGGCTTGGTGGGCCAGGGCCACGGTACGAGTGGGGCTTCCCTGGGGGCTATTGCCCAGCTGGGCACACGTCGTGCACCTGCGAACACAGTGTTCCAGGTCTGAGTCAATTCCCGGCCACCATACATGTGACCGGGCAATGGCCTTCATTAGCACAATGCCTGGGTGCTCGCTGTGGAGTTCCCTGATGAATGCCTCCCTGCCCTTCTGGGGCATGACTACCCGGCTGCCACATAGTAGGCAGTCGGCTTGGATGGAGAGCTCATCCATCTGTCTGTAAAACGGTCTGACCTCCTCGGGGCATGCTCTATGTGCGGGCGCCCAATCCTCAGTCAGGACACATTTCTTAATCAAGGACAGGAGGGGATCTCTCTTGGTCCAGATTTTGATCTGGCGGGCTGTGATGGGGGAGCCTGCACTGTCAAAGGCATCGACAGCCATGACCATCTCAGCGCTTTGCTCCGCTGCCCCCTCAGTGGTGGCCAGCGGAAGCCTGCTGAGCGCATTAGCGCAATTTTCGGTGCCTGGCCGGTGCCGTATGGTGTAGTCATACGCAGCCAGCATGAGTGCCCATCACTGTATGCAAGCTGACGCATTGGCATTGACAGCTTTGCTGTCTGACAACAGGGATGTTAACGGCTTGTGGTCTGTTTCTAACTCGAACCTTCTGCCAAAAAGGTACTGGTGCATCTTTTTCACCCCATAGACACATGCGAGTGCTTCCTTTTCAATCATCCCATATCCCCGTTCTGCTTGGGAGAGCGACCTGGAGGCATAAGCCACAGGTTGGAGTTGGCCCTCATCATTACTCTGCTGCAACATGCACCCAACCCCATAGGATGATGCATCACATGTCAAAACCAATTTCTTACAGGGGTCGTACAGGGTCAACAGCTTATTAGAGCAAAGCAGGTTCCGCACCTGATTGAAAGCCCGTTCCTGACAGTCCCCCCAAAACCAATCGCAACCCTTATGGAGGAGCACGTGTAGCGACTCCAACAATGTGCTTAAGTTCGACAGAAAGTTCCCGAAATAGTTCAAGAGTCCCAGAAATGAATGCAACTCCGATGTGTTGCAATGGCATGGGCGCAAGACGAATTGCCTCCGTTTTGGATTCGGTCGGCCGGATTCCGTCTGCGGCAACCCTCCTGCCCAAAAACTCGACCTCTGGGGCCAAAATCACGCACTTGGACTTCTTTAGTCGCAGGCCTACCCAGTCCAGTTGGCGTAGCAACTTCTCCAGGTTGTGGAGGTGTTCCTCGGTGTCTCGACCCGTGATAAGGATGTCGTCCTGAAATACGATTGTTCAAGGGATGGATTTTAGCAAGCTTTCCATGTCCCTTTGAAAGATAGCGGCCGCTGATCGAATGCCAAACGGACACCTGTTGTAGACAAACAGCCCCTTGTGCGTGGTGATGGTGGTCAGTAGCTTGGATTCTTCGGCCAGTTCCTTGGTCATGTAGGCTGAAGTGAGGTCCAACTTGGTGAACAGCTTGCCGCCTGCCAGCGTGGCAAATAGATCCTCCGCTCTCGGAAGCGGGTATTGGTCTTGTAGTGACACTCGGTTGATAGTGGCCTTGTAGTCGCCACAGATCTTGACCGAACCATCCGTTTTTAGGACAGGGACGATGGGGCTTGCCCAGTCGCTGAATTCAACGGGCGAAATTATGCCCTCTCTTAGCAACCTGTCCAACTCACTTTCAATTTTCTCCCGCATCACATACGGCACAGCTCTGGCTTTGTGGTGCACTGGTGTGGCGTCCGAGGTGATGCGTATCACTACTTTGGTACCTTTGAAAGTCCCGACACCAGGTTGAAACAGTGACTCAAATTTCTGTTGGACCTGTGAACATGAATTTCACTCCACAGATGAAATGGCATGCACATCCCCCCATTTCCAGTTCATCTCGGCTAGCCAGCTCCTCCACAAAAGCACGGGACCATTTCCCGGGACAATCCGGAGTGTCAGCCGGTTCTCTGATCCATTATGTGTGACCACCAACATTGCACTGCCTAGCACTGGGATGATCTCTTTGGTGTATGTCCGTAATTGCCTGTCAATGCGTTCTAGTTTGGGTCTGCTAGCTCTGAGTGGCCATAGTTTTTCGAATTGTTGGACACTCATAAGTGACTGGCTGGCCCCTGTGTCCAGCTCCATGCTTACCAGGATGCCGTTTAATCGGACTTTCATCATCATAGGTGGCATTTTTGTATATGAGCTGTGGATGTTTGCCACATGAACCCGCTGAACTTCAGTGTCCATTGCTTTGTCCCAAGCATCAACCTGCCTTGCAGACCCCTCTTGTGGTTCATCTGCCTTGTAAATTAGACATTCTGGCTAAATGTCCACTGAAGTTACAATTTCTACAGATAAATTGTTGAAACCTACAGGTTTTTGCAGCATGTCTGCCCCCGCACCTCCAGCATGAGCTGAGATCGTTGGGAACAAAAGGACTGTTACCAGGCATTCCTCTCTGAGTGTCTCTTTGATTACTCTTGAGCACTCTGTTAGTGGGTGTCAATGGCCCCATCCCGGGACGCATTGTCCAGTGTGATGGTGTAAATGTCCATTCAACCTGCCATTGTCTCTGTTGAGGACCAACTTTAGAGTCTGTTGCTGCCTGGGTGGTGTCAAATTGCCCTTGCCTGCCTGCGGAGTTCTGAGTCGCGTTTACAATGTTAACTCACTGATCCATTGCCACATTGGAAGCAGAGTTGCACACGTATATTATCTTGGTTTCCTCCTCCCCCGCCATGAAGGTCTGAGCCATCAACGCCGCCGCTTCCAAGGCCAAGTCCTTGGTCTCAATTAGCTTTCTGAAAATCCCGGCATGACCAATGCCCTCAATGAAGAAATCCCTTAACATCTCCCCCCTGCAGGCGTCTGTGAACTTACAGAGGCTGGCCAAGCACCAAAAGTCCGCAACAGAGTCCAATATGCTCTGTTCTTCCCGACGTCGGTGTGTATAGAATCGGGCCATGTGTATACTACTCGCCGGTTTGAGGTGCTCACCGATCAGTTTGCTGAGTTCTTCAAAGGTTTTGTCTGCCAGCTTCTCGGGTGCAAGCAGGTCTTTCATCAGCGCGTACGTCTTAGGTCCACGGCTGGTCAGTGGATGCACCCTTCGCTTGTCAGCCGCTGCATCTCCCAGCCAGTCCTTTGTGACAAAGCTCTGCTGGAGCCTCTCAATTAAATCGTCCCAGTCCTCTCCAACACAGTACCGTTCCTCTGTGCTACCGGTGGCCATTCTCGTGAGTCAGGTTGAAATGCTCAAACTGTGTTTTCCCTCGCACAGGAAGGAGGATTGCAGCAGACAGCATCAGACCCACCGACGCCAAGACGGAGGCCATCAAAAACGCGCCGCGACCACAGAACGTGATGGAGCTGCGATCATTTCTGGGACTCCTTAACAACTTCGGTAATTTCATACCTGGGTTAAGCACCCTGCTAGAACCTCTGCATGCGCTACTGGGTATGGGGGAATTCACAAGAGGCTGCCTTTAAGAAAGCCAGAAATTTACTGTGTTCTAACAAACTGCTTGTCCTGTATAACCCATGTAAACGACTAGTGTTAGCTTGCGATGCGTTGTCATACGCGGTCGGGATGTGTGTTACAACAGGCTAATGAATCGGGAATTTTGCAACCAGTTGTGTATACATCCAGGAGCTTGTCCAAGGCTGAAAGGGCCGACAGCATGGTTGAAAAAGAGGCTCTGGCGTGCGTTTACGAGATAAAAAAATGCACCAGTACTTGTTTGGCCTCAAGTTCGAGCTTGAAACTGACCACAGGCTGTTCATATCGCTATTCTAGGAGAGCAAAGGGATCAATACCAATGCCTCTGCCCAGATCCAAAGATGGGTACTCATGCTGTCGGTATACAACAATGTAATTCGCCACAGACCGGGCACAGAGAACTGCGCAGATGCTCTCAGATGGAAATGGCACAGCCAGCGGACTTGCTTATGGTCATGGAGGCATTTGAAAATGAGAAATCCCGCGTTACGGCCCACCAGATCAGGACCTGGACCAGCCAGGATCCTTTACTGTCCCTGGTAAAAAACTGTGTTCTCCATGGGAGTTGGTCCAGTGTCTCAGTGGAGATGCAGGAAGCGATTAAGCTATTCCACAGACGCAAAGATAAGCTGTCCCTGCAGGCGGACTGTCTCTTGTGGGGCAATTGTGTGGTCTTGCCCAAGAAAGGCAGAGACACATTTATTGGGGAACTGCACAGCACCCACCTAGGCATCGTGATGATGAAAGCCATAGCTAGATCCCATGTGCGGTGGCCTGGCATCGACTCAGATTTAGAGTCATGTGTACGCCAGTGCAATGCTTGCTCTAAGTTGAGCAATGCACCCAGAGAGGCACCGCTAAGTCTACGGTCCTGGCCATCCAAACCATGGTCGAGGATGTATGTAGACTATGCGGGCCCATTCCTAGGCAAAATGTTTTTGGTTGTCGTGGATGCTTACTCAAAGTGGATTGAATGTGCAATAATGTCTGGAAGCACGTCCACAGCCATCATTGAAAGTCTAAGAGCTATGTTTGCCACGCCCGGCCTGCCCGATGTCCTAGTCAGCGACAATGGGCCGTGCTTCACAAGTGATGAATTCAAAGAGTTCATAACCCGCAACGGGATCAAACATGTCACATTTGTGCCGTTCAAGCCCACATCCAATGGCCAGGCAGAACGGGCAGTCCAGACCATCAAGCAAAGCTTAAAACGCGTGTCGGACAGCTCCCTGCAGACCCGGTTGTCCCGAGTACTGCTCAGCTACCGCACCAGACCCCACTCACTCACAGGGATTCCCCCAGCCAAGCTGCTCATGAAAAGGGCGCTTAAAACAAGGCTCTCTCTGATCCACCCTGATCTACATGATCACGTGGAGGACAAGCGACATCAACAGAGTGTGTACCATGACCGCGCAAACTTGTCACGTGATATTAAAATCAATGATCCTGTGTTTGTGCTCAATTATGGACATGGTCCCAAATGGCTCGCTGGCACGGTCACAGCCAAAGAGGGGAGTAGGGTGTTTCAAGTCAAACTAACCAATGAACAAATGCACAGAAAACACTTGGACCAAATTAAACTGCGGTTCACCAATAGCTACGTACAACCTGAAGAGGACACCACCAACTTTGACCTTCCAACACACACACACACAAGTGGCAATTGACATCACAGTTGACCACAAAACAAAACTCATCATCCCCAGCAGCCCGACAAGACTGGCTGCCCAACAGCCCAATGAAGAACTGACCAACCCAACCACACCAGCATTTGTACCGAGACAATCGACAAGGGAGCGCAAAGCCCCAGATCGTCTCACCTTGTAAATAAGTGTATTGTTGACTTCACGGGGAAGTGATGTTATGTATTTAACCCCTTGTAACCTTGTAACCTGCATCACACCTGTCCACCAGAGGGCCTACCTGTTGGAGTCCCAAGGGATCCAGCATTCCTTGGGAGTACAGTATATAAGCAGGCCACCCACGAGGTACCTGCATTCTGGAACTACAATAAAGGAGCTAAGGTCACACTTGCTCATTGCACACAGTACTCAGTCTCATCATTTATTATGAGTACAACATAGAGGGTAGAATGTGGGAGGCCAGCCAGGAGTTAATTGGAATAGTCAAGTCTAGAGATAACAAAGGCATGGATGAGGCTTTCAGCAGCAAATGTGCTGAGGCAGGGGCTGAGGTGGGCGAAGTTCTGGAGTTGGAAATAGACAGTCTTAGTGGTGGTGTGGATATATGGTTGGAAGCTCATTTCAGGTCAAATATAACACCAAGGTTGTGTACATTCTGGTTCAGCCTTATACAGTTGCCAGGGAGAGGGATGGAGCCTGTGGCTAGGGAACAGAGTTTGTGGAGGAAACCGCAAACAATGGTTTCGGTTTTCCCAATAGTCATTTGAAGGAAATTTCTGCTCATCCAGTACCAGATGTTAGACAAGCAGGCTGACAATTTAGAGATAGTGAAGGGGTCGAGAGAGGTGGTGCTGAGGTAGAACTGGGTATCATCAGCGTACATGTGTTAACTGACACTGTGTTTTCAGATGATGTCACCAAGGGGAAGCATGTAGATGAGCAATAAGAGGGGGTCCCTTGGGGGACACCAGAGATAACAGTGTGGGAGTAGGAAGAGAAACCAGTGCAGGTGATTCTCTGGCTACGATTAGATAGATAAGAATGGAACCAGGCAAGTAAGGTCTCACCCAGCTGGACAATGGTGGAGAGACATTGGAGAAGGATAGAGTGGTCAACTATGTCAAAGGGTGCAGAAAGAACGAGAAGGATGAGGAGGAATAGTTTACCTTTGTCATTGGAGGGAGTCAAACATGGAGTTTCTAGAAAGGTCAGCAAGGAATTGGGAGGCAACAGCACGTTCAAGGATTTGGGAGAGGAAAGGAAGGTTGGAGATGGGGCAAGGACGGAGGGGTGAAGATATTTTTTTTGAGGAGGGAGTGATATAGGCAGATTTAAAGAAGAGGAGGACAGTACCTGAGGAGAGGGAACTGTGAAAAATGTCAGCTAACATGGGAGCCAGGAAGGGAAGTTGAGTGGTCAGCAGTTTTGTGGGATTAGGGTCGAGGGAGCAGGAGGTGGGATTTATGGACAAGATAAGCATGGAGAGGTCATAGAATCATGGAATCTTAGAAATTTATAGCACGGAAGGAGGCTATTTCAGCCCATCATGTCCGTGCCGGCCGAACAAGTGCTATCTAGCTTAACCTACTTTCCAGCTCTTGATCTATAGCCCTGTAGATTACGGCATTTTAAATGCACATCCAAGTATTTTTTAAATGTGGTACGGGTTTCTGCCTCTACCACCCTTTCAGGCAGTGAGTTCTAGACCCTCACCACCCTCTGGGTGAAGAAATTTCATATCTTCATGTCTCATATCTTCATATTCTCATATTTCCTCTAAACCTCCCCCAATTACTTTAAATCTATGCCCTCTGGTTGTTGACTCTTCCGCCAAGGGAAACAGGCCCTTCCTATCCACTCTATCCAAGCCCCTCATAATTTTATACACTTGAAAAAGGTCTCCGCTCAGCCTCCTCTATTCCAAAGAAAGCAGACCCAGCATCTCCAATCTTTCCTCATCGTGAAAATTCTCCAGTCCAGGACAAATGTTTGTAAATCTCCTCTTCTGGCCATCTTAGACTGGGTGATGTGTAATGAGAAAGGACTAATTAGCAATCTTGTTGTGCGAGGCCCCTTGGGGAAGAGTGACCATAATATGGTAGAATTCTTTATTAAGATAGAGAGTGACACAGTTAATTCAGAGACTAGGGCCCTGAACTTAAGGAAAGGTAACTTCGATGGTATGAGACATGAATTGGCATGAACTGGCAAATGATACTTAAAGGGTTGGCAGTGGATAGGCAATGGCAAACATTTAAAGATCACATGAATGAACTTCAACAAATGTACATCCCTGTCTGGAGTAAAAATAAAACGGGGAAGGTGGCTCAACTGTGGCTGACAAGGGAAATTAAGGATAGTGTTAAATCCAAGGAAAAGGCCTATAAATTGGCCGGAAAAAGCAGCAAACCTGAGGACTGGGAGAAATTTAGAATTCAGCAGAGGAGGACAAAGGGTTTAATTAGGAGGGGGAAAATAGAGTATGAGAGGAAGCTTGCAGGGAACATAAAAACTGACTGCAAAAGCTTCGATAGATATACGAAGAGAAAAAGATTAGTGAAGACAAACATAGGTCCCTTGTAGTCAGATTCAGGTGAATTTATAATGGGGAACAAAGAAATGGCAGACCAATTGAACAAATACTTTGGTTCTGTCTTCACGAAGGAAGACACAAATAACTTTCCGGAAATACAAGGGGACCGAGAGTCTAGTGAGAAGGAGGAATTGAAGGAAATCCTTATTAGGCGAGAAATTGTGTTAGGGAAATTGATGGGATTGAAGGCCGATAAATCCCCAAGGGCTGATAGTCTGCATCCCAGAGTACTTAAGGAAGTGGCCATAGAAATAGTGGATGCATTGGTGATCATTTTCCAACAGTCTATCGACTCTGGATCAGTTCCTATGGACTGGAGGGTAGCTAATGTAACACCACTTTTTAAAAAAGGAGGAAGAGTGAAAACAGGTAATTATAGACCGGTTAGCCTGACATCAGTAATGGGGAAAATGTTGGAATCAGTTATTAAAGATGAAATAGCAGTGCATTTGGAAAGCAGTGACAGGATCGGTCCAAGTCAGCATGGATTTATGAATGGGAAATCATGCTTGACAAATCTTCTGGAAATTTTTGAGGATGTAACTAGTAGAGTGGACAAGGGAGAACCAGTGGATGTGGTGTATTTGGACTTTTAAAAGGCTTTTGACAAGGTTCCACACAAGAGATTGGTGTGCAAAATTAAAGCACATGGTATTGGGGGGTAATGTACTGACATGATAGAGAACTGGTTGGCAGACAGGAAGCAGAGAGTTGGGATAAACGGGTCCTTTTCAGAATGGCAGGCAGTGACTAGTGGAGTTCCGCAGGGCTCAGTGCTGGGACTCAAGCTATTACAATATACATTAATGATTTAGATGAAGGAATTGAGTATAATATCTCCAAATTTTCAGATGACACTAAGCTGGGTGGCGGTGTGAGCTGTGAGGAGGAGGCTAAGAGGCTGCAGGGTGACTTGGAAAGGTTAGGTGAGTGGGCAAATGCATGGCAGATGCAATATAATGTGGATAAATGTGAGGTTATCCACTTTGGTGGCAAAACCATGGACAGAATATCATCTGAATGGCGGCAGATTAGGAAAAGGAGAGGTTCAACGAGACCTGGGTGTCATGGTACATCAGTCATTGAAAGTTGGCATGCAAGTACAGCAGGCGGTGAAGAAGGCAAATGGTATGTTGGCCATCATAGCTGGGGGATTTGAGTATAGGACCAGGGAGGTCGTACTGCAGTTGTACAGGGCCTTGGTGAGGCCTCACCTGGAATATTGTGTTCAGTTTTGGTCTCCTAATCTGAGGAAGGACGTTCTTGCTATTGAGGAAGTGCAGCGAAGGTTCACCAGACTGATTCCCAGGATGGCAGGACTGACATATGAGGAGAGACTGGATCAACTGGGCCTGTATTCACTAGAGTTTAGAAGGATGAGAGAGGATCTCATAGAAACATATAAAATTCTGACGGGACTGGACAGGTTAGATGCAGGAAGAATGTTCCCGATGTTGGGGTCGTCCAGAACCAGGGGATGCAGTCTAAGGATAAGGGGTAAGCCATTCAGGACTGAGATGAGGAGAAATTTCTTCACTCAGAGAGTTGTTAACCTGTGGAATTCCCTACTGCAGAGAGTTGTTGATGCCAGTTCATTGGATATATTCAAGAGTGAGTTAGATATGGCCTTTACGGCTAAAGGGATCAAGGGGTATGGAGAGAAAGCAGGAAAGGGGTACTGAGGTGAATGATCAGCCATGATCTCATTGAATGGTGTTGCAGGCTCGAAGAGCCAAATGGCCTACTCCTGCACCTATTTTGTATGTTTCTATGTTTCTATGCCCCCTTTCCAGTGCAATCACATCTTTCCTGTAATGTGATGACCAGAACTGCACACAGTATTCCACTCCAGCCTAACCAGTGTTTTATACAGTTCAAGCATAATCTCCTTGCTCTTGTATTCCATGCCTTGACTAATAAAGGCAAGTATTCCATATACCTTCTTAACCACTTTATCTACCTGGCCTGCTACCTTCAGGGATCTGTGAACTTGCATTCCAAGGTCCCTTAGTTCCTCTACACTTTTCAATGTCGTACGATTGCCTTTTTCGACCTCCCCAAAATCATTACCTCACACTTCTTCGGATTGAATTCCATTTGCCACTTTTCCGCCCACCTGACCAGTACATTGATATATTCCTGCAGTCCGCAGCTTTCTTCTTCATTATTAACCACCAGCCTATTTCTGTGTCTTCTGCAAACTTTTTAATCATACCCCCAACATTCAAGTCCAAGTCATTGATATACACCACAAAAAGCAAGAGACACAGCACTGAACTCTGTCATCCTCATAGGCGGTCCCTCGAAACGAGGATGACTTGCTTCCGCGCCAAAAAGAGGATGAGTTCACAGGTTTTACAATGAAGGACCCAAACTACATCCTCAAGGGTGGAAGATGCCTGTACGTGGATTTTTTTAACGTGTGGTGGCCGTTGCACACCAGCCACCACACTGGTTTGACAGAGCTAGGTCTTGCTCCATTGGCAAGGATTATCCAAGACGACTGGAGACCTGCTCTGCTGCACAGACCTAGTGCGCACACATATCGCAGTGTGGGCTGGCACGTGCTGCCCCTGGGCCCCTGGCTCCGAACTCATACCTCCCCTGGCCACCGGTCACATCCCTCCACAGTCTCTCGCCGCTCCTTTGCCCCGACCTCGCTGCTCCTGCTGTATCTGCCCACGCTCCAATCACCGACCTGGACCTTGATGACGAACATCATTCTTCGCTGCCGTCGCCCTCCTGCACTGGCTCGCGCTGCTCCCTGAAGTAGTTTGCCTCCACGCTGTTGTGGAACCCCACTGGAAACATCCTTGCAGTCACAAAAACACCATCAACCATTATCCTTTGCTTCCTGCCTCTGAGCCAATTTTGGATCCAACTTACCATTTTGTCCTGGATCCCATGGGCTTTATCCATGACCAGTCTACCATGTGGGACCTTATCAAAAGCTTTGTTAAAGTCCATATACACTACATCGTACCAGAGACTGCTGGCTTTGTCCTGAGATCTATCACATTAAGGTAAAACTATTCTGGCTCTGAAAATGTACATGGTTCCCCCAATCGCCTGCTGTAGCTTTGACAGGAGATTGTCAAAATCACCAGAGAAATGGCATTTAGCCTTATTTTTTGACTATTTACAACCTTTCCCCAGGAGTTCCTGATCGTTGTTAAAGAACCTCTGTGGAAACTCCAGGTGGTTGCAATGATGTTATTTTATGGAATTTTTTTTGATAAAATACCGGAAATCACAGGTTTGTTGTGTTCTTTTTAATAACAGCAGGTTTATGAACTATTGGAAAAAATGTGTTCAGTTACTGTTCTAGGCCAGACTCCTCACGTCCTCTTTCCTGACAACTGTCTACTGGAATAATACACGCATGGTACTTTTTATATTGCGTATACAGGGCATTATATTTCTCCTCAGCATGCTGTGAAGTAAAAGTTGATAGCACTGCAATCCAAATCATATGCCTCAGCTCTGGGAGTCTGCCATATGTTGCTCTCCACCATGACACAAGCCACTGGCACACATAAAACCAACAACAGCTGGTTGAAAATGGAATTAAACTGCCCAAATAAACTTCAGCCGGTTCACATTATGAAGAAAAATGCAAGTTGGACTGCATTTCCAGGATGTAAAGGATATATTGAGGTTCAGATGACATTGATAAACTACTCAGGCTTTGTTTTCCTGCTTTACAACACCATCTGGACCCTTCAAGTTATTATAACCTTTTAACTCAACTCATTGTTTAGATCAGAATTATATTTTGGTCATTGTTACTTTGTTTTATATTTTAGTGGAGAAAAATAAGATTTTTCATATGCTGATTTAGAAAGGAATAGCTCCATGCTTAAGAAAAGATTCAACTTTTTTAGTATGTAAGAATAAGATTGCTTTATTACTTGCCTCACAAATCACAAAACACATATGATGAAAAAAATTAAATGATCCATTCTTCCTCAGTTTCCTCCCGTCCTTCCCTGGAGACTGATTGATACTATAGTACTGTTCCACAGTAGCCTTCTGGTATCCTGCCCAATTTTTCATGTATGAGTATAAGCAGCAATTTGTATTTCTATAGCACACTTCACATGCAAGGAGATGTAGGAACATTAGGCCATTCAGCCCCTCGAGCCTACATCTCAAAGGATTAGGAGGTCAAAGCAACAAGAAGGCAAAAGGCAAAAATGGAGGGAGTTAAGAGAGTCAGTAAAAGCCTGGTTGAAGAGAAGCATGGAAGGAGGTGGCATGTGGAGGGAGCTGGGCAGGAAGTTCCAAAGAGCAGGAGCAGAGTAGGTACTGATGGAGAAGCGAAGGGAGCAAGGACGAGGAGAAGCTGAGGAGCGGAGCAGAGGCTGCATGTGGAATGTAAGGCAAGGCAAGGCCCTGAAGAGATTTGAAAACAAACAAGAAACATTGAAGTCAACTTGCTGGAACATGGCGAGCCAGGGGAAGTTGGAAAGGACAGAGGTACGGGATACGGTATAACGAACGTTTTCATCAAATTCAAGTTTTTGGAGGTTTGAGACAGAAAGCCAGTTAGACAGCATTACATAAATTGAGCCTCAAAGTGATGACGTTTTGGACGTGGGTCAGTGGAGTTAGAAGAGGGAAGGGTAGAAGCTGGGAATGAAGTGAATTTAGAGGATGAAGCTGAGCTCAGAGTCAAGCTCTGCACTTCCTGACTCAGGCAAGGGAGGTTGACGGCCAAAATGATTAATAGGTTGCTGGTGGTAGCCAAAAAGGATTGCTTTAAATTCGACAATAGTTAGCTGGAGGAATTATTTGGCCCATTTGGGACTTGATGTCAGACATAAAGTTGGAGACTGCAGCAAGAGCCTTTGGATCGATGGAGGAGTCAGAGAGGTATGACTGAGTGTCACCAGTATACATATGGAACTGACTCTATACTTTCTGATGGTGGTGTCAAAGGGGTATCATGTAGATGGTGAAAAAGAAGGGACCAGGGACAGATGCTTGGGGTGCACTGGATAATATTGGCAAATTATTCAGCTGCGAGGATCCATGCAGCTTTCCAGCAAGGGTATTTGGACAGCAATCTGGTGGGCAATCCTGGCTGATTTGTCCACCCTCGCTGAGATATTGAGGCCAATTATAGTGTCCCAGTTGATGATGATCATCATCATCATAGGCAGTCCCTCAGAATAGAGGAAGACTTGCTTCCACTCCTGAAGTGAGTTCTTTGGTGGCTGAACAGTCCAATACGAGAGCCACAGACCCTGTCACAGGTGGGACAGACATTCGTGGAGGGAGTGGGTGGGACTGGTTTGCCGCACGCTCCTTCCGCTGCATACGCTTGACCTCTTCGCGCTCTCGGAATTGAGATTCGAAGTGTTCAATACCCTCCCGATGTACTTTCTTCACCTAGGCTGGTCTTCGACCAGGGACTGCCAGGTGTCAGTGGGGATGTCACACTTTATCAGGGAGACTTTGAGGGTGTCCTTGTAACATTTCCGCTGCCCACCTTTGGCTCGTTTGCCGTGAAGGAGCTCAGCATAAAGCATTTGCTTCGGGAGGCTCGTGTCTGGCATGCGACTATGTGACCTGCCCAGTGAAGCTGATCGAATGTGGTCAGTGCTTCAATACTGGGGATGTTAGCCTGGAGGAGGACACTGATGTTGGTGCGCCTGTCCTCCCAGGGGATTTGCAGGATCTTGCGGAGACATCATTGGTGATATTTCTCCAGTGACTTGAGGTGTCGTCCATGCCTCTGATCCATACAGGAGGGCGGGTATTACTGCAGCCCTGTAGACCATGAGCTTAGTGGCAGATTTGAGGGCCTGGTCTTCGAACACTCTTTTCCTCAGGCAGCCAAAGGCTGCACTGGCGCACTGAAGGCGAAGTTGAATCTCTGCATCAATGTCTGCCTTTGTTGATAAGAGGCTCCCGAGATATGAGAAATGGTCCACATTGTCGAGGGCTGCGCCGTGGATCTTGATGACTGGGGGGCAGTGCTGTGCGGCGACGACAGACTGGTGGAGGACCTTTGTCTTACGGATGTTAAGAGTAAGGCCCATGCTTTCATATGCCTCGGTGAATACATCGACTATATCCTGGAGTTCAGCATCAGAATGTGCGCAGATGCAGGCGTCGTCCGCGTACTGTAGTTCAACGACAGAGGTTGGGGTGATCTTGGACCTGGCCTAGAGGCGGCGTAGTTTAAACTGCTTTCCACTGGTTCTGTAGTTTAGGTCCACTCCAGTTGAGATCTGCTAATGGAGCATAGATTAGGGATTGAACCTGCTGACCTCTTGACCAATATGGCTCAGTACAGCGCCTGGTATTTACTTCTTGTACGATTGAGAAAATGCAATCATCTCATTCTTTTATGAAAGAAACATAACAGACTAAGCATTCACTGGCAGTGGTGGGAAGGGAAGGCACAAAATTAACACACAAGTACAACTTTCTGCTGCAGAAAAGATACAAAAATCGAGAAAGCCCCCCCCCCCCATACCCCTCCCCCCCTTCCAGGAGAGGAAGCAGTATTCCAGCACAGTTATAATGGGGGGCTCAATTTGGGGTAGAACAGGATCCACTGGGTTTCTGTCCCATTTAATGCAAACCAAATGGGGCAATTATTCTGCTCGTGCCCCTTAAATCTCAGCAGTAGTTTGGGTGCATGCTTGCGGGAAATGGTAGGGTACCCTGAGATTTCTGTCAGTAAGGACTGAAGCAAGGATATATAGCTGTGTCATCAGGAGATGAATCGGAATGAGGGGGGTCAAAGATGGGCCTGATGGAAAAGAAGAGACCCATAAGGACTACGGAAGAGATATGGGCAAAGCTACAGAGCAACATGGGAAGAAAATTGGAAAAAAATCATCTTTCTGCACATGTGTTTGACCTATTTACATTTCTAAATTTAATACAAAAAAAGTAGCTTTTATGTGGTGCTGTTTAGAAACCTGAGCCATGTTATTAAACTCTACTTACTTCCTGGCTGATCTCCACCTGTCAAACCAACAACACGTGGGAGCACTCAAGTGAACACCACGACACAAACAGAACATTGGTTTCCTCTTTGGTCTGGCACAAGCCAGTTCCATTGTGGGAGTGAGAGTGGGAGTGGGAGTGGGAGTGGGAGTGGGAGTGGGAGTGGGAGTGGGAGTGGGAGTGGGAGTGGGAATGGGAATGGGAGTGGGAGTGGGAGTGGGAGTGGGAGTGGGAGTGGGAGTGACAGGTACCCACATTTGTTGCTAATGACAGTTGTTCTGTTCAACAGCCCATGAGCAAGGCATTTGTCCAAAGTGGAAATCACAGCAGAGACTCAGGGCTAGTAATCAGCCACCCACTACGGATCGCAGGCCTAACTTCCACTGCTTTAACTGTGGGGACAAATCACACTCAACAAAGAGTCCTAACTGCCCTGCACATGGGAAGAAATGCTCTGCATGTGGTAAAATTTAAAAGCTCTTTGTCTAAATGCATATAGCTTTCGTAACAAAATAGATGAGTTGACGGCACAAATAGCTATGATATGATAGCCATTACAGAGACGTGGTTGCAAGCTGACCAGGACTGGGAACTAAATATTCAGGGGTATTTGACAATTCGGAAGGACAGACAGAAAGGAAAAGGAGGTGGGGTAATACTGTTAATAAAGGATGGGATCAGTGCATTAGTGAGAAATTATATTGGTTCAGAGGATCAAGATATTGAATCAGTTTGGGTGGTGATAATGAATAATAAAGGGAAAAAGTCGCCGGTGGGCATAGTCTGTAGGCCCCCTAACAGTAACTACACTGTTGGATGGAGTATAAATCAAGAAATAATGGAGGCTTGTAAGAAAGGAACTGAAATAATCATGGGTGATTTTAACCTTCATATTGATTGGACAAAGCAAATTCGACAGAGTAGCCTTGAGGAGGAGATCATAGAGTGTATCTGGGATAGTTTCCTTGAACAGTACGTTGCAGAACCAACCAGGGAGCAGACTATCTTAGATCTAGTGCTATGTAATGAGGCAGGATTAATAAATGATCTTGTGGTAAAAGATCCTCTTGGAATGAGTTACCATAACATGGTTGAATTTCAAATTCAGTTGGAGGGTGAAAAAGTTGGTTCTCAAACCAGGGTCCTAAGCTTAAATAGAAACATAGAAACATAGAAAATAGGTGCAGGAGTAGGCCATTCGGCCCTTCTAGCCTGCACCGCCATTCAATGAGTTCATGGCTGAACATGCAACTTCAGTACCCCATTCCTGCTTTCTCGCCATACCCCTTGATTCCCCCTAGTAGTAAGGACTTCATCTAACTCCTTTTTGAATAAAGGAGATTACAAAGGTATGAAGGCAGAGTTGGCTAAAATGGACTGGGAAAATAGATTAAAGAATGGGACGGTTGATGAGCAGTGGCAGATATTTAAGGAGATATTTCATAACTCGCAACAAAAATGTATCCCAATGAGAAGGAAAGACTGTAAGACAAGGGATAATCATCCGTGGCTAACTAAGGAAATAAGGGAGAGTATCAAATTGAAAACAAAGGCATACAATGTGGCCAAGAGTAGTGGGAGGCCAGAGGATTGGAAACATTTTTAAAGCCGGCAGAGAACGACTAAAAAAATGATTAAGAGAGAGAAGATAGATTATGAGAGTAAACGAGCATGAAATATAAAAATAGATAGTAAGAATTTCTACAGGTACATAAAATGGAAAAGAGTGGCTAAAGTAAATGCTGGTCCCCTGGAGGAGGAGACTGGGGAATTAATAGAGAACAGGATAATGGCAGAGACATTGAAAAAATATTTTGTATCAGTCTTCACGGTAGAAGACACTAAAAAAATCCCAATAGTGGATAATCAAGGGGCTATAGGTAGGGAGGAACTTAATACAATCACTATCACGAATGAAGTTGTACTAGGTAAAATAATGGGACCAAAGGCAGACATCCCCTGGACCTGATGGCTTACATCATAGGGTCGTAAGAGAAGTGGCTGCAGAGATAGAGGATGCATTGGTTGTAATCTACCAAAATTCCCTGGATTCTGAGGTGGTCCCAGCAGATTGGAAAACCACAAATGTAATGCTCCTTTTTAAAAAAGGAGGCAAACAAAAAGCAGAAAACTACAGATCAGTTAACCTAACATCTGTCATTGGAAAAATGCTAGAGACATTATTAAGAAAGCACTAGCAGGACATTTGGAAAAGCATAATTCAATCAAGCAGAGTCAGCATGGTTTTATGAAAGGGAAATCATGTTTGACAAATTTGCTGGAGTTCTTTGAGGATGTAATGAGCAGGGTGGATAAGGAGGAACCAGTGGATGTGGTGTATTTGGATTTGAAAAAGGCATTCGATAAGGTGCCACGTGGTCGGAGGCGGGAGATCGGGAGGCAAGCGGCCTACAAGAGACCTGTCAGTGAACAGCAGGAGTTCGTGGTCGTAGGTGGGAGATCGGGAAGCGAGCGGCCTACAAGAGGCCCATCAGTGAGCAGCGGGAGTTCGTGGTCGGAGGCAGGAGATCGGGAGGCGAGCGGCCTACAAGAGGCCCGTCAGTGAGCAGCGGGAGTTCGTGGTCGGAGGCAGGAGATCGGGAGGCGAGCGGCCTACAAGAGGCCCATCAATGAGCAGTGGGAGTTCGTGTCGGAGGCGGGAGATCGGGAGGCGAGCGGCCTACAAGAAGCCCGTCAGTGAGAAGCGGGAGTTCGTGGTCGTAGGTGGGAGATCGGGAGGCGAGCGGCCTACAAGAGGCCTGTCAGTGAGCAGCAGGAGTTCGTGGTCGTAGGTGGGAGATCGGGAGGCGAGCGGCCTACAAGAGGCCTGTCAGTGAGCAGCAGGAGTTCGTGGTCGGAGGTGGGAGATCGGGAAGCGAGCGGCCTACAAGAGGCCCGTCAGTGAGCAGCAGGAGTTCGTGGTCAGAGGCGGGAGATCTGGAGTTCATCGAGAGGCCTACAAGAGGCCTGTCAGTGAGCAGCAGGGTGAGAAGGCAAAAAAGAAGTAGAAAGAAATTGAAAAGTGACATCACAGCCAAGGGGGTAAGTGATTGGCTGATGATTGGTAAGTAGTTTTTCTTTTCCTTTTCTATATCAGTAAGTAACCTTTTAGCATTGTTGTTGCCAAATTAAGTTTATCTCGGGGTTAAGTCATGGCACGATAGCTCAGACACGTGTTATGCTCCTCCTGTACTATGTGGGAAGTCAGGGACGCTTCCGGTGTCCCTGACGACTACTCGTGTCAAAAGTGTATCCGGCTGCAGCTCCTGACGGACCGCATTGCTGCACTGGAGCTGCGGGTGGATTTACTCTGGAGCATGCACGATGTGAGAATGACGTGAATAGCACGTTTAGTGAGTTGGTCTTACCACAGGAAAAGGTTACACAACCAGATTGTAAATGGGTGACCAACAGGAAAAGCAGTGCAAGGAAGGTAGTGCAGGGGTCCCCTGCGGTCATCCCCCTGCAAAACAGATACACCGCTTTGGGTACTGTTGAGGGGGATGACTCATCAGGAGAGGGCAGCAGCCAAATTCATGGCACCGTGGGTGACCCTGCTGCACAGGAGGGCAGGAAAAAGAAAGGGAGAGCGATAGTGATAGGAGGTTCAATTGTAAGCGGAATAGATAGACGTTTCTGCGGCCATAACCGAGACTCCAGGATGGTGTGTTGCCTCCCAGCTGCAAGGGTCAAGGATGTCTCGGAGCAGGTGCAGGACATTCTAAAAAGGGAGGGTGAACAGTCAGTTGTCTTGGTGCATATAGGTATCAACGATATATGTAAAAAACGGGATGAGGTCCTACAAGATGAATTTCGGAAGCTAGGAGCTAAATTAAAAAGTAGGACCTCAAAAGTAGTAATCTCAGGATTGCTACCAGTGCCACCTGCTAGTCAGAGTAGGAATCGCAGGATAGCTCAGATGAATATGTGGCTTGAGGAGTGGTGCAAAAGGGAGGGATTCAAATTCCTGGGACATTGGAACCGGTTCTGGGGAGGTGGAACTAGTACAAACCGGACAGTCTGCACTTGGCCAGGACCGGAACCAATGTCCTAGGGGGAGTGTTTGCTAATGCTGTTGAAGAGGAGTTAAACGAATATGGCAGGGGGATGGGAACCTATGCAGGGAGACAGAGGGAAGTAAAATGTGGGCAGAAGCAAAAGATAGAAAGAAGAAAAGTAAAAGTGGAGGGCAGAGAAACCCAAGGCAAAAAGCAAAAAGGGCCACATTATAGCAAAATTCTAAAGGGGCAAAGTGTGTTAGAAAGACAAGCCTGAAGGCTCTGTGCCTCAATGAAAGGAGTATTCAGAATAAGGAATTAACTGCGCAGATAGCAGTTAACAGGTATGATGTAATTGGCATCACAGAGACATGGCTCCAGGGTGACCAAGGCTGGGAACTCAATATCCAGGGGTATTCAACATTTAGGAAGGATAGACAGAAAGGAAAAGGAGGCGGGATGGCATTGCTGGTTAAAGAGGAAATTAATGCAATAGTAAGAAAGGACATTAGCTTGGATGATGTGGAATCGGTATAGGTGGAGCTGCAGAATACCAAGGGGCAGAAAACACTACTGGGGGTTGTGTACAGACCACCAAACAGTAGTAGTAAGGTTGGGGACAGCAACAAACAATAAATAAGGGATGCATGCAATAAAGGTACAGCAGTTATCATGGGTGACTTTAATCTACATATTGATTGGGCTAATCAAACTGGTAGCAATGTGGTGGAGAAGGATTTCCTGGAGTGTATTAGGGATGGTTTTCTAGACCAATATGTCGAGGAACCAACCAGGGAGCTGACCATCCTAGACTGGGTGATGTGTAATGAGAAAGGACTAATTAGCAATCTTGTTGTGTGAGACCCCTTGGGGAAGAGTGATCATAACATGGTAAAATTCTTTATTCGGATGGAGAGTGACACAGTTAATTCAGAGAGTAGGGTCCTGAACTTAAGGAAAGGCAACTTCGATGGTTTAAGGTGGGAATTGGCTAGAGTAGACTAGCAAATGATACTTAAAGGGTTGACGGTGGATAGGCAATGGCAAACATTTAAAGATCACATGGATGAACTTCAGTAATTGTACATCTCTGTCTGGAGTAAAAATAAAACGTATTTGTTCAATTGGTCTGCATTGTGGATGCATTGGTGATCATTTTCCAACAGTCTATCAACTCGGGATCTCATAGAAACGCTTAACATTCTGACGGGTTTAGACAGGTTAGATGCAGGAAGAATGTTCCCAATGTTGGGGAAGTCCAGAACCAGGGGTCACAGTCTAAGGATAAGAGGTAAGCCATTTAGGACCGAGATGAGGAGAAACTTCTTCACCCAGAGAGTGGTGTACCTGTGGAATTCTCTACCACAGAAAGTTGTTGAGGCCAATTCACTAAATATATTCAAAAGGGAGTTAGATGTAGTCCTTATTACTAGGGGGATCAAGGGGTATGGCAAGAAAGCAGAAATGGGGTACTGAAGTTGCATGTTCAGTCATGAACTCATTGAATGGTGGTGCAGGCTCGAAGGGCCGAATGGCCTACTCCTGCACCTATTTTCTATGTTTCTATGTTTCTATGGGAACATAAAAACTAGCTGCAAAAGCTTCTATTGATATGTGAAGAGAAAAAGATTAGGGAAGACAAACGTAGGTCCCTTGCAGTCGGATTCAGGTGAATTTATAATGGGGAGCAAAGAAATTGCAGACCAATTGAACAAATACGTTGGTTCTGTCTTCACGAAGGAAGACACAAATAACCTTCCGGAAATACTAGGGGATCGAGGGTCTTGTGAGAAGGAGGAACTGAACGATATCCTTATTCGGCAGGAAATTGTGTTAGGGAAATTGATGGGATTGAAGGCTGATAAATCCCCGAGGCTGGTAGTCTGCATCTCAGAGTACTTAAGGAAGTGGCCCTAGAAATAGTGGATGCATTGGTGATCATTTTCCAACAGTCTATCAACTCGGGATCAGTTCCTTTGGACTGGAGGGTAACTAATGTAACACCACTTTTTAAAAAGGGAGGGAGAGAGAAAGCGGGTAATTTTCGACCGGTTAGCCTGACATCAGTGGTGGGGAAAATTTGGAATCAATTATTAAGGATGAAATAGCAACGCATTTGGAAAGCAGTGACAGGATCGGTCCAAGTCAGCATGATTCATGAAGGGGAAATCATGCTTGACAAATCTTCTGGAATTTTTTGAGGATGTAACTAGTAGAGTGGACAAGGGAGAACCAGTGGATGTGGTGTATTTGGACTTTCAAAAGGCTTTTGACAAGGTCCCACACAAGAGATTGATGTGCAAAATTAAAGCACATGGTATTGGGGGTAATGTACTGGCGTGGATAGAGAACTGGTTGGCAGACAGGAAGCAGAGAGTCGGGATAAACGGGTCCTTTTCAGAATGGCAGGCAGTGACTAGTGGGGTGCCGAGGGCTCAGTGCTGGGACCCCAGCTCTTTACAATATACATCAATGATTTGGATGAAGGAATTGAATGTAATATCTCCAAGTTTGCAGATGACACTAAACTGGGTGGCGGTGTGAGCTGTGAGGGGGACGCTAAGAGGCTGCAGGATGACTTAGACAGATTAGGTGAGTGGGCAAATGCATGGCAGATGCATTATAATGTGGATAAATGTGAGGTAATCCACTTTGGGGGCAAAAACATGGACAGAATATTATCTGAATTGTGGCAGATTAGGAAAAGGGGAGGTGCAACGAGACCTGGGTGCCATAGTTCATCTGTCATTGAAAGTTGGCATACAGGTACAGCAGGCGGTAAAGAAGGCAAATGGTACGTTGGCCTTCATAGCTAGGGGATTTGAGTATAGGACGAGGGAGGTCTTACTGCAGTTGTACAGAGCCTGGTGAGGCCTCACCTCGAATATTGTGTTCAATTTTGGTCTCCTAATCTGAGGAAGGACGTTCTTGCTATTGGGGGAGTGCAGCGAAGGTTCACCAGACTGATTCCCGGGATGGCCGGACTGACATATGAGGAGAGACTGGACCTTTATACATTGCAATTTAGAAGGATGAGAGGGGATCTCATTAAAACATACAGAATTCTGACGGGATGGGACAGGTTAGAAGCGGGAAGAATGTTCCCGATGTTGGGGAAGTCCAGAACCAGGGGACACAATCTTAGGATAAAGGGTAGGCCGTTTAGGACTGAGATGAGGAGAAACTTCTTCACTCAGAGAGTTGTTAACCTGTGGAATTCCCTGCCGCAGAGAGTTGTTGATGCCAGTTCATTGGATATATTCAAGAGGGAGTTAGATATGGCCCTTACGGCTAAAGGGATCAAGGGGTATGGAGAGAAAGCAGGAAAGGGGTACTGAGTGAATGATCAGCCATGATCTTATCGAATGGCCTACTCCTGCACCTATTTTCTATGTTTCTATGTTTCTAAGAGGTACTGCACAAGATAAAAGCTCACGGGGTGGGGGTGGGGGTAATATATTAGCATGGATAGAGGATTGGTTAGCTAATAGAAAACAGAGAGTCGGGATAAATGGGTCATTTTCCGGTTGTCAAACAATGACTAGTAGGGTGCCACAGGGATCGGTGCTGGGTCCTCAACTATTTACAATCTATATTAATGACTTGGATGAAGGGACCGAGTGTAATGTAGCCAAGTTTGCTGATGATACAAAGATGGGTGGGAAAGCAAATTGTGAGGAGGACACAAAAAAATCTGCAAAGGGAAAAAGGGCTAGACTTTTGCCTTCATTGTCGGCGATTTTCTCGGCGGTACAGCTGGTTTTTCGCCCAGAAAAAGTTTCCACGTAAGATTTTTTCCTTGATATCGCCCACATCTCAACACATACGCCAGGACCAAACCGCCCACATGCAACGCCAACAATAACCGCCAGGGCGCAAGTTTGGCCTCAACCGCCGACGTCCATATCGCCGAGAGAACCGCCCTGTAAAAGCTTCTTTCACAGGGCGGTCAGGGGGGACACTGCAAAGAAAGGTAAGTTAAAGGTTCCTTTTTAATGTTTTTAAAATTTTAAAATGGCGATTAGGTTTAAAACTGTCTTGGGAATGCTTTGTATGGTTTTTGTATTGATTATTTTTTTTAAGTTTTCCCCCGTCCCTAGGCCCAACAGCAGCCTCGGGCTAAATTTTACTACTTCCGGTAATGACCGGCCAAGGTACTAAATTTCCACTTACCCGCCAAGAAAACCGCAGACAATGAGTGTGCAACGCCAATTTAGTCGCCGGGCGATTAGTTTCACTTATTTTAATCATAAAAATGGAAATCCTCACCAGCCTTTCTCGCCGAACGTTAGCCGTTCTTCTCAGCAGGCAATTGGGCATCGAGGGCCTTTAGAGAAAGTCTAGCCCATAGACAGGCTCAGTGAGTGGTAAAAATTTGGCAGATGGAGTATAAAGTGGGAAAATGTGAGGTTATCCACTTTGGCAGAAATAATAGAAAAGCAAATTATAATTTAAATGGAGAAAAATTGCGAAGTGCTACAGTACAGAGAGACCTGGGGGTCCTTGTGCATGAAACACAAAAAGTTAGTATGCAGGTACAGCAAGTAATCAGGAAGGCAAATGGAATGTTGGCCTTTATTGCAAGGGGGATAGAGTATAAAAGCAGAGAAGTCCTGCTACAACTGTACAGGGTATTGGTGAGGCCACATCTGGAGTACTGCATACAGTTTTGGTCTCCGTATTAAGAAAGGATATATTTGCATTGGAGGCTGTTCAGAGAAGGTTCACTAGGTTGATTCCGGAGATGAGGGGGTTGACTTATGAGGATAGGTTGAGTATGTTGGGCCTATACTCATTAAAGTTCAGAAGAATGTCAGGTGATCTTATTGAAATGTATAAAATAATGAGGGGGCTCGACAAGGTGCATGCAGAGAGGATATTGCCACACATAGGGTAAACTGAAACTAGGGGACATAGACTTAGAATAAGGGGCCGCCCATTTAAAACTGAGACAAGGAGAAATGTCTTCTCTCAGAGGGTTGTAAATCTATGGAATTCTCTGCCCCAGAGAGCTGAGGCTGGGTCATTGAATATATTTAAGGTGGAGATAGACAGATTTTTGAGCGATAAGGGAATAAAGGATTATGGGGAGCAGGCAGGGAAGTGGAGCTGAGTCCATGATCAGATCAGCCATGATCTTATTGAATGGCGGAGCAGGCTCGAGGGGCCAAATGTCCTATTCCCGCTCCTATTTCTTATGTTTTTATGTTCTTATGTAAAATGGACTATTTTGCTAGTGTCCGTCGCTCGTCGCAGCATATTTGACATGTGGACAAACCCAATAGTGATAAACCCAGTATGGTTTACACCGTTAGTGATATTTCGCACATCGGTTCGGGAAAATTCAAGGACTGTGAGGTAAACATTGATGGCACACTCTGCTGCCTCCTCATTGACCTTGGAGCCAAAGTCTCCATATTGAGCAAGGCTCTGCAGAAAACCCACTTTGCGCAGTGTCAACTGTAGCCCGGAACTTCCACTCTACATGCGTATTCCGACTCCAACATCGAGCTCCTTGGGGTCATATCCCGATATACTACAAGGACACAACATTGGAGAACTTTTCCTTTCATGTCGCGAAGGGATGATGCCTCATGTGTGTTGACATTTTTGACAAGCTTGGGTTCAAAGTTTACGACCCAACTGACACACCTATGTACATGGTGGACTTTGACAAGCAGTATCCCTCAATCCTCACAAGGTTTGGAGTGACAACAAAATTCTCTCATCGTCCCTGCATTGACCCTTCCATCAAACTGATTACTCAGTGACTTCGCTGTCTCCCATTTGCGGTTTGCGACCAAATAACTGCAGAATTAACGTGACTCAAATCTCAGGGAATCGTTGAGAGCATCGACTCCTCACCCTGGATCTCGAACGTAGTCATTGCTTGGCGTAAAAATGGGGAGATCCGCCTATGCATCGACCTGAAAGAGGTCAACAAGGTCATCATCCCCGACACTATCCTCTTCCTACCATCGACGAACTGTCTTCAAAATTCCACGGCTCAATTGTCTTTACGAAACTCGACATGCGCCACAGTTACCTGCAAATACCCTTAGCAGAGGACAACAAACCGCTCACGGCATTCAGGACGCATGATGGTCTTTATCAGTATCAACGCATGTCCTACGGACTATCTTCTGCACCAAGTGCATTTCAGAAGATTGTCACTACTAAGCTAGCAGCCATAGAGGGAGCCCTCAATCTGCTTGACGATATCGTCGTCCAAGGACGGATAATGAAAGAACATGACCAGAGACTTCATGCTATTATGATTAGATTTGCTACACATAACATTACACTTAATGTCAATGAGTGTACATTTGCTGCTGGAGAAATAAACTTTCTGGGCACCAGGTGTCAAGTCGATGCCTGACAACATTGACGTGATCCAGCAAATACAGGAGACTACCAATATCAAAGAACTTTCATCATTCCTCGGCACTTGCAACTTCTATCTGAAGGTCGGCTCGCACTACGTGCACATTGCCGAACCACTTCGCAAGTTGTTGTGCAGGACATCCCTTGGGAATGGAGAGATTCCCAGGCTCAGGCATTCACCACGCTTAAGGAGAAAATCACATCCCCTCCTATCCTTGCGCACTTTGATCCGAATGCCACTGTGTACATCACCACGGATGCATCAGGCACCGCCATGGGTGCTGTGCTCCCACAATGGATTGACGGCCTGGAATGCTCAGTCACCTTCACCGCTCACATTCTCTCGTCTGCAGAACGTAAATACTCTACAGGGGAATGTGAAGCACTCGCTTGCATCTACGCATGTGAATGCTGGCACATCTACCTCAATCGCAGGAAATTTACCCTCCGTACGGACCACCAAGCGCTAACTACACTACTCGCTACAACTGGATCTGGGCACAGACCACTACGAAGCAGCCAATGGGCAAATCGCCTTCATCAGTATAACTTTGATGTACAGTACATCACTGGCAGTCACAACCACATAGATGACATGCTCAGCCGCTCGACATCTGTTTCGGACTCTGGCGCTGACTTATTCACAGATGATGACACATATGTCACGTCGATCATCACTCAGTCCATCAGAAACCTTGTCTCCTGCGATGAACTCAAAACCGAATCACAATGTGATGCTACTCTCCAGCACGTGAGCCACTCCTCCAGACTGAGTGGCCTCAGCAAATTCCAGAAGAGCTGAACACCTTCCACAGACTTTGCGATGGATTTTCCGTTTGGAATGATGGCTGCCTAGCTTGTGGTGATAGAGCAGTATTTACCAAGTCACTTCAACAGCGCATTCTCTCATTGGCACATGATGGACACCCTGGCATTGTCTGCCTGAAGCAGAGATGTCTTCATTCAGTATGGTGGCCTGCGATTGACAGTCGCATTGAGGAGTTTGTCTCACACTGCGAAGCACACAGTCTGAGCGAAAAGGCCACAAACATCCGACCAGCGAAATGAAGCCCATTCCATGGCCGTAAAGACCATAGCAACAACTTCAGTTGGATATCTTTAGTCCAGTTGAAGCAGCTCCACAGCACCAGCGTTTCCTTGTTGTGGTACATGATTTGCATTCCAAATGGCCAGAAATTGCTACAAGTTCAGTGACCTCATCAACGATCATCACTATTCTGCAGCGTATGTTCACGAAGTGGGGCCTCCCAGAGGTCATAATCACTGACAATGCACCACAGTTTATGACTGACCAGTTTGCGGATTTCCTTATTCGTCATGCTATTGAGCATCGCCTTACTGCTTGGTACAATCCTCAAAGCAATGGAGGTGTTGAGCGATTTAACCACGTCATCAAAGAGGTTTTGAAAGCCAACCTCGCAGCAGGCCAAACATTCGACCATCCTCCGCACATATCGTTCGACAAAGCACTCGTTAACGTGGAAGACACCCGCTGAGCTCATGATTGGGCAAAATATTCGCTAGCTATTGGACATTCTCAAACCTCCAGCCAAACCTAGCGAGAAGAGGCCAGCAGGATGGAACAGAGGCACCGTTCTGTTTCCCAACCAAAACCTAGAGCAAACACCGCAAGCTCTACGCCGGTCTCAGTATATCAGAACACAACCTGGCTATCTCAAGGACTTTGTACATGGACTGTGGTTTTAAAAAGATGGGGACATATGTTGGGTTCATACTCTATTTATTTGTTACAGCTCACTGGACAGGCATTAGGATCCTGCGGGAGCTATTCACAGTTGCTGCATTCATTCTGGTTCATGCCAGTTTGAGTCTCCATTTTGGGAGTTGTTATAAAAGCACAGTTAAGTTAAGTTATAGTTCTCCTGACTCAGTTTGCCAGTTATTTACACATACACTGTTATATATGCAGACTATAGATACACTCTCTGTGTAGTCACTGTATAATTGTATAAGATGGAGACTTTTTGCCTGATGTGCTATCAGTAAGGTTTACACTGTGTATGTACATGCTGGCACCACTAGAGGGTGCAACTGGTGGAGACCGGGGTTGCCTGCCCTGGTGGCAGGGCCCAGTATAAAAGGCTGCACACCATGCTTGTGCCTCACTCTGGAGTTTGGAATAAAGGACCAAGGTCACTACAGTTTGAGCACAACACATTGCCTCGTGGAGTCATTCATAAGTATATTACAGACATAACATACACAACAACAGTCTCTGTGGCAGAATGTATGCTTCATTCATACTGTGACTTCCTACTATATTCTTGGGATCCATTTAGCAATTTTCTGCAAAGCCTATTTGCATGCCTTTTGTTGACAGTAGTATTTTTTTAGTGAACTTGGGGCTGAAAAACTGTGCGGTTGGAGACCGTTGCATCCCAGTATCAGTGACAGCATGTACCTGGTACCTCTGAGCAAGCTAAATTTAACAAGTTTTGCAAAGGTACCGTAACTGATTGTGACTAGTGGGCACCCACTCTTCGAGGAGCACATCTTGGGAGTCTGCCTTGCCCCAGAGGCTGCAACTGCAGCTTAAGCTGTTTCTGGAGGTGGGTGCCAAGTTGCCCTGGAAAAGATAAGGTGGTGATTCCTCTGCCCTTTCTGTAAGGGGATCCAAATGTTAAAATAAAGATTTGTCTCCTCCAAGGGGTCCAGGCCAAGTGCGCCAGGTGGCTCTACAATCAATATTGAGAAGGGACTGATGATCCACCTCAGGAGAGAGAGGAAGAGGAGGACAAGGAGGTGGACGCTGACCTCGGGCCAGACAATCAGGCTGACGCTGAAACTATGCCCACACCCCCCTCTATACCGCACGAAAGGGCCTTTGGTGGTTACATAGCTGCAAGACTCTTACGTCAGCAGCTCATAAATGAGCGCTTTACTTGAAAGAACATTGTTGTTATTTACAAAGCTGCAACACTGCTGGGTGCTCAGGTCATACATCAATGGTGTGCATCACCTTGGTGACAGTTAAAGTTTAAGTTCATTTAAGTTAAGTGTAATTATATCCTTTCATGTTAAGGAATCACCAGTGTGCAACGGTGTAGCTATCTGAGACAATGTGCAACAAGGTTATGTTAAATAAAAATTTTTTTAATCCAACCATTTGTGTGAAATCATAATTAGAACTGTAAAAAAACACCCCACCCCACCCCCATCCCACCCAACAACAAATGTATCACATTTATATAATTTAATTGGTCACCATTTCCAGCAGCACAGAACACAAATGCAAACCGTAAGGTAGCCCCCTGGCCCCTTCCCCTGACCCTTTCACCAAAATAGCACCAACAACATAAAAATATGCCCAAGACAACACCTGCGGCCATGCACCTCACTTTCCTCCCCCCGCCCTCGCTTCTCCTCCCCATCTCTACCCTTCCCCTTACCCTCCTGACTCCAAGCCACCTGGCCGAGGAGCTCCTCAGGCGCTGCTTCATTGGGAGGAATGACTGCAGAACTGCTGCTTGGATGGATACGGGAGAGGATGGTCCCGAGGTGGGAACATAAGAACATAAGAATTAGGAACAGGAGTTGGCCATCTAGACCCTCGAGCCTGCTCCGCCATTCAACAAGATCATGGATGATCTGGCCGTGGACTCAGCTCCACTTACCCGCTCGCTCCCCGTAACCCTTAATTCCCTTATTGGTTAAAATATTTATAATTCTGATATTAATTGCAAAACCAGGGGAGGGCGCGAACGCAGTCCAGAAGCTCTGAGCCAGAAGCAAGATCTTCCTCCTGGCTCTCATGTGTCGTTGGCAATGGGGGTGCGGCACCTTGGGGTGCAGTGCCACAATCCGGGACCACTGGGAGGCCTCTGCCACCAGTATTCCTGGCTATCAGCTCCGGGGCCTCCGCCATCCACGGCATTTACTCCGGCATGGTGGCGGACATGCTGGACAGCTGGAGAGATATGCCCCCCATTGTCTATAGGATCTGCTGACCTATGTCAACACTCCTCCTGGACAAGTGTACTTTGTCCCCGCTCAGATCTGCCGCTCATGGAGCAGACCTGCCGCGTCGAACCAACCTCCGCGTGGTCGGTGCTGTCCTGGAGACTCCTCAGGTGCCCTGTGGCAAGGTGCTTGGGCCCGGTACCTCCATGCTGGAGGAGTGAATGGCCACAGGAGCAATAGCTGCCATCAGTGTCGAATGGATTATGGAGGTTGAGGAAGCAGGCTCCTCGAGGTCGGCACTGTCATCCATTGAGAAGGGACCCAGCAGATGCACGGGCGAGAATCGGTGCTCATCATCACTAGATGGAGGAGAGTCTGGCGAGTCCGTCCCCGTGCTCCCACCTTCTGGGCTCGGTGTTCTTGCATGGGGCCACACTGCTGGCTGAGCTGCAAAACATAATTTAGGTTATTAGAGGAGAAAGGGGGTGCTAGGGTCACAAGGTGAGTCCCGCACTACAAACAGCATATGCACAACAAAAGCAACACCGCTATCAAGATCATCACATTTCATCACCATCACCAAATTCTGCATTGCAATGATTCTCATGAGGCCATCTTTATTTAGAGAATAATTTTATGATTCATCTATCATATTATTGGTCAGATATGAGTGGGTGTGGCATCTATTGACTTTACATCACGCAATGTTGTATACTTTACTCACGTGGCATCACATCAGGCTCTGCTGCTGCATGCGTGGCTGACCGGGGGTGGCTCCCCACGAGTGCCAGCACCCACTCCTCGATGTCAGTGAGGTCGATGATGACGGGTGGTCCCCACCCGTTCGCCTCTGCTCGGCCCTATTCCTCGATAGCTTCTTCTGTAAAAGGTAACAGGACGACATGGCATGAGATCATTGCGTGAGATCATTGCTAGATACTGTCACAGAGACTGATACAACACATAACTGATAGATGTAATCATGATTATAATGAAAATTATCATTCTTTACCTACTGTGACCGCAGGCTTTGAGTACAACCTTCCCAGTATAAGTGCAAGACATCACATCTGATTTTAATCACTCTTTACACTTACAATTCCAATTATATAAATATATAAGTAAATGTAAATAAATGTAATACTTACTCTGGCGGATCTGACAAGGTTGTTCCATCGCTTGTGGCATTGGTTGCCCTCACGCACCTCGTTGGTCGCCGATGAGAACACCTCGGCTATCTCGGCCCATATCTCCTGGTAGGCCTTTGGGGTGGGCTGCCTATGCCCTCCCTGGGTCAATTGACCCCAGCATAACTCGACCTCTTGCATGAAGGAGGCATTTGCCTCGTCCGAGAACCTCCTTGCTCTTTTGCGTCTTCCCAATTGTTCCTCTCCCAGCTCACTGCTTTCACCAGCGTCAGTCTCCACAGCATGTTGGGTTGCCTCCCCCATCCTTCCATGTTAAATATTATTTTTTCCACAAAAACTCGGTGCCAACTACCTTCTTTGTGCTTAGTAGGCTTTTTGCTGCTGGTGAATCTCCCTCGTGCCTCCCACAAGAGCCAAAGAAGCACACACCACATCCACACACGCGTTCAGTCTCTCTCTGCTCCCACTCTCTCTGTCTCCTCTTATGCGCATGTAATGATGACCCCTGACCTCCTGAAACACGGAAAACGAGTGTTACCATGCTGTTGCTATGGTCGGCCACACTTTATGGCAGAAGGTCAAAAAAATGTAACGCTAAACATCCATTTCAGATCGCTCTGGTAACGGTCATTTTCAAAAATGGAAAGTTAGCGTTTTAAAAATGGGTGATACTCCGGCGATCTCAAAACCCATTTTTACCACCCATGCTGGAAATTACACCCATTTTTTGCCGATCTGCACAAAAGTCTAGCCCAGACTCCTCTAGTTTTAGTTTCCATTATGAGTGGAAATATCCTCCCTGCATCCACCTTGTCATTATCTTAAGTTTCAATAAGATCACCTCTCATTCTTCTAAACTCCAATGACTATAGGCCCAATCTACTCAACCTATCTTCATAAGTCAACCTCCTCATCTCCGGAATCAATCTAGTGAATCTTCTCTGAACAGCCTCCAATGCAAGTATATCCTTCCTTAAATATGGAGCCCAAAACTGTATGCAGTACTCCAGATGTGGCCTCACCAATACCCTGTACAGTTGTAGCAGGACTTCTCTGTTTATATACTCTATCCCCCTTACAATAAAGGCCAACATTCCATTTGCCTTCCTCATTACTTGCTGTACCTGCATACTAACTTTTTGTGTTTCCTGCACAAGGAGCCCCAGGTCTCTCTGTACTGCAGCACTTTGCAATTCTTCTCCATTTAAATTATAATTTGCTTTTCTATTATTTCTGCCAAAGTGGATAACCTCACATTTTCCCACATTATATTCCATCTGCCAAATTTTTGCCCACTCACTTAGCCTGTCTATATCCCTTTGCAGATTTTTGTGTCCTCCTCACAATTTGCTTTCCCACCCATCTTTATATCATCAGCAAACTTGGTTACATGATACTCGGTCCCTTCATCCAAGTCATTAATATAGATTGTAAATAGTTGAGGACCTAGCACTGATCCCTGCGGCACCCCATTAGTCACTGTTTGCCAGCCGGAAAATGACCCATTCATCCCGTCTCTCTGTTTTCTGTCAGTTAGCCGATTATCTTCCATGCTAATATATTATCCCTTACTTCGTGAACTTCTTATGTGGCACCTTATTGAATACCTTCTGAAAATCCAAATACACCACATCCACAGGTTCACCCTATCCACCCTGCTCGTTACATCCTCAAAGAACTCCAACAAATTTGTCAAAAATGATTTCCCTTTCATAAAACCATGCTGACTCTGCTTGATTGAATTATGATTTCCCAAATGTCCCGCTACAGCTTCCTTAATAATGGACTCCAGCATTTTCCAAATGACAGATGTTGGGCTAACTGGTCTATAGTTTCCTGCTTTTTGTCTGGCTCCTTTTTTAAATAGGGGCGTTATATTTTCAGTTTTCCAATCTGCTGGGACCGCCCCCCCACCCCAGAATCCAGTGAATTTTGGTAGATTACAACCAATGCATCCACTATCTCTGCAGCCACCCTAGGATGTAAGCCATCAGCTCCAGGGGACTTGTCTGCCTTTAGTCCCATTATTTTACCTAGTACTACTTCATTAGTGATAGTGATTGTATTAAGTTCCTCCCTCCCTTTGGCCCCTTTATTATCCACTATTGGAATGTTTTTAGTGTCTTCTATCGTGAAGACCGATACAAAATATTTATTCAATGTCTCTGCCATTTCCCTGTTCTCCATTATTATTTCCCCAATCTCATCCTCCAGTGGACCAACATTTACTTTAGCCACTCTTTTTCTTTTTATGTACCTGTAGAAACTCTTACTATCTGTTTTTATATTTCGTGCTAGTTTACTTTCATAATCTATCTTCCCTCACTTAATCATTTTTTTAGTCGTTCTCTGCTGGCTTTTAATAATTTCCCAATCCTTTGGCCTCCAATAATCTTGGCCACATTGTATGCCTTTGTTTTCAATTTGTTACCCTCCCTTATTTCCTCAGTTAGCCACGGATGGTTATCCCTTCTCTTGCAGTCTTTCCTTACAGACTTGAAATTGACGTGTACACAACATTAGCGTTATTGATTATATATGTTTCTGGGACTCTCCCCACAGATACGCCCTGACCTATTGAGTGTTTCCAGCATTTTCTGATTTTATTCAAGGATTTTTGTGTGACTGGGAAACTTGATGAGAGAACTACATTTAGGTTAAACAACACAGAGCTATTCAGCAGTTTCTGGGAATGCATTTTAGTAAGTATTAAGTCGTAAGCACCCAGCATCTTAGCAACAGAGCAGAAGATGAGGAAGAGAAGGAAAATTATGATGATCATGATGATGAATGGGAACAGGAGGAGCAGCAGAAAAGGGAAATCATCTTTGTTGACTATGGTGATGTTGCTGAGGAGAACGATGATGATGAGGGAGAGACTGTGAAGGTCAAGTCCAACTATGAGTCCCAGGACCTAATTTTCTCTATCACAATCTCCTCAATTTCAACCTGTACTTTTCCACTCGCACATACCTCTTCAGATACCTGGGAAAAATGAAATCTTTCCGGTTGCAATAGACATGTATATTCTCAGTAACTGTACATGAGTACAATCAAGAGAAACCAGGTCATTGGCAAACATCAGCAATGGTAAAGAATGTTTATTTGCTTCTCTGTTTCTGTTGGGGATGTCTGAAGTTTTTTTATAGGCAGGAATCCTACTAAGCAAAACAAGAGCAGTTGAGAAATGGCTGGGCTTTTTTCATTGACTGATACCAATGCTTACTCCAGTGGGGGATCTGAAAAGTGCCTTTAGCATAGAGCTTGAGTGCAAATCATTTTCACTGGCACCACAGCATATAATTAGTGTAACCATGATACTCAAATCCTCTTTTAACTCTTCACATAGGTCATAGAGCATTTGATTATTAAATCAAGTCTCTGAAAACAGTGGGTGCCAGACCAATAAAACTAATTTGATGTCTGAGAGTGCCTCTCTTTGCTGTAGTGGGTCATCCATGACGATCAGCCTTTATCGCTCCACTCTAGTCAAATAACGATTGATTAATAGAGAATATAGGAACATAGGCAATTTTAGGAAGAGAACAAGATCATTTGGCCAAACAATCCTGCCCCTTTTAGCTAATCACAACTTTACCTTCCTGTCATCTCACTTTATCCTTCAATCATCTTTTTTGAAATTATCCATTAAGATAAAGCTTACTACATTGGTATCAATCAAAATGCAAACTGTAGGTAAAATGGCTTGGCACAAATCATTTCATCTCTGCGATCCGGGTTCAAACAGTATCCTTTCACCTCTGGGATCTGGTTTTGATTAGTATCCTTTCACCTCTATGTTTGAAAAGATTAGTATCCTTTCACCTTTGGGATCATTATACAGTAAATTTTATGAGTTTATACTCGCATCTTGGAGCTTCAAATGCCAGGAATTCAAATGGGGAGGTAAGTGGCTCTTGCAGGATTTTCTGTCCATTAAAATTCACCTCACCACCTGAATTCTCTAAATGCATTTCTGGTGTGCAAAGCTCCTTATCAGGAACAAGAATTCACAAATGTATCTGAGGTGGCAAAACCAATTTCACCCCCATTGATCTTGATACCATGAGGTTTAACTTCTCCTTTGTACCATTTTTATCACACTGGTTAATGTATTAAATTCATGTCTGCACTATTTAAATGTAATTTTTAATTTATTTAAAATAAATGGGTGAACAACCGTGTTAAAATTGCACAGGCAGGAATTTAACACAAATTCATTAAACATTACATTGTAAATAGGCTATAAAAGAAATGAAACCTTTAAGTTCAAATGCTCCATATCCTGATACTGATATTTCTCACAAAAAATGAAACAGATACATTTACGTGGTAATAATGAGGGGCTTAATGCATAGTGCATCTCACAAATTACCATTCCTCTTTTTGACAGAAACATATAAAATCAATAACACTAATGTTGTGTTTGCGTAAATAACTGACAAAATGAGGCAGGAGTAAAGTAACTTAACCTCACTGTGCTTTTATACAACCCAAATTGGTGTCCTCAAACTGGCATGAACCAGCATGAGTACAGCAACTGTGAATAGCTCCCGCAGGGTCCTAATGCCCATCCTGTGAACTGTAACAAACAAATACAGGATGAAAACAACATATTTTTCTCTTTTTTAAAACCACAGTCTATGTACAGACAAAGTCATTGAGATAGCCAGGTTATGTTCTGATGCGCTGAGACCGGCGTGGAGCATGCGGTGTTTGATCAAGGTTATCGGTTGGGAAACAGAACGGTGCCTCTGTTCCATTCTGATGGTCTGTTGGTCTGTGAGTTGGGATCAGTCTACGAGCGTTCCATTGAGTTCCACCATTGAGCTCATAGGTGTGAGGGTTGAACTTTTGTCCGATCTGTTTTCGAGGCGAAAGTGAGGATGCGAGCTTATGACTACAGTTTGGGCGTTTAACTCTGATCCACTCTCCACTCTACAGTTGGGGGTTTTGAGCGCGTCATTTTGTGTCAGTGTACGACTTTGCTTTTCGTTGTCGTTACGAAATCTGGGATGCGAGTGTGGTTATCTTCAGGCTAGGATTGGCTGGGGGTGTGAGAATGTCCAGTCGTCAGCGAAGATTCTGCCCAATCATGAGCTCAGCGGGTTACTTCCCCATTAGCAAGTGCTTTGTCGAATGGTATGTGCGGAGAATAGTTTGAACCGCATCATCGAATGTTTGGCCTGCTGCGAGGTTGGCTTTCAAACCCTCTTTGATGATGCAGTTAAAACACTCAACGCCTCCGTTGCTTTGAGGATTGTACCGAGCAGTGAGACGATACTCAGTAGCATGACGAGTGAGGAAATCCACGAACTGGTCAGACACAAACTGTGGTCCATTGTCAGTGATTATGACCTCTGGGAGGCCTCACTTCATGAACATACGCTGCAGAATAGTGACGATCGTTGATGAGGTCACTGAACTTGTAGCAATTTCTGGCCATTTGGAATGCAGGTCATGTACTACAACAAGGAAATGCTGGTGTGGAGCTGCTTCAACTGGACCGAAGATATCCAACTGAAGTTGTTTCCATGATCTTTGTGGCCATGGAATGAGCTTCATTGGCGCTGGTCAGATGTTTGTGGCCTTTTCGCTCAGACTGCATGCTTCACAGTGTGAGGTAAACTCCTCAATGCGAGCGTCAATCACAGGACACCAATCTGAATCGCGACATCTGTGCTTCATGCGGACAATGCCAGGGTGCCCATCATGTGCCAATGAGAGAACGCGCTGTTGAAGTGACTTGGGAATTACTGCTCTATCACCACGAGCTAGGCAGCCATCGTTCCGAACGGAAAATTTATCGCGAAGTCTGTGAAAGGTTTTCAGCTCTTCCGGAATTTACTTAGGCCACTCAATCTGGAGGAAGTGGCTCACATGCTGGAGTGTAGCATCACTCTGTGATTTGGTTTTTATTTTGTCGCAGAAGACAAAGGTTCTGATGGACTGAGTAATGATCGACGTGGCATGTGTGTCATCATCTGTGAACAAGTCAGTACCAGAGTCCGAAACAGGTGTTGAGCATGTCAGCTACATGGTTGTGACTGCCAGCGATGTAATGTACATCAAAGTTTATTGATGAAGGCAATCTAACCATCGACTGATTCGTAGTGGTCTGTGCTCAAATCCAGATATAGCCAATAGCGTAGTTAGCACTTGGTAATCCATATGGAGGATAAATTTCCTGCCATAGAGGTAGATGTGCCAGCGTTCACATGCGTAGATGCAAAAGAGTGCTTCGCGTTCCCCTGTAGAGTATTTACATTCTGCAGACGAGAGAGTACGAGAGGCGAAGGCGACTGGGTGTTCCAGGCCGTCAATCCATTGTGGGAGCACAGCACTCATGGCGGTGCCTGATGCATCCGTGGTGATGTACATAGTGGCATTCGGATCAAAGTGCTCGAGGGTAGGAGGGGATGTGATTTTCTCCTTAAGCGTGGTGAATGCCTGAGCCTGGGAATCTGTCCATTCCCAAGGGACGGCCTTGCGCAGCAACCTGCGAAGTGGTTCGGCAATGTGCGCGTAGTGCGGGACAAACTTCAGATAGAAGTTGCAAGTGTCGAGGAATGATGTTGGTAGCCTACTGCATTCGCTGGATCGCGTCAATGTTGTCCTTGTGTTGTGACTCTGTAGCCCAGGAAGTTTATTTCTCCAGCAGCGAATGTACACTTCTCGGTATTAAGTATAATGTTATGTGTAGCAAATCTAGCCATAACTGCGGGAAGTCTCTGGTCATGTTCTTCCATTGTCCGTCCATGGACGACGATAGCGTCAAGCAGATTGAGGGCTCCCTCTATACCTGCTCGCATAGTAGTGACAATCTTCTGAAATGCACTTGGTGCAGAAGATAGTCTGTAGGGCATGTATCGATACTGATACAGACCATCATGCATGCCGTGAGCGGGTTGTTGTCCTCCGCTCGGGATATTTGTAAGTAACTGCGGCGCATGTCGAGTTTTGTGAAAACTATTGAGCCGTGGAATTCTGAAGACAGTTCGTCGATGGTACGAAGAGGGTACTTATTGGGGATGATTGCCTTGTTGATCTCTTTCAGGTCGATGCATAGGCGTATCTCCCCATTTTTACGCCAAGCAATGACTAAGTTCGAGATCCAGGGTGAGGAGTCAATGCTCTCAATGATTCCCTGAGATTCGAGTCGCGTTAATTCTGTGGATACTTGGTAACGAACCACGAATGGGAGACGGCGAAGTCGCTGTGTAACCGGTTTGGCGAAAGGGTCAATTCGGGGACGATGGCAGAATTTTGTTGTCACTCCAAACCCTGTGAAAATTGCGTGTCAAAGTCCACCATGTACACAGTTGTGCCAGTTCGGTCGTAAACTTTGAACCCAAGCTTGTCAAAAAGGTCAACCCACATCCCTTCGCGACATGAAAGGAAAAGTTCTCCAATGTTATGTCCTTGTAGTATATCGGGACAGATATGACCCCAAGCACCTCAATTTTGGAGTCAGAGTACGCATGTAGAGTGGAAGTTGCGGGCTGCAGTTGACAGTGCATGAAGTGGGTTTTGTACACAGCCGCGCTCAATGGAGACATTGGCTCCAAGGTCAATGAGGAGGCAGCAGGGCATGCCATCACTGTTTACCTCACAGTCCTTGAATTTGCCCGAACCGATGTGCGAAATGTCATTAATGGTGTAAACCATACTGGGTTTATCACTATTGGGGTTGTCCACTTGTCGAATATGCTGCGATGAGCAACAGACACGAGCAAAATGGTTCATTTTACCACATTCAGAGCATTTCTTCCCACGTGCAGGACAGTTAGGACTCTTTGCTGAGTGTGATTTGTCCCCACAGTTAGGCCCACGATCCATAGTGGGTGACTTATTACTAGCCCTGAGTCTCTGCTGTGATTTCCACTTTGGACGAACGCCTTGCACATGGGCTGGAGCTGCAGTCTGCTGCACAGGGGGAGCAGGGGATCTGATCGCTTTTGAGTCGGAAAGCGCTGATTCGATTTGGATGGCCAAATCAGTTGCTTTGTCTAATATCAATTTATCATCCTCCATTAGTAAGCGTTCCTGAATACAGGGTGTTATGGATGTATGTTAATATATGTACTGTAACACTAGACCACTGAATGTACCTTCACCCTGTATACACTATACCTGGATCACCAGAGGGTGCTACTGCTGGAGACCTAAGGGTCACCTGTACACTGCAGGTAACCAAGTATAAAAGGGAGCTCACCTCTTGGTGTCCTCACTCTAGGAGCTGCAATAAAGGACTAAGGCCACTACAGTTCAAGTGCTATACCCTTACCTCGTGGAATCGTTATTAGAGTGCTTGCCTATACTACAACTGGACGCCTTTGTGGAAAGGCTAGAACACTTTTTCATCGCGAATGACCTGGCTGGGGACTCACCGACCTCGCTGGTGGACAAGCGCAGGGCCATCCTGCTCAGCAGTTGTGGACCCAATGTCCATGGCCTCGTCAGGGGCCTGCTAATCCCAGTGAAGACGACAACCAAGATCTATGCGGAGCTCATAACTTTAATACAACAACAACTCCAACCTAAAGAGAGCATCCTCACAGCCAGACACCGGTTCTACATACACCGGCAGCCCGAAGGCCAAGAAGTTGCGAAATATGCTGCAGACCTGAGAAGATTGGCTGCACCGTGTGATTTTGGTGACCACCTCACCGAAGCACTAAGGGACATCTTCGTTATTGGAATCGGCCACGAGGGCCTCCTCCATAAACTGCTCTCTGTGGACACTACGGTCACCCTGCAGAAGGCAATCAAAGTGAGCCAAGCTTTCATGATTTCGGTCTGCGAATCCAAGATGATGATGACTCACCCCCAGGACTCTAACCCGATGCGTACAGTGAACAGAATGGAGACTTTCAGAGGCAAGAATGCTGCCCCGAGTCCCGCAACCCTGAGTCCGCCACATGGGGCCAACCGGCTAGCCCCGTGCTGGCGCTGTGGAGGAAACCACAGGGCCCACCAGTGCTGATACAAAGACTACACTAAAGGTCACCTTCAGCGAACGTGTAGAAGTTTTACTCACCGAGTCGCTGAAGAGTTGGCCGATCACCTGGGTTCCAGCGCTGATGAAGACGAAGCAGCTTAGCCCCTGGAAGAGGTGTACGGAGTGTATACCTGCTCCATCGAGAGTTCCCCGTGGAAAATGGAAGTAGAAATTAACGGTGTTCCAGTCTCGATGGAGATCGACACAGGGGCAAGCCAATTGCTGATGAATCAGATGGCCTTTGAGAAACTCTGGGACAATCCCGCCAAACGACCCAAAATGTTCCGAATCCAGGCGAAGCTGCTCACTTACACAAAAGGCACCATCTCAGTCGTTGGCAGCGAGGATGTCCAGGTGTCCCATGGAGGCGCGATGTACAACCTTCCCTTGTGGATCGTTGCTGGGGATGGTCCAAAGCTGCTGGGAAAAAGATGGATGAAGCAAATCCAAATCTGTTGGAGTGACAAAAGCCTTCAGACCCCGGCGATCAACATCCTACGTGGCCCCAAACTTGGATCCATCACAGCACCTGGAAATCCTACCGTCCGGCTCGACTGCGTGGCGACGACACAGACTGCACAACTCAACGGCGAGATGATCCAACCTGAACGACCAGACCTCACCTCCCAGGCTCCAGTGGTAGGACTCCAAGGGAAGGAGATCATCATAGAAGGTAGATTCCCGGCGTTCGTGGCAGAACCTGGGGAGAAAAGGATCACCTACCTCGTGGAGAGAAAGAAGATGGCACCCATACCACGAGGCGAAGCACCTGCAATCAAGATGGCCGCGACCAGACCACGAGGGGCAGCGTTGAGGGAGCAACATGTGTTGACGAGAACCGGATTGGGGTAAAGATTGCAAGGCCCTCTTAAAGGAGAACGGCAACCCAAAACAATTAAAGGGACAGTTCCACTCTTGGTACAGCGATGCCGGTGATATTAAGGATAAAAGTGTAATTAATGAATGCAGGTATATAAATGCACTGTTGAATGGTGATGCCGGCAATGCTAATGGGAAAAATGTAATGAATGCTTCAAAAAGTGATGTAAGTGACAAGTTTGTCCTGTTAAACAGCGATGTCAGTAATGCTAACGTGACAAATGTAACCAACAAAGGCAGGTATCCAAATGTAACCTTGTACAGAGATATTGATAGTACACAAGAAAGCGTTGAAAGTGACAAATGTAAAAGTGTAAAGAGATATAACAATGTCAAGTCAGCTAGTTGCGATTGGCGCCACTATATCATGCATTCTAATGATAGAATGAGAAATTATACCGGGTTCTCATGTATATTGACAATGCCAAAGGTAACCCCACATGGGAAACACCCAGGTTCAGCGGGCTACCTGATCATGTAGCCTGCACTTCCGGGACCAATGTGATGCCCCAGGAAGGGTTCACACACACCCAGTGGGAGCAGACCCACTGCAGGGACAGCGGTCAATGGACAGCACAGCCACCACCACTGGCAACCTGCCCCAGATCGGCCCTACATCCCCCCCTCACCACCCCCCCCACCCTCCAGCCACCAGGGCCAGCACCGGGAGCAAGAGGCCAGTGCCCTCGAGCTTTCCCGGTGGAACCTGGGATGACTAGACTTCCACCACCTTGAAGGGCAGTAGTGCGAACCTACAGCCCAAATGGAGGACAAGGAGGCCACACCACTCTGTGGCTCTGCCCACTACTAAATGCCCTCACCCACCCAATTAACAATGTATGTACCTTACCCACAACAACATGTACTTGCTCCATCACTGCGGAATCCGCCAACAGTGACATACCCACATGGTCTATGTTTGCGGGCGGGGGAAATGGATGTGTGCAGCCACGAACATATGGATCACACCTGGCACCTACACAACCCTCAATACAACCCACCACCATCCACCACACATCACCTCCCCATGTCATTGCAATAAGGACTTGGGAAAGACTTAGGGGGGAATGTTGTTATGTATGTATGTAAATGTATGTACTGTAACACTAGATCACTGAATGTACCTTCATCCTGTATACACCATACTGTACCACCAGAGGGTGCTACTGCTGGAGATCTAAGGGTCACTTGTACACTGCAGGTAACCAAATGTAAAAGGGAGCTCACCTCTTGGTGTCCTCACTCTAGGAGCTGCAATAAAGGACTAAGGTCACTACAGTTTAAGTGCTTTACCCTTACCTCGTGGCGTCGTTATTAGAGTGCTTGCATATACTACACAGGGGATCGTTGTTTTCTCAATAATTTGATCCCTGATCATTTCCTCTTTGAGTGCTCCAAAGTTACATGTAGTGGCCAGTTCAGTTAATGAAATGATGTACCTGTACCTGTACTGTTTGATTGGTTCACTTTTCCCTTGCTCCCTTTTACGAAATTGGTATCGCTCCATCACGATACTTTTCTTTGGCCCAAAATAGTTCTCTTTGGCACTTACCATTTTGCTGTTTCTTTGATTTGGCCAAAGAGGCGTTGTCCTTTGGTGCTGAGGCAGTGGATAAGTATTGCATGGTGCGAGCTGGTGTTACGTTGTTGCCGTCTAACCCACTCGCCGTGATGTATGTAAAAAATATTTTATCCATCTCAACCATGGAATTGGAAGGTCCTCGGGTGTGGAGAGGAAAGGTGGGGGGTTAGGAAGGTTAATTTGATTCATTCTTGTCGCCTAATTATGTTGTGTACAAGGAAATAACTGACAAACTGAGCCAGGAGAAAGGTAACTTAACTTAACTGTGCTTTTATTCAACTCAAAATGGTGTTCCCAAACCTGCATGAACCAGCATGAGTGCAGTAACTGTGAATAGCTCCCGCAGGGTCCTAATGCCCATCCTGTGAGCAGTAGCAATAAAATAGAGTATGAACACAACAGCGAACACCATCAGAGATTCACTTAATTTTTCTTCAGCTGGTAATATTTTTAATTATTGACGCTATTCCCACTTCCTTTAATCAAAAATTGTAAGGGGTTTTCAGGGAGTGTTGTTGTGCCTTGGGTGTCTCTCTCTGGGCTTCTGCCCTCACAGCTTATGCCTGGCCTGTGAGGTACCCTGAGTGCTGCAAGAGCACCCCTGGAGAGACTGTGTCCACAGCTTATGAAGGGGGTTTTGAGACTCGTGCGTCCCCACAGCTTATGCCTAGCCTGTGAGGCACCTGTGAGTGTCAAACACTCCTAACCCCTTCTTCCCTAGCCTGTGACACACAGTTGAGCGTTTTCGAGGCGCTCCTAGCTTCCCTGACACTGTTCTGACATAAGACTCACGATCAGGAGATGTAATACATTAGAACTGAGGCAAGGTGATTCCAAGAGGAACTTAGGCTTCCAATTTATTTGACAAGGTGTATCTCAACAAACAGCAATACACCAACAAAACAATCCCCCTAAATCCCACTAAACGGACACAACGAAGATCTTTACACAAGTTTAGCAGTACAATGCCCAACCTCCCACCTTTCCTGGCCTAACTGAACTGGGAGTTCCGGGGACCAGAGGTTATATTCACTACTGCGCCTTCTGCAGGTCTGGTGGTTTGTTTCTTCTATCTTTGGTGTCTTCGGACACTGGTTTTCCTTCAGTGTCGAGGGGCTTGCTGGTTGTTGGATCACGAGGGCAGGGAACCACACACACTACATCAGAAACCCCTTTTTATAGCCAGATTATCCAGTCCGCCTCTCCTGCTGAAATTGATTCTTCCCATTGGTGGGCTTTGTGATTTTGAAAAATGCAGCAGTTTTAGATTATTGCGGGTTTTTTCCACTGATGTTAACCTACTCAAGGTTTGAATGGGTGTTGATTGCGTTGGCCTCCTGTAGCCATTGTGTAAGCCCTTGGGTTGTTTTGGGTTCCCTGGTTTCTGAAGGTCTGCATAATTTTCCTCCAATTCAGTTTTTCTAACCTACTCAAGGTTTGAGTGGGTGTTAATTGGGTTGGCCTCCTGTAGCCATTGTTTAGGCCCTTGGTTTGTTTTGGGTTCCCTAGTTTTCAAACGGTCTGCATAATTTCCTTCCATAGTGTAAACATGGGGAAGACAATAGTCCGATAATGGCTATGGGTCAGTCCCACAGCTTTCGAGCAAGTGCTCTCCCATTGGCTTGAAAGCCACATGCTTCGGGCTGACTCTATCCCACCATTGGCCCTCCGGTGTCCTCCCCCGTCCAATCACTGCTCTGCCAAGGTCAAACCATCTCGGTTTCAATTCACAGCACAGACTGATCCCACAGCCCTTTTCCTTCTGGGTAAAATGAGGGGGTTTTCATCCTCCCCTACATAATCCCCCATCTGACACAGTCAGACACCACTCAAGTGTGTCAAAGTTCAGGGTGGTGAGAAAACCCTAGGTCTCCCAAATTGCCCAACTTTCCCCCGTTTAACTCTAACTGATCCCGTCGATATATATCGTAATTCCTTTTAACGTGGTACAAAACACAGAATCCAACAGGTTACAATATACGACAGCAATATACATATATGTACTATGTACTTAAGGTTACAGCAGCAATTGTACATTGAGTCTCATTTCAGTCTTAACCGTGAAACAAAGAAACCTGCCCTACAAACTCTCCAGGGGCCATCTATGAAAATGCAGTCATCCCTGGGAATAACAAAACCGCCTAAGTGTCGCGGTCAAGCTTTGTTTACACGCCTTGAGTGTTTAGCAATGGCTCTCCTGTCTGAGTAGTAGCCTGAGGAACTGCTTTCTTTTTCTTTTTCTCCTGAGCTTACAGCTTGTAACTAGCAGATATGCTATAATCAGGAGTTGGCCCATTACTAAGGCATGCGATCCTACCCGGATCCATGCAGGTATTTCAGTTTTCTGCTCCATGGTGTAAAAATGTTTTTGAGACAAATCCACTGCCTGGAGGAGGGCTGTAAGTTTCTCAGGTAGTGGGACAACGGGATAGCCAAAATGTTGTCGGTGGCTGAGGTTGTTTTGTACCGTGAGGTGAATCGTGGAAGGTTCAGGGATGGGTGTGATTCTGGTGTGTGCTACTTGAACCTCTGCCCTGGGTTTAAAGCAAAAGCTGCTGTACGGTATTGGACACCACCTTCCCGGTCCGTGTTCATACCATTGGGCACTTGTGGTGACACAATATGTCCCACCGCCTACATATGCTACCTGTGGAGGCATGTGGTTAGGGGCCATTACCTCCATTGTGCAATTGATAGGCTCTGCCCCAGCAGTGCTGAACCTGCATTGTAGCCTTGCAAAAGCATTCAAGTGCTCGGGGCACAGGATTACCTGTGCTCCCCTGCTCCGACAACCCGAGAGGCCTGTACTTGTCACAGTGTGTTCCCACATTGTCACAAAAGATGGGACCTCTTGGAATCGAACATGCACCCCTCCACGAATGACTCCCACATTCTCCACTCGGTACAGGGGTGCTGGTCGTGGGGACGCCCCCATCACGGGCATCCTGACCACCACACCCATGATGGTATGATTTGACTTTCCACAGTCCACCGGTACCGGGTAGGCTTCCGACGCTACACGAAGTTGGCAAGGACTCAAAACATTATCATAAGGGTGCAGTGCTGCTAAGTGCTGGTTGCTGATCCAGGAGGGGACCTGTCCCTGTCTCAGATCCTCGAGGTTACTCCGTCCCTCTCCCAGCAACCAGGCCCCATAGAGCACGCACACCTCATTTTGGGCGGCTTGATCGGAGGCGTTTCTATCCTCCCGAATCAAGGCGTTTACAGCCCTGGCCTGTGCCTCCAATTGAGAGATAATCTCCTTTAAGTGAACTGTCATTGCCACCTCTTCATGGAGCGCGGATCCCACTACGGTATTCTCGTCCCCCAGGATTTTGCGCAGCTGATTCTTTAACCCATTTATCTGGAGGGCCAGCCTCATGTTATCCAAACTGTTTATGGCGGACGCCCCGGTGTTAAACCCCGTAAAAATGTCATTTAAAGTGCCATGCCTCTGCCTGCCCGGTTCGGCCCTATCCCACTGTTTATACAAATCTGTCACTTTGACATCCCCGAAGTCCAGTTCATAGAACTTCCGGAACATCTCCCGCAGCAGAGCCTGGTATAACAGCTCAGTTTCCCGGGGACACCTCGTAGGTAGGCGGACTTCTGTCAGATTTAGCACCACTGATTAACCGTGTAGTGTACCCCTGATAAGGTAGTTTCTCGGTAGGGACCAACACTAAACCATTCCCCGGCCCCCTGGTTGTTGTCGGGCCCTCGTGTGGGACAGTGGGCTTGGCAGTGGGTGGGGGTTTTCTTTCCCGAACTACAAGTTCAGTGGCATTTACTGGTACCCGGGGATTGGGGATCACACACGCCTCCCCGCTGCGATCCCATACCACCCCATCCCTGACATCCTGCCACCACCTATAGAAAGCAATGGAGACCCCCTCTGAACACACGCGAGTGGATCCCCACATACACAAATAAATTCCTTGGTCGTACGCCCACCATTTCTCCCAGCACACCGTTACCCCGCCAGATGACCCCATGATGGTTCGGTAGGTATCATTATCCAGACGTTCCCAGTCCGAGTGTCGGTCTCCCATGTCCCACTTGAGCTTTCTGAGCCACCAACACCATCCCAGAGGTATGTCCCCTTGGCAAGTTAGGCATACCTTCCTGCCTTCTGTCACTCTCACTCTGGAAGTGGCCACAGTGATCTCCGGGCAGGGGATGGAGGCCTCTCCGTAGATAAAGTCTTATGGTTGGAGTACTTGGTGGAGTTCGATCCCAACCACCCAGGCCATCTCCCCTCGTGGGAGTAGGTGTCCCGGCCATCCGCCGCCGGAGTCCCTTCTCCTGTGGTCACTGTCGGCGCTCTGCCCCCGGAGCATCCGAAAACCAGGGAGTCCTAGGTGTCCCCTCGGTGCCCGGTGCAGATCTTAGCAATAACAGCATCACTAACGTCCAGTAGGGAGGTGTTGACATCTGAAAGGCAAGAAGAACATGGCCTTGCCTTGAGAGACCTCTCCAGGCTCGGCCCACTTAACATGTTCCGAACATAAAATGCTGTACCCAACCGTCACTGCCTTACCTAAACACATATGCACACAACACAAAGTAACAAAACAGGAAGGGAAAATATATACACCGCCACCCGTCCCCGGGTGGCCAGGCTACATCCTGTCACTGTACAGGCGTCGTCGACCACTCGGCTGACCGTACCCTGGGGACCAGGATGCCCTCCGCTGACGGGCTCATATAGTCCCCCTTAATGAGTCTTGTGCTGCCCTCCAAGGCCGTCCCGAGCCCCGGATAATCGGTGGGAGACCCTTGCTAGCGCAACAGAGCACCCTCCCTGTTGTCTTTCGCCTTCTCGGTCTGGGGCGGGAAGCTAAGTAAACAGGGGACCACGGCGTCCTGGTCTGTGGCACTCTGTTACTCCTCCTTACTGTCGGTGCAGAGTCCCACATTATGGGCTGCAATGCTATCTCCTCCACCTCTTGGGCTAGCCCCAGCTGATCCACCATGGGAGGTTCAGCTTTCCCTTGGACCTTGCTAATGGTAGAGCCTTTCTCCCTACTTCTGTTAGTGGGCTGGGAATCTCTACCCAGTGGTGGGATAGCCTTACAGGAGCAGTGGACCAGCCCTGGCTGTAGAGCTTCAGGGCTCGCTGCCTCCTCCGGAGTCTCCAAATCCACCACCATCTTCCCCCAGTGCCTGATTCCCTTCCCTTGCTCATCCCCTCTGTTTTTTACCTCTTTTGGGGTCAAACAATTTACACTGATTAATGTGATACCACTTCACCCAGCGAGGCAATCGAACCGCAGAGACCATAGGGCTAGCCTTGTCGACTATGCTGTATGGTCCCATATACAGTGGTTCAAATACCCCGACCCGGGCGAAGCTTCTCACCATCACCTGGTCGCCCACCTCCCAATCATGGTGACTACGGGGTTCCAGCAGCAGTCGATTGGCACGGTGCTGTTTACCCATGTTGTTGGCCGCCTGCCAGTGAATCTGTTGAAGCTGTTCAAACAGATTCCTGACGAAGCGGTCCCGGTTCACCTCTCGAAGCTGCCCTTCGGTGAGAACCGGCGGCAACACATGCACTGGGGTTCTCATGATCCGGCCAGTCATCAGCTCATGGGGTGAGTACCCTGTGCTCTTTGACTGACTGGCCCGGATTCCCATGAGGACCAACAGTAAGATCTTCACCCACTTGTTTGGTGAGTCTCCCGTCTCCTTGCGCAGCCTTTCCTTTAGGGTCCGGTTCAGGCGTTCTACGGGGCCTGAGGACTGAGGGTTGTTGGCGACATGCCATTTGGCTCTTATCCCCAGCACCTTTAGGGTGGCCTGCATCACCTGGCCGGTGAAGTGGCTTCCCGGGTCGGACTCCACGATTTGAGGTAGACCCCACCGAGAGAACACCTCCCTCACCAGGATTTTTGCAGTCCCCACCGCGGTAGCTGTTTAGCAAGGGAAGGCTTCCACCCACTTGGTAAACACATCCACCAGGACGAGGCAATGTTTATAACCTCCCTGGGCGGCCGGTAGGGGTTCGATGTAGTCGATCTGGATCGACTGCCACGGTCCTTCTACCCGCCTGACGTGTCCCATAGACACCTTCCTTTTCTGAGGGTCTGGGTTGTTTGCAGCGCAAACCAGACAGCCCGCACAGAAGTTGCGGACGTCTTTCCGGAGGCCTGGCCACCACCCTGCCTTTTCTACCCGTTGCCAGGTAGATTCCGGCCCAGGGTGTCCCGCACCTGGACCCTCATGGGCCAGCTGAAGGAATTCCCCCCGGTGGTGTGGCGGCACTACCCATTTGCCTCCTTTAAACAACATGCCTTCCCGCACAGCAATATCTGCAGCACTGTATGGGCCCACCGCCTTTTCCCCCTTTTTGATAGCAGCCAAGGCAGCCTTCAGGATCGGATCCTGCATCTGGACCGCAGCCGCCCCTACGCTCCCTTGTGTCCCTGGCTTGCTTCTTGCTGCTGCTATCCTGCCTGCCTCGTATGGGTCCCATGGGCGACCTGTACGAGCACCTTCCCTTGCCAGCAGGTCTGCCTGCTGGTTACCTTCCCCCCGTGGCTCAGTTTTGGAATGGGTCTTTACCTTATGGATATATACATCCCCGGTTTCTCCCACTGCAGCCACGATCTTTTCTAGTAGGGGTTTGGTCACAAGGGGCTTCCCACCAGCAGAGGTGTACCCCCGGTATGACCAAATCGCCAGATACTCTGTACACGAATTGCAAGTGAACATGCTGTCCGAGCAAATCGTGTATGGGGTAGGGAATTCCTCGGGGTGTGTGACCACATACATCACCGCCGGGAGTTCCACCTGGGCGCTCAGGGTGCATGGGAGTTTAAGAGCCAAGGCAATCCCTGCCTTGGGATCCCAAACTCCGCAGCCTGTGAGTCTTGTACCCGCGGACACTGAACTGGAGCCATCAACATAGATCTCGCGGCCTGTGGGGTGTATCCCTGCCCGAAATCCAAAGTTGATGTCCCATACCCCCACCACAGAGCATCTATGCAGCTGCCCTGGATAGATTAAATTTGCTGTGAGCCTGGGCTCGCAGAGGCCCTTGACCTTTAAAGTCATTTGGGAGAGGAGGAGGGTCCAGCGAGTGATTCTAGCACTGCTCACTATCCCGTCCTTAATCCTCCCGTCCAACAGCATCTGTGTCGGGGTATGATGGGTGAGGAGTATAATGAGGGATATTCCGGTAAAGATCTGAGCTCTCTTTACTGCCCAGTGGGTGGCAAGCAAGTGCCTCTCACAATTGGAGTATCCCTTTTCTACCTCCGTGAGGACCCTGGAGGAGTACACCACTGGTCTCAGCTGACCGTTTCGCCCCTGGAGCAACACTGCATTTAAGCTGTCACCACTGGCTGCCACCTCCAGGAAGAATTCCTCCCCCCCATCAATTGCCCCTCGGGCTGGTGCTACCTGCAGGTCTCTCTGAAGACAGACAAATGCTGCCTCACAGCCCTCGTCCCATTCCCACTCGACCCCCTTATGTAGGAGTCTGAGCAGAGGGGCGGCAGTGGCTGCATTGTCCTCGATGAAGTCCCTACTGTAGCCAGTGATTCCCAGGAAAGACCTGACCCCCGACACATCCCTAGGGACAGAGAGTTCCTGCACTGCCTTTCTTCTAGCCTCATCAATGGCCCTTTCTCCTGCCCTTATCGTCAGGTCCAGGAATTGCACCTCTCCTAGACCTATCTGGGCTTTCTTGGGGTTAACTTTAAAACCCCCTTCCTTCAGTAAGACCAGCAGTTCGGCCAGCAGTGGACCGTGTTCCTCACTGCTGTTTGTGAACAACAACAGGTCGTCCACATACTGGACCAGCTGGTGTGGTTGGCTGAAGCCTTTTAAGCAGTTCGCCATGCATTGGTGAAAGATGATGGGACTATTATGAAAGCCCTGTGGGAGGCAGCTCCATGTATACTGCTGCTCCCGGAAGGTGAAGGCAAACTCGTACTGCTCTTCTCTCCGTACAGGGATAGACCAGAACCCGTTGGATATGTCCAACACTGTGAACTTGGTTGCAGATGCAGGGATTTCCCCTATCAGATCCGCAACCGCCACTACTGTGGGAGCACAAGCTGGGATGTTTTTATTGAGCACCCTATAATCCACCGTAGCCCTCCAAGAATTGTCCGGTTTCCTAACCGGCCAAAGCGGGGAGTTGACATGGGTGGCTATGGGTCTCAAAACACCCTGCTCGACAAGCGAGCTTAAAGCTGTCTCCAAGTCTGCTTCTGCCTCTCGGGGAAAGCCATACTGCTTTTGCGGGCGGGACATGGGATCCCCATCTATTCTAACTTCCACTCCTGTGACTCTCCCACAATCGTGTTTATGGGTGGCAAATGCTGCAAGATTTGCTTGCACAGAGGCCCGGTACTCGGCCGGGGTGTTACCGACCAGAACCTCCAGGTCGTAACCCACTTTTGGCTTCATTGTACACAGAGTCCCTTTTCCCTGTTTCTTACCAATAACCATGACTTCTCCCTCTGCTCCCGTGCCCACTGTGCCCCATAGACAGTGATTCCTCAAGTCTACTAGGATCTGGCGAGCGATGATAAAATCAGTCCCCAAGATCCCTTTTCCCACCTGCTCCCAGTTCAGCAGGACGCACTTCCATTGTGTTTGGAGTGCTCCTAAACGAACTGTGAGCGGGACTGAGAAAAACCCAGCCTTCTCATTTCCTCTGAACCCAACTCGTTGATACGGCACCCCGTTTGATAGAGGTGAGGTTGCGGGGTCCTCCGAATGGACTATCGTGCTGGAAGCACCAGTGTCCAAAAGGTAGGTACCCAATACACCCTCAACCTCCATCTTGACCCAGGGTCATCCCCAGGGGTCGTATTCTAGTGGGCACAGATATGCAGGCAGGGTTGCTGGTGCTTCCCTGCCTGTTGCCGTGGCTACCTTCCCAGTCCCCTCCAGTGCTGTCCTCACTGCAGCTACTATCTCGTCAAGGGATGGTGAGGAGCTCCCTCCACTTCCCCCACTCTGGGCAGCTCCTAAAGAACTTCTCCCCCCATATCTCTTTACTGGGCTCCTGCAATCCCTTTTAAAATGCCCAGCTTTCCCACACCCGTAGCACACTCCCTCCTTATCAGACGAGCGGCCACCCTCCTGGTGCCATTCCCTTTTTGGAATCGGGTTGGGTTTTACTTCATTTACCCGACCTTTGGAGGTTTTCTCCTCCTCCCCTCCTCTATTCCGTTGGACCAGTGCCAGTTGCCTGACCACTGCTTCCTCGGTGAGGTTGGGGTCCCGGAAATCGAACCACAGTTCTGCCCTGGCCTTGAGCCGGGGCAAGCAGTTTGCCACCAGCATCCTCAGCCAGCGGCCAGTCTGTACCGCAGAAAGATTCGCCCAGTCGAGGAGCTCCCCACAGGCTGCGTGGTATACCACCCACAGCCTGTCCGCAAACGCCTGCGGGGTTTCCCCTGCCAGCTGCCCTGTCCTTTCGACCCGTTCGAAAGGACTGCCGTCATCAAAGCCCATAGCCTCAAGGATGGCCCTCTGGACCTCAGTAAATGTACGCTGCCCCCTCCGGCATTCTGCCGGTAGGGCCTGGTACAATTTGCTGTCCAGAGAGAAGAGCAGCAGCTTGGCTGTCTCTTCCTCATCGCACCCATTAATTTCCACTGCCTGCATCACCTCCATGAAGTGGATAGATGGGTCCTCACTGCGAGTGAGTTTGGCCAAATGGGCCACCATGGCCCTGAGTGATTGAACTCCATGGGGAATAATAAAGTCGCTCTCCAGCGCTCCCCGACCTTGGCCACCTGCCTGTGGAGGACCGTACTTGCGCTGCCTGACCGGGCACATCCGCCCTTGTTCAGGATCTTTCTGCGCTGGTCCCTCTACCTCCGGCTGTCCCACCAAACCCGGTGCAGCAGACAGTGCCAGGTCGCCTGATCCAGCCTTTAGCTGACCCTCGGCTGGAGCCTCACATCCCTGCTGCCGAGCGGGACACATTGGTCCTGCCCCGAGCCCTGGGTATGCTACTACCTGCGTGCCCCGCTCCTTCTGGTACCCCACCGGACAAACCACCGGTGCCTCAGGAGGTGGTCGGGCGTCTCTTGCCTTTGGATTCTCCTCTACCCCCCAATACTCTCCTTTGTCCCCTGTGGACCCTCCGGGTCCTATCAGGGCGACCATCCCCTTTGCCTGGGATAGAGCGTGGGTGAGAGTTTAATCCTCTCCTGGCAGGGACCGTGATCTGCAAACTCACTGCTACTGGCCACTTTATCGGCTGCCTGTAGATCTTTTAATTTATTCTCTAGTTCCCAAATTTTCTGGGTGTACCGAGAGTTCTGTTCCCAGAGGGACCCCTCACTACCCTTGGCCTCAGTGACCTGACACTGAAGATAGTCCCGGCTATTTTGGAAGGTCTCCTCCAACTGCCGGTTCCTTTGCTGCTCCTCAGCTAATTCGGCCAGCAGGTTGTCCCCAACCGCAGCCCGGATAGCAGAGAGCTCCTTTGATTTCTGAAGACTATGTTCCAAGTCCTTCACCCGCTGGTCGAGCTTTCAGACTTGGCGGGTGAAGCAGATAAGCCAGATGGCCTTTTCCACCCTGTGGTTGTGGTCCTTCCCTGCTGTCCACTGAGCAGCAGCATCCACTGGGCGCTCTGCCCGAGTGAGGGCTTGCACCCAAGGTTTGGTGAGGTTCACCTTGCCAAAAATGTATGAGGAAATTCTCTCCTCCATTTTAGTTTCCTCTCTTATCACTTCATCTGTTATATTAACATCTCCTGTTTGCTTATATCCTGCCGCGGTCACCATGTTCTGTAAGGGGTTTTCAGGGAGTGTTGTTGTGCCTTGGGTATCTCTCTCTGGGCTTCTGCCCTCACAGCTTATGCCTAGCCTGTGAGGTACCTTGAGTGCTGCAAGAGCATCCCTGGAGAGACTGTGCCCACAGCTTATGAAGGGGATTTTGAGACTCATGCGTCCCCACAGCTTATGCCTAGCCTGTGAGGCACCTGTGAGTGTCAAACACTTCTAACCCCTTCTTCCCTTGCCTGTGACACACAGTTGAGCTTTTTCGAGGCGCTCCTAGCTTCCCTTACACTGTTCTGACATAAGACTCACGATCAGGAGATGTAATACATTAGAACTGAGACAAGGTGATTCCAAGAGGACCTTAGGCTTCCAATTTATTTGACAAGGTGTATCTCAACAAACAGCAATACACCAACAAAACAATCCCCCTAAATCCCACTAAACGGACACAACGAAGATCTTTACACAAGTTTAGCAGTACAATGCCCAACCTCCCACCTTTCCTGGCCTAACTGAGTTGGGAGTTCCGGGGACCAGAGGTTATACTCACGACTGCGACTTCTGCAGGTCTGGTGGTTTGTTTCTTCTATCTTTGGTGTCTTCGGACACTGGTTTTCCTTCAGTGTCGAGGGGCTTGCTGGTTGTTGGATCACGAGGGCAGGGAACCACACACACTACATCAGAAACCCCTTTTTATAGCCAGATTATCCAGTCCGCCTCAACTGCTGAAATCGATTCTTCCCATTGGTGAGCTTTGTGATTTTGAAAAATGCAGCAGCTTTAGATTATTGCGGGTTTTTTCCACTGATGTTAACCTACTCAAGGTTTGAATGGGTGTTGATTGCGTTGGCCTCCTGTAGCCATTGTGTAGGCCCTTGGGTTGTTTTGGGTTCCCTGGTTTCTGAAGGTCTGCATAATTTTCCTCCAATTCAGTTTTTCTAACCTACTCAAGGTTTGAATGGGTGTTAATTGGGTTGGCCTCCTGGAGCCATTGTGTAGGCCCTTGGTTTGTTTTGGGTTCCCTAGTTTTCAAAAGGTCTGCATAATTTCCTTCCATAGTGTAAACATGGGGAAGACAATAGCCCGATAATGGCTATGGGTCAGTCCCACAGTTTGCGAGCAAGTGCTCTCCCATTGGCTTGAAAGCCACATGCTTCGGGCTGACTCTGTCCCACCATTGGCCCTCCGGTGTCCTCCCCCGTCCAATCACTTCTCTGCCAAGGTCAAACCGTATCGGTTTCAATTCACAGCGCAGACTGATCCCACAGCCCTTTTCCTTCTGGGTAAAATGAGGGGGGTTTTCGTCCTCCCCTACACAAACTGGGCCAGGAGAAAGGTAACTTTACTTAACTGTACTTTTATTCAACCCAAAATGGTGTTCCCAAACCTGCATGAACCAGCATGAGTGCAGTAACTGTGAATAGCTCCCGCAGGGTCCTAATGCCCATCCTGTGAATAGTAACAAACAAATAGAGTATGAACACAACAACTAACACCATCAGAGATTCACTTCATTTTTCTTCAGCTGGTAATATTTTTAATTATTAACGCTATTCCTACTTCCTTTAATCAAAAATTGTTTCAATATATTTTCTCAGAGATCATTTGCAATATAAGTAAGAATAAGTTAGATCACTGGTTGAACAAAGTGGAATAAAGGAAGCAAAGTGAGAATGTGAATGAGAACTGTTTGTATGGAGGATAAACACCAACATGGACTGGTTGGGTTAAATGGAGTGCTTCTATGTTATAATTTCTATGTAACAGTCTTGTATCTAGCCCCGACTTCCTGTCTCACACTTAGACTGCAATCCTGTCGGTGCTCAGAGGACGGGGTCCAGCGACGGGTCCACTGAAAAAATCTAAAAAATTGACAATGAACACAGCTCCCTGACAGTTTCCCAAGTGTCAGGTCTGCTTGCGCATTACAGACCCGACACTAAGCAGCGGGTGAGCCAATTGAAATCGTTAAAAGGTTGTTAAAAGGTACTTAAACAACATTTTACCATTTACTTATCATTTTTCCAGCTTTTTGAAAATTTCACGGCGCTCGGGGATTACATCAGGTAAGTCGGTCGGGTTTTCAATGACGCTCCATTGCCCTGAATAGGTGACAGCTGCAAAAGTGATATAAAAGCTAACATTTCACAGCTGTTCACTTTCCAATATTAAAAGCTGGGGCCTTCAGGATTTGGAATAAACTTTTCAACTTTAGGAAGGTTGGGAGGATTAGGAGTAAACTCTATATCCAGTGTCAGCTCCTTGGAGCAAACTCTCTCACCATTGATAGATGGCTTCTGTCATCTCAACTTCAGCTGCCATCTATTCCAGCAGCATCGGTGCCCTTGAAAAAATGTCACCATGGTTCTCAGAATCCCACCACGATCAGCCCCAACACCAACATCACCAGGCACATCAGCATCACCAACAACAAGACCAACCTTCTCCGCAATCACCTGATGTTGCACAGGATTGGTACCTGACCGCATTGCTGCCTGGGAGGCCATGGCCAGATTTACTTCACTTGATGCTGTACACACTGACTGCCACATAATGCGCCAGGTTGGCACCACCATAACCAGCACCATAAAGCATCCCTATAATGCCCAAGCCATTCCTTTCACACTCATCACCACTGCGGGGGGTACTGTTATGTCTCACCATTCAGTACAACTCACTAAGCCACTTCCAAAAATGCACACAAATCTGTCCAAGAAAGCAAAGTGTTGACAATAAAGATTTTAATGTTTGACAATGCATTAACAGAAGCTTTATGTGAACATTGGCTAAAACACACAAGTGCCTACTCTTGTGTGTTGTTAGTGATATGATTGGACAAGGATAAGGATGAGTGTGAGGGGTGGCTCGTGAGATGGGGAAGTGATAAAGTAGATAGGGAGAGAGGGATGGATGGAGGTGCAAGTTAAGTTGGTGTGAATAAGGATGTGCAGGACTAGGCAGAGTGATGGGGATGTAGAAACATAGAAACAAAGAAAATAGGTGCAGGAGTCGGCCATTCGGCTCTTTGAGCCTGCACCACCATCCAATAAGATCATGGCTGATCATTCCCTCAGTATCCCTTTCCTGCTTTCTCTCCATACCCCTTGATCCCTTTAGCCATAAGAGCCATATCTAACTCCCTCTTGAATATATCCAATGAACTGGCATCAACAACTCTCTGCGGTAGGGAATTCCACAGGTTAACAGCTCTCTGAGTGAAGAAGTTTCTCCTCATCTCAGTCCTAAATGGCTTACCCCTTATCCTTAGATTATGTCCCCTGGTTCTGGACTTCCCCAACATTGGGAATATTCTTAACCTGTCCAGTCCCGTCAGAATTTTATATGTTTCTATGAGATCCCCTCTCTTCCTTCTAAACTCTAGTGAATAAAGGACCAGTCGATCCAGTCTCTCCTCATATGTCAGTCCTGTCATCCCGGGAATCAGTCTGGTGAACCTTCGCTGCACTCCCTCAATCGCAAGAGCGTCCTTCCTCAGATTAGGAGACCAAAACTGAACACAATATTCCAGGTGAGGCCTCACCAAGGCCCTGTACAACTGCAGTAAGGCCTCTCTGCTCCTGTACTCAAATCCCCTAGCTATGAAGGCCAGCATGCCATTTGCCTTCTTCACCGCCTGCTGTACCTGTATGCCAACTTTCAATGACTGATGTACCATGACACCCAGGTCTCGTTGCACCTCCCTTTTTCCTAATCTGTCACCATTCAGATAATATTCTGCCTTCATGTTTTTGCCTACAAAGTGGATAACCTCACATTTATCTACATTATACTGCATCTGCCATGCATTTGCCCACTCACCTAACCTATCCAAGTCACCCTGCAGCCTCTTAGCATCTTCCCCACTGCTCACACCGCCACCCAGCTTAGTGTCATCGACAAACTTGGAGATATTACACTTAATTCCTTCATCTAAATCATTGATGTATATTGTAAATGGCTGGGGTCACAGCACTGAGCCCTGCGGCACCCTACTAGTCACTGCCTGCCATTCTGAAAAGGACCCATTTATCCCGACTCTCTGCTTCCTGCCTGTCAACCAGTTCTCTATCCACGTCAATACATTACTTCCAATATCATGTGCTTTAATTTTGCACACCAATTTCTTGTGTGGGACCTTGTCAAAAGTCTTTTGAAAGTCCAAATACACCACTGGTTCACCCTTGTCCACTCTACTAGTTACATCTTCAAAAAATTCTGGAAGATTTGTCAAGCATGATTTCCCTTTCATTAATCCATGCTGACTTGGACCGATCCTGTCACTGTTTTCCAAATGCGCTGCTATTTCATCTTTAATAATTGATTCCAACATTTTCCCCACTACTGATGTCAGGCTAACCGGTCTATAATTACCCGCTTTCTCTCTCCCTCCTTTCTTAAAAAGTGGTGTTACTTTAGCTACCCTCCAGTCCTTAGGAACTGATCTCGAGTGGATAGATTGCTGGAAAATGATCACCAATGCATCCACTATTTCTAGGGCCACTTCCTTAAGTACTCTGGGATGCAGACTATCAGACCTTGGGGATTTATCGGCCTTCAATCCCATCAATTTCCCGAACACAATTTCCTGACTAATAAGGATTTCCTTCAGTTCCTCCTTCTCACTTGACCCTCAGTCCCCTAGTATGTCCGGAAGGTTATTTGTGTCTTCCTTCGTGAAGACAGAACCAAAGTATTTGTTCAATTGGTCCGCCATTTCTTTGTTCCCCATTTTAAACTCACCTGATTCTGACTACAAGGGACCTACTTTTGTCTTCACTAATCTTTTTCTCTTCACATATCTATAGAAGCTTTTGCAGTCAGTTTTTATGTTCCCGGCAAGCTTCCTCTCATACTTCCTCTCATATTTTTCCCCTCCTAATCAAACTTTTTGTCCTCCTCTGCTGAATTCTAAATTTCTCCCAGTCCTCCGGTTGGCTGCTTTTTTTGGCCAATTTATATGCCTCTTCCTTGGATTTAACACTATCCTTAATTGTTAGTCACGGTTGAGCCACCTTCCCCGTTTTATTTTTACTCCAAACAGGGATGTACAATTGTTGAAGTTCATCCATGTGCTCTTTAAATGCTTGCCATTGCCTATCCACCGTCAACCCTTTAAGTATCATTCGGCAGTCTATTCTAGTCAATTCATGTCTCATACCATCGAAGTTACCTTTCCTGTGATGAGTGGCACAGCAGGATGAGGTTGAGTGTGGCTTTGCAGTAGCATTTTGTGATCTACTGAGATCATTGAAAGGTTTGCATCACTGTAGCCTGGTCCGCCTGATGACATCCCTGCTTGTGCCCTGCTGTGCAATGTGCGACCAGGCTGCTTTGGTTCCATGGGAGGTCTCTTCCCCCCATTGGAAGGGAAGAGAACCTCCCTGAGTGCTGTGATTCCTTCCATAAGCATATGGAGGAGATTCAATAATAAATCTCAAAGGGAAATTGGATAAACACTTAAAGCAGAAAAATTTGCAGGGTTATAGATTAAATAGCATAGAAATGCTACTAATTGGATAGCAAAACAAAAAAGGCCAGGGAGAGGGAGGAAAAACACGCCGTGTGTGAGGAAAGGAGGATATAAAAAATAATACACACACGCCCGGGAAAAGTGAGAGAGAGAGCCAGCGCCATGGCAGCCGTGCAGCAGCCCCAGCCCCAGGCCGAGGAGGCGGGACTAAACGGTTCCTGGGTGGAGCTACACATGAAAAACAGCGGGAATGGGAACAATAATGGCACTGGATGAAATGGAGGATTGGAAAACGTGCCATCATCCTCCTCCATCCACGATGGAGACATGGAAAAAATTATTTTGGATGCTCAGCATGAATCGAGTCAGAACAGTTCTCGGGGAAGCTCCCACTCTGACAGCCAATCTCGTCCACAGACACCTCAGATGGCTCAGGCAATCTTCTATGTAGAGCTGCATGACAGCAGAGACAACAGTTCTCAGTCTGAAGATGATGGTTTGGAGAGAGACCCAGAGGTGGAAATTATAATGAAGAGAAGTGCTGACTGGATTTCTGACTGGTCGAGTAGACCTGAAAACATTCCTCCAAAGGAGTTTCATTTCAAACATCCAAAGCGTTCAGTCACTCTCAGTATGAGAAAGACTGGAGCAATGAAGAAAGGTGGCGTATTTTCTGCTGAATTTCTGAAGATCTTCTTTCCCTCCCTGCTTCTATCCCATATTTTGGCTCTTGGCCTGGGGATCTACATTGGAAAAAGACTGACGACCTCATCATCCAGCACCTTCTGAGCCAGACTTGGATTTAAACATGACCTATGAAATTGCATTTGAATTAGAGGAAAAGAAACCCATCACAAGCACAAGACATCCCATCCCATTATATTTTCCCCTTTGAAGGATATGCTTGGCCAGCCTTAGCACTAACTGGGCTCATCTCTGTTGGCCTCAACTTTGACTTGTTAAGCAGGATGTGTAGCACGTGACAGCAGCCTAATCTGCTTTAGTTAATAGTTTGCTTAGGTGTGAAATAGATTCACCTCTCACCTCTGGAAAACACTCTCATTTGGGGAGCAGTCCCACTGCATCTTTTAGTGCTGCGATTTAGATTAGATTATAAAATTGCAAAATCTATGCAGTTAACACAAGGCACCAATGGGGATGGGCGAGGAAAGGATTGGCGCATGGCAGCGTTGAATCAGTAATGCAGTAGTGGGCGATTCAGTCTCCTGTTTTGAGATCTGCATTCTCTTAGGAAGCAGTTAAACACTTGAACTGATCAATTGACAGCAACACAAGCTGAAATATTGCATTGCTATTTGGAGCTAGTCCAGAATTTGATTGTAGCGATTGGCATTACATTTCTCTAAATCCTTTTTTTAAAAGTTATATTCTCCGACCTTAACCAAAAATCACAGCTTTCTTCCCATCCTCTGATGTCATATGCTCGGTGCTAGCTAGGAGGGCAGCCGTGCAGCTTGGCTCTGACTACACTTCTCGGGAGCAAAGTTCTTTGTCTTTGGTTGCTAATGCTTCACTGGAACAATTGCCGGAATTCTAAAGTTAGTGCCGAATGTTTTTTTTAAACTAATTTTTACTTTTGACAATTGATTGCAGCTCTTTTGCTCCTCAAGTCAGCAGGCATTCTAACCATCGTGTGTATTGCAACTGAACTCCATCCTGGTCTCACCAGACATTTCCCAGCAGGGGTCATCAGGGAGGTCACAAGCTGATTTCCTCCCTTCCCCGATCCCCTTGCTCATAACTGCTGAGGCCAGTTGCAGCTAAAAGTTGGTAACTCAGCCCAGACTGGTGATTGTTCCTGTACTGTATTTGCTTCATGGGTTCTTTGCTTAAGAATTCACAGCAACACATTGCTATCAAGAACTAGTTGGTTTATTTGCAAAAGATTTAACAATCACTCTACACATTACCAGTTCATCCACCAGGCTCACAACCACCTGCCTCATCATGGATCCCCTGAACCCAACTGTTGGGGTTTTATTGAGTCTTGCGGCTAAGCCGCTGCCAACTCAACAGCTCCATCAACCTGTGAGCCTACTCGCAGGTGCATATATTACAGTACCTGAAATGAAAAATCCTAATTCTGAGTATAGGAGCAGGGGGAGGTCATACTGCAGTTGTACAGGGCCTTGCTGAGACCTCACCTGGAGTATTGTTCAGTTTTGGTCTCCTAATCTGAGGAAGGACGTTCTTGCTATTGAGGGAGTGCAGCGAAGGTTCACCAGACTGATTCCCGGGATGGCAAGACTGACATATGAGGAGAGACTGGATCAACTGGGCCTTTATTCACTGGAGTTTAGAAGGATGAGAGGGGATCTCATAGAAACATATAAAATTCTGACGGGACTGGACAGGTTAGATACAGGAAGAATATTCCCGATGTTGGGGAAGTCCAGAACCAGGGGACACAGTCTAAGGATAAGGGGTAAGCCATTTAGGATTGAGATGAGGAGAAACTTCTTCACTCAGAGTTGTTAACCTATGGAATTCCCTGCCGCAGAGAGTTGTTGATGCCAGTTCATTGGATATATTCAAGAGGGTGTTAGATGTGGTCCTTATGGCTAAAGGGATCAAGGGGCAAGGAGAGAAAGCAGGAAAAGGGTACTGAGGTGAATGATCAGCCATGATCTTATTGAATGGTGGTGCAGGCTCGAAGGGCCGAATGGCCTACTCCTGCATCTATTTTCTATGTTTCTTTCGGAGAATTCTCACAAGCACGAAGGGTCAAATGGTCTCCCTCTGTGTTGTAGCATTCCATGATTTTATGATTCTAAATAAGTTGAATTTGAAGCTTCTCAAAAAAAAGGCTTTGATAAGTATCAGTTGTGTTTTGCTGTTGGCAGAAAATGTAATCTTCCGGAAAATGCAACACCAAAATTATAATAAAATGCATAATTCTTTTTTGTAATAGAGGACTGAGAATTTATTGAAGCAAAGAATATGGTTGCTTCAGGCTCTGAAGGCACAGATGTGTCAGCCCTTACTTCACAACTAAGGCATGTAAACTCAGCACAACAATCATCACAAAATAAACCAATTGGCTGGAGGCGAGATAAAGAGAGAACTTGAATATATACAGCGCCTTCTCACAATCTCAGGATGTTTTAAAGTGCTTTACAGCTTATGGATTACCTTTGAAGTACAGTCACAGTTTTATAAATAAACACAGCAGCTGTTTTACACACGCAAGGGGGCTGAAATTCACCATCTCCGAAGGGTTTGGGCGATCGATCGAAAAAATCGATTGGCCACCGCGATCTGGTGATTTTCTCTCCCCGAGCCATATTCAGCTCGGTGGGGGATTTGAGTGGTGCACACGGCCGCCGGAAACGGCGGGGTAAAGCGGTTATAAAGGTAAGTTTCCAGCATTGAGCTCAGCAACGTGCGGGCTGCTGAAAAGCGACCAGCACAGGGATTTTTATCTACAAAAGGTCGGACATCTTCAGGCAGGTAGCCGTGAGGTATTCGAGTCGGTGCTCGTACGCGACACCTCTGGAGTTTAGCCACGATTGGGCCCTTTGGTAGGGAAATAGTTTTATTAATGTTAGTGTTTTTATTTCAGATTCCATCATTCACAGTATTTAGCTTTTCATATAGTTTTATTAATTATTGGTGGTTTTATGTCAGATTCCATCATCCGCAGTATTTAGCTTTTCATATAGTTTTATTAACTATTAGTGTGCTTAGCTTATGTCATATTCCATCATCCACAGTATTTAGCTTTTCATATAGTTTTATTAATTGTTTTAGCTCCATTAAACCTGCTGAGTGCTGTTCAGAGGTTTGCACATACTTTTGTACAACTTTCAGGTTTGATTCTTTAGTGGAGGCCTGTGGACTGCAGAGACCTGCTTGGCAGCGTTCACCCTGAGGATGGGAGGAGTGTTGGGAGGGCGACACCTGGTACACCTGCTCAGAAGACATCGCCGTCAGCAACGTGCAGACAGATAGTGGGCAAGGGAGGCAGCAGCCATGATTCATACATTCTGCGCCAGACCAGTGTGCCTGTCATTTTGACCAGCTTGAATCAGGATTGCAGTTGGCTGCTTGGGGATAAGAGATATCCTCTGTCCACTTGGCTGCTCACTCCACTGCAAGAACCCCAGGAAAGCACCAGAGCATGCATACAATGACGCTCATTGTGCCACCAGGTACATCATCGAGCAGTGCATAGGTATCCTTAAGCAGAGGTTCTGGTGCCAGGACCGCTCTGGTGGCACCTTGCAGTACTCTCCTCAACAGGTCTCCATAATCGTCGTGGTGTGCTGCATGCTGCGCAACCTGGCCATCATGAGAGGACAGCCGCTGGAAGTCGAGCCAGGAGGAGGTTGAAGAGGAGAAGGAGAGGTGATGGTGATGCTGTTGATGGTGATGCTGTTGATGGTGATGCTGTTGATCATGATGGTGATGATGGTAATGATGGTGGTGGTGGTGGTGGTGTAAGGGGTGGTCCCGAGGGTCAGGTTCACCTGTGATCTACTTGAGCAGTTCGAATCGCTCCCACACCCTTGGGTTCTCGACTCTGGGTTTATTTGGGGGGGGTGATAAAGTGCAAAGGACAACTGGTTTGATGCAAAAGAACTTTGATTTTATTACAGACAAGAAAGTACAATGTCAAACTTACAATCACTCTAATAAAGAACAATACAACACACATTCAAAGGGGGTTACAGTAAAAATTACACCTCCCACCTCCCAATACCTAATCCTAGCTAGGTTAGACTCCAGGGCAGGCAGGGACTATGCTTACCAATCCTTTCTGGTCAGTTAGCGGCAGTTCGGGATGTCAGTGTTCGTTGAATTCTGTAGGTTCTGCTTGCCGTACCCTGAACGTTGGAGAAGACGTCTTACTGTGCAATCTCCAGTTGGATTGAGTCCGCTGTTACAGTAAGGCGTGTTTTGGATCTATGGGGTAAGTACCAGTTAGAAATAGGTTCAAAGTCTCTTTAGGTAATGTTTTCACCTGTTGGTAGTCAGGACTTAGATTGTAGAGTGGAAACTTTCGATTCTTCGGTTTCTTGTGGAGTTTCATTTCAAAATTGGTCGATCGTGGTGATTGTTCGGTGGTACTATGTTGGCTGTGGTTGGTTACTGCCGTGATGGTGATGTTCTTCCTTCCTTTTGGACTTCAGGACTTCGAGGCTGGAGAAGTTGGTTTTCAACTGTCGTGTTGGTTTCTCTTCCTTCTTGATGGCACAATCGCAGTATGGCACCTGGTGTAGTATGGCATACCCTTGGTTAAAACAGGGGGCCAGTTATACGGTTTGAGTTGTCCCAATCTTCGTGCCAAATCAGCTCAGAATTCTTTGTTTAAATTTGGCAGGCTTGACATTTCTTTGTAATATTTTGGCAGGCTTGTTAAAAGTTAATATGTCTTGGGTAGGTTGCTCTTCTAAATCTATTAACTGCACCATGGAAGTAATGTCACAAGACCATGTCCCTCCACAGGTAACATACATAGGGGGTGGGACATATTGTGTCACCACCAGTGCGCCCCACTACCAACATGGACACTTCTGGTGTCCGGTGAGTGACAGCAGTTGTTGCTTCAAACCTGAGGCATCAGTTCAAGTGGCCCAGGAACGGATTGTCCCCATTCCTGAACCCTCCACTGTCCACCTCACTGTGAAGGAAAACATTACAAACCTGCAGGATTATGTTGTGCATTTTGGCTATGCAATTCCCCCTCTACCCGAACATCTTATCACTCTGCAAAAAGCTGCAATTATCTCACAAAGACACTTCTATACTCGAGAACAGAAAACAATTGAGATAGGGAGAAAGATTCACGAGATCACCATTCCGCCTTGGTGGGACATTTTCAGAAATATCCAAGTCCCAGTCTGGATCAGAATCGCTTCCCACACTTTAGTTATCTGTCAACTCGCAATTATTCTTTACTTATGATGTCTCACTTGCCGAATGAAATGCAGAGGCCGTCGGGTCAGGCACCAAAGGGTGCTGTACGCTCCTTGGCCGAACTTGGGAATCACGCAGGGAGGGGTGACACCATACTACCATGTTTAATTTGGGTTTGATTTTACTTGATGTAAAACGCAAATATCGAGTATTGTAAGAGCGTTACTTAAAAATCTGTTTAACTATGTACCTTTTTTTTTGTACTTAAAGATGTATTTGACTGTATAGCATTAATTTACTGTGAAAACAGAGTAAAGGAAGAGCATCGGACCCCCTCTATGCTGTAACCGAATTGTAGTGATTGTATTCGCCTGTAAATTGCATTGCATTTCAAAGGGGGATGAACGTTAATGTTTAGCTAGTATAAATACGGGGAAGGTTGACTTTCGGGATCAGGAATTTTACTTACCTTGCTTGACAAGAGTGTAGAGTGTCACGGGGGGGGGGACTGAAAGATCAAAATGCACGGGAACCCCCACCCGCCCCCCCAGTGTTTGGGCTCATTGGAAAGGAAATTTAATTTGGCACTACTTCCCGGAAAGTTTGAAATCCTAAAGTGCCCAGTACTTGAGAACCCACAGGGTTTTCGAATATCCATTTCTCCAGACTTTAGTCCCAACACCCAGACAGTTCCAATAATCAAGTTGGCTTCTTTAGTTTCTTAGGCCCGCCCATAGACTTGAATTTGTCTTGTAAAAGTCCAAAATTCGATTAAAGTTCATAGTTTCTTCTATAAGCACTTTAGGATTTCAAACTTTCCGGGAAGTAGTATTACGTGTGCACCCCGGCTCCGGCACCCGGAAAGGTCAGTACCCATTACAGCGTGTTCCCACTTTATAACATAGGGTGGGACCGCTGTGAAACGAATGTGTGCACCTCCCTGAATAACTCCAATGTTCTCCACCCGATATACCGGTGCGGGTTGGGCTGTCCCACCCATGACCAGCATTCTTAGTACGATTCCCATAATGGTGTGGTTAGATTTCCCACAGTCTGCTGGGACAGGGTAGGCTTCAGAGGCTAGGTGGAACTGGCATGGGCTTAGTGAATTGCTGTACGGGTGGAGGGCTGCGAGGTGCTTGTTCCTGAGCCAAGAGGCGACTACACCTTGTTTAAAATCCTCCAGGTTGTTGCGGCCCTCGCCCAACAACCATGCCCCATACAGTATGCACACCTCGTTCTGTGCAGCCTGGTCCAAAGCGTTTCTATTCTCCCGTATGAGTGCATTCACTGTCTGTGCATGTTTTTCCAGCTCAGCCACTATTTCTTTTAAATGGGCAGTCATAGCCTGGTCCTCGTGTAGTTCTGAGCCTACTACTATGTTCTCTTGTTTCAGGATTTTCCTCAATTGGTTCTTTAAACCGTTTATCTGTGTTTGCAATTCTATGTCATCTAGGCTATTTATTACAGAGGATCCTGTATTGTAGGCAGTAAAAACGTCGTTTATGATGCCCCTTCTAGGTCTCCCCATGCCCATGGTGTCCCTATTAGGGTGTATAAATCTGCTTTGTCTACATTTCCAAAGTCTAACTCGTAAAATTTCTTGAACATTTCTCTCAGTAGGGCCTGGTATAGCAGCTCTGTTTCCTTCAGGCACCAGTCAGGTAAGTGCACCTCGGTAAGGTTAAATTACTGAAGCTACTGCATAGTGTACCCCCTGGTATAACACCTTTTCGGTCAGTAGCAATACTAATCCGTTCCCTGGTCCCTTGGTGGTGGTAGGTCACCTTTCTATTAGTGTGCGTATTGGCGGGGTCGTGGGCAGGGGTTTCTTAATGTGTGCTCTTAGTTTGGTGGTGTTAATTGGGAGTGGGGAGTGTGGGACCGCGCACCCGTGCAGGCTAGAATCCCACCCCATCCCTTCCCCTTCATCTTGCCATTGCCTGGCGAAGGCGATTGATATGCCTGCGGGACAAATACTTTCTGAAACCCACATGCAAATGTAAATTCCCTCTTCAGATTCCCACCACTTGTCCCAACACACTTTTACTCCTCCCCGTGTCCGTGTGATGGTGCGGTACATTTCATTACCAACTCCTTCCCAGTCCGATTCCTGGTCCCACTTTCTGAGCCACTACCATCTTCCCAGGGGAATCTTTCCTTTGCAAGTCAAACATACACATTTTCTCTCCATAACACTGACTCGGGCAGCGATGATCCGTATCCGGGGGCGTGGGACTGAGGCCTCCCCGTAGGTAAACCCTTCCTGGATGGAGTAGCGGGCAGAATTAGATCCCAGCCACCCTGGCCACCTTCCCTCGGGCGTAAACGGCGAGTTCTTCCACACCCGGTGTGCCACTCCCGGCAGTCACTATCGGTGCTCCCTCTCCTGAGCACCCCATAAATGAGGGATTCTTCCACATCTCCTCGGCCGCCGTTGCTCATCCTTATCAGGACGAGCAGGAACAGGACCCTTCTCATGTTGTTCTCTTTCCTGTAGGGGCACAAAAACAGATTGTCCAGCCCCGAGAAAAGCTCTCTGGCTTGACAAGGGTGACCGAGTTCCAATTTGGGCTCTCTTCCTTTCAGACATCATATAGTCTTCAATTGACTGGCTGTCTTATTCAGTTCCTTATGGACTGATGTCTGCTTCTAACTTTTATCTCACAGCCGTTTTGCTTGTTATCTCACCGGTGCTTCCCTTAATAGTTATAACAGTAGTTTCTTCTTACCCCCGGGTATTACCCAGCCAGTGCCTATTTTAATAGCTGCACAGCGAGATTCTTTTCCTTACCCCAGTAACTAAGACATATATCACTATCATTACATAGACGAATCTTACACTACTCTAACTTACTCACTAGACATTCTTACATTCATATTGTACTATATATGTACATCTGCCACCCATCTTAGCGTGGCCAGGTTAATTCCTGCCTTCTTTCTTTCTTCTTTTGCCTCTGGGTGTCCAGCGAGGTCGGTAACAGGTCGGCCTGTACCGCAGGACCCGGAGTGTCCTGACCGGAGGTGGGTTTGAGTCCCACACTATCGGGGGAACATCCCCTCCAGTGCTGCAGCACGCCGCTCCTTTGGGGGTGGCTGCCTGGTTCATTTCGTCCCCTGGAGGCTCTGCCTGGTCGAGAGCTGCGGGCTGGGGGCTACCACTTGGTGGTTGTCCACCCTATCTCTTCTGGGGGTCCCTCATTGCCCAACGCTACTGGCTGGGTGTCCCTGCTCGTGGGTCGGTGTCTGACCTTCGGTACCCTTTCGCGGCTGGTCCCTTTCCCGGGGTTGAACCATTTAAATTGAGGCGCTGGTGACCACGGTGTCTTTGGCCGTGGTGTGCGGGGAGTCCTTCTTAAGGCTCTGGCTACTGGGGGTGCGTCCGAGTCCCACATGATTGGGGGACAGCTCCTCCAGTAACACAGTCCACTGCCCCTCTAGGTGCAGTCTGTGGTTCTGCCACATCCCCGGTGGGAATTCCACAGTCGGGGGCTGCTAGCTGGGGGTCCCTGCCTTTAGTACAGTTTACAGGGTTTACAGTTTTTGGCTGTCCCTTACATTTAGCTGCTGCCCCGGGTTGACAAGTTTGCACTGATTTAAGTGGAACTACTTGGTACGGTGGGGCAATTTTATGGTGTAGACCATGGGACTTGCCTTGTTGACAATGTGGTACAGTGCCATGTACAGTGCCTCAAAGACCCCTACTCTAGCGTAGTTCCTCACCATGACCTGGTCCCCTATCTCCCATTCGTGATGCTTGTGGAGTTCTAGCAACAATCGGTTGTTCCGATGCTGTTTTCCCATGTTGTTAGCAGCCTGCCAGCAGATCTGTTTAAGGTGTCAAACAGATTCCTGACAAAGCTGTCCCGATTCGCTTCCCTAAGCTGGCCTTCTGTGAGTACCGGGGCGAACACATGGGTGGGGGTTCGCATGGCTCTGCCGGTCATGAGCTCGTACGGGGAGTACCCCGTGCTCTTTGACTGGCTGGCCCGGATCCCCATGAGGACCAGTGGTAGGACCTCTACCCACCCCTTGGGTGAGTCCCCTGTCTCTTTGTGCAGCCTTTCCTTGATGGTGCGGTTTAAACGCTCCACAGGCCCGGATGACTGCGGGTTGTGGGCAAAATGCCATTTTCCTTTGATGCCGAGCACTTTAAGGGTCTCCTGCATCACCTGCCCGGTGAAGTGACGTATTGTGGTAGTCCCCATCGGGAGAACACTTTTCTGACCAGGATCCTGGCTGTTCCCAGGGCAGTGGCTGTTCGGCATGGGAAGGCTTACACCCATTTGGTGAATACGTCCACCAATACTAGGCAGTACTTCTAGCCTTCCTGGGCAGTGGGTAGCCGCCCGATGTAATCGATCTGGATCAACTGCCAGGGTCCCTCTACCCTCCTGATATATCCCATAGACACCTTTCTTTTCTGGGGATCGGGCTTGTTGGCCGCGCACACCAGACAACTAGCACAGAACTCACTGACGTCTTCCCTGAGTCCTGGCCACCACCCTGCCTGTTCCACTCGTTGCCAAGTGGTCTCAGGTCCGGGGTGTCCTGCTCCTGGACCCTCGTGGGCCAGCTGGAGGAATTCTCTCTGTTGTTGTTGCTACCCATTGCCCCTCCCCCCGAACAGCATGCCTTCTTTAATGGCAATTGCTGCAGTGCTGTACGAGCCGTCTACCTTTTCCCCTTTAGCTAGCGTGTTCAGGACAGTTTTGAGGACGGGGTTTTGGGTCTGGACCATTTTTAGGTCCGGGGGCAAAGCTACCCCTGCCTTCCCTGCCATCCCCATCCTGGCCCTGACTGCTGCTATGGGTCCTGAGTTGTGCGGATCCCAGAGCTTGCCCGTGCAGGCATCCTGCTTGTCTAACATGTCAGCCTGCTAGTTTCCCTCGCTACGGGGTTCTGTGGTGGAATGTGCCTTCACCTTATGTATATAGATATTCCCTTCCTCCCCTACAGCTTTCATGATCTTTTCCAGTAGGTGCTTAATTGCCAGGGGTCTCCCGTCTGCGGATGTGTATCCGCGGCGGGACCAGATAGCCAAGTACTCCGTACACGAATTGCATGTGAACATACTGTCCGAGCAAATCGTGTATGGGGTAGGGAATTCTTCGGGGTATGTGGCTACATACACCACCGCAGAGAGTTCAGCGTGCTGGGCGCTCATAGTACTGGGGAGTTTAATCGCCAAGGCAATGCCTGCCTCGGGGTCATAAACTCCGCAGCCTGTGAGTCGTTCACCCGCAGATACTGTGTTTGAATCATCCACATCGATCCCTCGGCCTGTGGGGTGTAACCCAGCCTAAAAGTCTATGTTCATTTCCCATACCCCTTCTATGGAACACCGGTGGGCTGTCCCTGGATAAATCATGTTGGCTGCGAGTCTTGGCTCGCAGAGACCCTTTACCCTTAGGTTCATTTGAGAGAGGAGTAGGGTCCAGCGAGCAATGCGGGCACTGCTCACTGTCTCATTCTTGAGCATTTGGATGGGCGTTTGGTGGGGTAAGGAGTGTGATAGGGGACCCCCCTGTGAAGATCAGTGACCTTTTCACAGCCCAGTGAGTGGCTAGGAGGTGCCGTCGCAGTTGGAGTATCCCTTCTCCACGTCCGTGAGAATCCTGGAGGAGGAGACCACTGGCCTCAGCCGGCCGTGCCACTCTTGGAGCAGTACTGCACACAGGCTATCCCCACTGGCTGCTACCTCCAGGAAAAGCTCTTTACCCCCATCTATGGCCCCTAGAGCTGGCGTGGTCTGCAGGTCTTTCTTGAGTTGGATAAATACTGCCTCGCAACCTTTGTCCCATTCCCACTCCACTCCCTTGTGTAAGAATTGGAGCAGAGGGGCTGCGGGGGCTGCATAATCCTCAATGAAATCTCTGCAGTACTCAGTTAGCCCTAGAAAATATCTTACTCCTGTTACTGTGTTGAGAGCGGGTAACTTCTGCACTGCTTCCCTTCTAGCTTTGTCAATGGCTCTTTCCCCAGTGCGCACAGCCAGTCCCAGGAATTTTACTTCCTTCAGGCCGATCTGCCTTCTTGCAGTTTACTTTAAACCCTTCTTCTTTCAACAGCTCCAGCAGTTCAGCCAGCAGTGGGCCATGCTCCTCCCCCTCATCCCGGTGAAAAGGTGGGTGCACAGGCTGGGATGTTACGGTTGAGTACTCGATAGTCCACCGTGGCTCTCCAGGAGTTGTCCGGTTACTTAACCGGCCACAATGCAGAGTTCACATGGGTAGCTATTGGTCTCAATACCCCACTGTTTAACCAGAGAACCCAAGGCTGTTTCCATGTCTGCCTCTGCCTCCCTGGGGAAGTTGTACTGTTTCTGTGGTCGGGTCATCGGGTCCCCATCTATGCTAACCTCGACCCCCTTTATTCTCCCACAGTCGTGTTTGTGAGTGGCAAAAGCTGCAAGGTTTTTCATCACATATTCTTGGTATTCTATCGGAGTGTTACTGACCAGTAACTTAAGGTCGTAACCCTCCTTTGGCTTCATGGTGCACACTGTCCTTTTTTTCTGTTTTCCTGGGATAACCATCACCTCACTCTCCTGTCCCGTACAGACAGACTCCCAAAGACAGTGGTTTCTTAAATCCACTAGGATCCCGTGGCCGAGGATGAAGTCAGCCCCCAGGATCCCTCTCCCTTCCTGTTCACACTTCATCAGGACTCAAGTCCACTTAGTGTGGAGTGTACCTAAATGAATAGAGAGCAGAACGGCGAATGAGCCAGTCTGTTCAGTGCCTGTGAAACGCACCAAGCTGTAGGGGACCCCGCTAGACAGAGGTGAGGTGACGGGGTTAGCTGCATAGACAAGGGTGCTTGAGGCATCGGTATCCAACAGGTAAGTCCCTTTCACTTTTTCCACTTCCATCTGAACGGTCAGTCTCCCACACACATCATACTCGGGGGAGCACAGGTGAACAAGCTGTGCCTGCCCTAGTCACGGTTTTGGTTAGGATGGGGCAGATAGGATTTCGGTACCGGGACCATGGCTACCCTCCCAGAGCCATTTAACATGGTTTGGAGCGTGGTTAGGAAGGTAATAAACGAGTGGAGACGGATTGGCTTATCGGTCTCGGCCCTTTTGTCCGGGGCTGGAAAACTCTTTCCTGCGCTACTCTTCCCAGGATTTCTATAATCCCTTCTCCAGTGCACACTCTTTCCGCACCCGAAGCAGGTACATTTTGTATCGGAGGGGTTGCCTCCCTCGTGGCGTCATTCCCTCTTATCCTGGCTATGTCGGATTTCGTGGACTCTTCCCTTTTGTCGGTGCTCTTCCGTCCCTCTGCCGTTTTGGTAAGCTAGGGTCAGTTGCCTAAGCACTCCCTGTTCAGTGGTTTGGGGATCTCTTGGGTCGAACCATGCCTCAGCCTTAGCTCGTATTCGGGGTAAACTGTTAGCCACTAGGCTTTGGAGCCAGTGGGCTAACTCATTCGGGCTTAAGTGATTTCGGTCGAGGTCCCCACTACAGGCGCTTTGGTACACAGGCCACAGTCAGTCTGCGAAAGCCTGTGGGGTTTCCCCTGTGAGCTACATCGTTTTCTCCACTCTGGAGAAAGGACTCCCGTCATTGCAGCCCATGGCTTCTAAAATGTCGTTTTGGATGGCGGCAAATGTTCTCCGTCCCCTTTTGCTTTCAGTAGCGAGGGACTGGTACAGCTTTCTGTCCAGGGATAGGAGGAGCATCTTTGCCATTTCTGCACCATCGCACCCATTAATATCCCCTGCCTGGTCCACCTCCATAAAGTGAACCGAGGGATCTCCCTTTGGAGTTAGCTTTCCCAGGTGGCTTATCATAGCCCTAAGCTGTTGGGGAGTGTGGGGGACCACAAACTGACTTTCCAGGAGCCCTTGACCCCCGTCACTGGTGGGCAGGCCAAACTTCTGTTGCCGGATCAGGCACATTGGCCCTGGTTCTGGCTCTCCTTGTTCTGGCTCGCCTACCCCTCCTCCCTGCTGCCAAGCCGAGCTGAAACTCGGCACCACAGGGGGTGATGGTTCACTATCCCTGTGTGCCTCGCAACTCGTTTGCCTCTCCTGCTGCTGAGCTGGTGTAGTCACCGGTGCCACAGGTAGTGGCCGGGTAATTTCTACCTTCTCTTCCAGGTTTACCTGGGGCGTACCCGGGCTTATTAGGCATACCATGCCTTTTGCCTTGGACAGAGCAAGGTTTAAACTTTTAATTTGTTGCTGGCAGGGACCGTGGTTTCCCGATTCAAACCCATTAGTGTTAGCTACTTTATACGCTGCTTGCACATCTTTTAATCTTTCCTGGAGCTCTTTTACTTGTAGGGTGAGGCGAGTGCTTTCCTCCCTCAGTGACTTTTCATTATTTTTGGCCTCGGTAAGCTGACATTGAAAATAGTCCTGACTGTTTTTAAACCTTTCCATTATCTGGGTCTTTCCCTCTTTCAGCTTACGAAGTTCTCCCCATAACCTCTCTTCTGTCATAGCCCTTTCTTGGTGAGCCTCTGCGCATTCCCATCGTTCTGCCTGTAGCAACTCATTGGTTTTATCTCGGAGTTGGACCTGTCGCTGTAGACAGACCAACCAAATTGCCTTCTCTACTGCTTCTTTGTGATCCTTGCTTGCTGTTCACTGGGCTGCAGCATCAGCTGGACGCTTAGCGTGCAATAGACCAAGCACCCATTCTTTAGTGACATTGACCTTTTTATACACATCGGAGGAAATCCTCTCTTCCATCTTGGTTCTTTCCCCCAAACCAGCACTCTCTGCATCACACCCCTTGTACTAGAGTCCTGCCGCAGTCGCCATTTTGTAAGGGGTTGTCCCGGGAATCAGTTTCACCTCTGACCTACTTGAGCGGTTCGAATCACTCCCACACCCTTGGGTTCTCGACTCTGGGTTTATTTGGGGGGTGTGATAAAGTGCAAAGGACAACTGGTTTGATGCAAAAGAACTTTTATTTTATTACAGATAAGAAAGTACAATGTCAAACTTACAATCACTCTAATAAAGAACAATACATTACACATTCAAAGGGGATTACAGTAAAAATTACACCTCCCACCTCCCAATACCTAATCCAAGCTAGGTTAGACTCCCGGGTGGGCAGGGACTATGCTTACCAATCCTTTCTGGTCAGTTAGCGGTAGTTCGCGATTTTGGGGTTCGTTGAATTCTGTAGGTTCTGCTTGCCGTACCCCGAACGTCGGAGAAGACTTCCTACTGCGCAATCTTCAGTTGGGTTGAGTCCGCTGATGCGGCAAGGTGTGTTTTAGATCTATGGGGTGTGTACCCGGTTTCCTTCGTTAGAAATAGGTTCAAAGTCTCTTTCGGTAATGTTTTCACCTGTTGGTAGTCAGGACCTAGATTGTAGAGTGGAAACTTTCGATTCTTCTGTTTCTTCCTTGTGGAGTTTTGTTTCAAAATTGGTCAATCGTGGTGATTGTTCGGTGATACCACATTGGCTGTGGTTGGTTGCTGCCGCGATGGTGATGTTCTTCCTTCCTTTTGGACTTCAGGACTTCGAGGCTGGAGAAGTTGGTTTTCAACTGTCGCGTTGGTTTCTCTCCCTTCTTGATGGCACTATTGCAATATGGCACCTGGTGTAGTATGGCATACCCTTGGTTAAAACAGGGGACCAGTTATACGGTTTGAGTTGTCCTAATCTTCGTGCCAAATCAGTCCGGAATTCTTTGTTTAAATTTGGCGGGCTTGACATTTCTTCATAATATTTTGGCGGGCTCGTTAAAAGTTAATATGTCTTGGGTGGGTTGCTCTTCCAAATCTGTTTCCTGATGGAAATATTAGCTTGGTAATCGCAATGTCCTTTTATGCTTGGTTTTCGCATACAGGCTGTATGCCCTTTGGGCCCTTTGTTCTTACTCATGTTGAAAATGGCTTTTCTCAGTTCAGTTTGATGGCTGGCCATCTCTGAGTTATTGTTGTGATGTTAATGTCTCTTGTGGAGAAGGGTTTTCGAATATCCATTTCTCCAGACTTTAGTCCCAACACCCAGACAGTTCTAATAATCAAGTTGGCTCCTTTAGTTCCTTAGGCCCGCCCACAGACTTGAATTTGTCTTATAAAAGTCCTAAATTCGATTAAAGGTCGTAGTTTCTTCCATAAGCACTTTAGGATTTCAAACTTTCCGGTAGAAAGTCCCAAATTAAATTTCCTTTCCAATGAGCTCAAACACTGCGGGGGGTGGAGGGGGGGGGGGTTCCCATGAATTTTGACCTTTCAGTGGTGTTGGTGGTGATGGTGATGACGATGACGACGATCCCCATCACCCCAGAGCTAGGAGGCATCAGTATTCTTCTTCTGTCCTCCACACCATCCATCAGTGTCTCCACTCCATATCAGTGAACTTGTTGGCTCTCCTTGCACCTGTTACACCAGCAATCCTTCCAAATGCCATCACCCCTCAGGGCCTTGCTGCAACCCTGGCCTTAGAAAGCCTTACCTGCATGCTGAATGTCTCAGGGTGATAATGCTCAAATTAAGACAGCCACACAACTGAAAAATCCACTTTGGAAGGGTTGATTAGCACTGGAACCCATTTGTTCACTTTTGGAGTTGAATATCTGGTGGCCCAGCCACGAAAAGATTTTGGTGCTAATGGTCCCAAAAAGGTGGGAGGAGCACCAACTTTCCAGTGGTACTGAATTATGGGCCCAAGGTCTGATGAACAGCAAATTATTGCATGATCCAATATTTTGTTTTTGGTAATTGTTCATTGAGGAAGGAGTGTTGGACAGGACACCAGGAGAAATTCCTGCCCTTCTCCAAAAGGGGCATGCAATCTTTTACATCTACCCAAGCAGGCATACACGGTCTCAGATTAATATTTTGTCTATAAGGTGCTAACTCCAACAATGTAGCACTCCCTCAATACTGTACTGAAGTGTCAGCCGAGATTATGTGCTTAAGTCTGTACTAGGGCTTGAACTCGCATGCTTCTGATTTGGAGCAAGAGTAATACCATCTAACCAAGCTGATACTAGAAGTAAAATAAAGAGAGTGAGAAATGAATAGAAAGAAAGAGGAAAAATTGTGGAAAAGATTTTTGTTAAAAAATTATTTATTAAACCCTAGTGGTAAAAGAAAAGTTACCAATTTAATAACGTTTATATGATGTGAGCCTACATTGACTCCATTGACACCCTCAATCAGAGAGTTTGCAGTGTAGTGGGTGAAGCCACAATTACAGGTTCTGTGTCTGGAGGAGGTGTAACAGACATACTGTGATTTTCCACAAAACTACCAGCCTATGTCAGGATAAGCACAATGTTTTCTTGAACCGAGATTAAATGTTTATGGTCCATTAAGTGATTTCTTTACTGAATCTATTTTTATATATACAGGTGGTCAGACTTTCTTCTTAACTGTCTGGGCCAAAATTACCGTCCGCCCCAAATGGGGCAGATAACTCAAATTTAAATGAATATTCTCCGCCCAAATCCATGGGGCAGAGAATAGAGGGAGTTTGCCGTCTTTTGGTGTGCAAAATCATCGGGGCAGTGTTTGGGGTGGCTGAGGGGCGGAATTGCATCGGGAGTGCGGGCGGTGTCATGAGCGCCGCGCTGAGCATGTCAGCACAATGCTTATGACGTTAGCGCGATGCGGACATCCCACTTCGCGCTGACTTATCACAATGTCCCTCTCTACACTTAGGCAGTTCAGGGGCAGCAGCCGGAGGAGGAGCAGTGGCAGCCTATAAAGACCCAGCGGCACTCCAAGGTCGGCGGCAGTTCGGGAGCAATGGCTGGAGGAGGAGCAGCTAGCTGTAGCAGGGTCAAAAGTAAGAAAGAAGTAAAAAGTAATCGAAGGGTGATGTCACAGCCAAGAGCGTAAGTGATTGGCTGGTTGAGTGGTGAGTCATTTTCTTTTTCTTTATTTTTTCTCTTGTTCTTAGCAGTAAGAAACCTTTGGCATTGTTGCCAAATTAAGTTAATTTAAGGGTTAAGTCGTGGCACGAGAACCCAGACCCGTGTTATGCTCCTCCTGTGCTATATGGGAAATCAGGGACGCTTCCAGTGTCCCTGACTACTATGTGTTCGGAAGTGTATCCAGCTGCAGCTCCTGACAGACCGCATTGTGGCATTGGAGCTGTGCATGGATTCACTCTGGAGCATTCGCGATGCTGAGGATATTGTGAATAGCACATTTAGTGAGTTGGTCACATCGCAGGTAAAGGTTACACAGGCAGATAGGAAACGGGTGACCATCAGGAAGAGCAATGGAAGGAAGGTAGTACAGGAGTCCCTTGCGGTCATCTCCCTCCAAAACAGATACACCAGGGGAGGGCAGCACCAGCCAAGTTCATGACACCATGGGTGGCTCTGCTGCACAGGAGGGCAGGAGAAAGAGTGGGAGAGCTATAGTGGTAGGGGATTCTATTGTAAGGGGAATAGATAGGCATTTCTGCGGCTGCAAACAAGACTCCAGGATGGTATGTTGCCTCCCTGGTGCAAGGGTCAAGGATGTCTCGGAGCGGCTGCAGGGCATTCTGGGGGGGGGGAGGGTGAACAGCCAGTTGTCGTGGTGCATATAGGTACCAACGATATAGATAAAAAGTAAGATGAGGTCCTACAAGCTGAATTTAGGGAGCTAGGAGTTAAATTAAAAAGTAGGACCTCAAAGGTAGTAATATCAGGATTGCTACCAGTGCCAGGTGCTATTCAGAGTAGAAATAGCAGGATAGTTAGGATGAATACGTGGCTTGAGGAATGGTGCAAGAGGAAGGGATTCAAATTCCTGAGACAATGGAACCGGTTCTGGGGGAGTTAGGACAAGTACAAACCGGACTGTCTGCACCTGGGCAGGGCTGGAACCGATGTCCTAGGGGGAAGTGTTTGCGAGTGCTGTTGGGAAGGATTTAAACTAATATGGCAGGGGGATGAGAACCTATGCAGGGAGACAGAGGAAAGTAAAATGGGGTCAGAAGCAAAAGGTATAAAGGAGAAAAGTAGAAGTGGAGGGCAGAAAAATCAAAGGCAAAAATTAAAAAGAGCCACATTACAAATTAATTCTAAAAGGACAAAAAGTGTTAAAAAAAACAAACCTGAAGGCTCTGTGTCTCAATGCGAGGAGCATTCGTAATAAGGTGGATGAATTAACTGTGTAGATAGCTGTTAACGGGTATGATGTAATTGGGATTACAGAGACATGGCTCCAGGGTGATCAAGGCTGGGAACTCAAGATCCAAGGGTATTCAATATTCAGGAAAGAGAGACTGAAAGGAAAAGGAGGTGGGGTAGCATTGCTGGTTAAAGAGGAGATTAACGCAATAGTAAGGAAGGACATTAGCATGGATGAGGTGGAATCATTATGGGTAGAGCTGCGGAACACCAAAGGGCAGAAAACGTTAGTGGGAGTTGTGCACAGACCACCAAACAGTGGAAGTGAGGTTGGGGATGGCATCAAACAGGAAATTAGAGATGCGTGCAATAAAGGTACAGCAGTTATCACGAGTGACTTTAATCTCCATATAGATTGGGCTAAACAAACTGGTATAAATATGGTGGAGGAGGATTTCCTGGAGTGATGAAAGGGATGTAAGGGATGTTTTTCTAGACCCATATGTCGAGGAACCAACTAGAGAGCTGGCCATCCTAGATTGGGTGTTTTGTAATGAGAGAGGATTAATTAGCAATCTTGTTGTGCGAGGTCCCTTGGGGAAGAATTACCATAATATGGTAGAATTCTTCATTAAGATGGAGAGTGACACAGTTAATTCAGAGCTTAGGGTCCTGAACTTAAGGAAAGGTAACTTTGATGGTATGAGACATGAATTGACTAGAATAGACTGGCGGGTGATACTTAAAGGGTTGACGGTGGATAAGCAATGGCAAACATTTCAAGATCACATGGATGAACTTCAACAATTGTACATCCTTGTCTGGCATAAAAAGAAAACAGGGAAGGTGGTTCAACCATGGCTTACAAGGGAAATTAGGAATAGTGTTATATCCAAGGAAGAGGCATATAAAGTGGCCAAGAAAATCAGCAAACCTGAGGACTGGGAGAAATTTAGAATTCAGCAGAGGAGGACAAAGAGTTTAATTAGAATGGGGAAAATAGAATATGAGAGTAAGATTGCAGGGAACATAAAAACTGACTGCAAAAGCTTCTACAGATACATGAAGAGAAAAAGACTAGTGAAGACAAATGTGGGTCCTTTACAGTCAGAATCACGCGAATTTATAATGGGAAACAAAGAAATGGCAGACCAATTGAACAAATACTTTGGTTCTGTCTTCACTAAGGAAGACACAACTAACCTTCCGGAAATACTAGGGGACCGAGGGTCTAGTGAGAAGGAGGAACTAAAGGAAATCCTTATTAGTCAGTAAATTGTGTTAAGAAAATTGATGCGATTGAAGGCCAATAAATCCCCAGGGCCTGATAGTCTGCATCCCAGAGCACTTAAGGAAGTGGCCCTAGAAATAGTGGATGCATTAGTGGTCATTTTCCAACATTCTATAGACTCTGTATCAGTTCCTATGGACTGGAGGGCAGCTAATGTAACCCCACTTTTAAAAAAAGGAGGGAGAGCGAAAACGGAATTATAGACCAGTCAGCCTGACATCGGTGGTGGGAAAATGTTGGAATCAATTATTAAAGATGTAATAGTCGCGCATGTGGAAAGCCGTGTCTCTTTCTCTCTCTCTCTCGCCATCTCTCTCTTTCTCTCTCTCTCTCTCGCTTTCTCTCTCTCTATCTCTCTCTCTCTCTCGCTTTCTCTCTCTCTCTTTCTCTCGCCTTTAAGAAAGGGAAATCATGCTTGACAAATCTTCTAGAATCTTTTGAGGATGTAACTAGTAGAGTGGACAAGGGGGAAACCAGTGGATGTGGTATATTTAGACTTTCAAAAAGCTTTGACAAGGTCCCATACAAGAGATTAGTGTGCAAAAGTAAAGCACATGGTATTGGGGGTAATGTACTGACGTGGATAGAGAATAGGTTGGCAGACAGGAAGCAAAGAGTAGGAATAAACGGGTCCTTTTCAGAATGGCAGGCAGTAACTAGTGGTGTAAAGCTGCAGGAAAAATGCAGGGAACAGCGCCAGCCCTTATACAGGTCTTCTTTCACCTTACAAAGACCTTTGACACTGTCAACCGCGAGGGTCTATGGAACGTCCTCCTCCGTTTCGGATGCCCCCAAAAGTACGTCATCATACTCCGCCTGCTCCACGACGACATGCAAGCCGTGATCCTTACCAACGGATCCATCACAGACCCAATTCATGTCCGGACCGGGGTCAAGCAGGGCTGCGGCATCGCCCCAACCCTCCTCTCAATCTTCCTCGCTGCCATGCTCCACCTCACAGATGATAAGTTCCCCGCTGAAGTGGAGCTACAGTACGCGGACGACACCTGCGTCTGTGCACACACAGAGGCTGAACTCCAGGACATAGTCGACGCATTTACCGAGGCGTATGAAAGCATGGGCCTTATGCTAAACATCAGTAAGACAAAGATCCTCCAGCATGCACAGCACTGCCCCCCAAAACATCAAGATCCACGGCATGGCCCTGGACAACGTGGACCACTTCCCCTATCTCGGGAGCCTCCTATCAACAAGAGCAGGCATTGATGATGAGATCCAACACCACCTCCAGTGCGCCAGTGCAGCCTTCGGCCGCCTGAGGAAAAGAGTGTTTGAAGATCAATCCCTCAAAACTGTTACCAAGCTCATGGTCTACAAGGCCGTAGTAATATCCGCCCTCCTGTATGGCTCAGAGACATGGACGATGTGCAGTAGACACCTCAAGTCGCTGGAGAAATACCACCAACGATGTCTCCGCAAGATCCTACAAATCCCCTGGGAGGACAGACGCACAAACATTAGCATCCTCGTCCAGGCCAACATTCCCAGCATTGAAGCACTGACTACGCTTGATCAGCTCCGCTGGGCAAGCCACATAGTTTGCATGCCAGACACGAGACTCCCAAAGCAAGCGTTCTACTCAGAACTCGTCCACGGCAAACGAGCCAAAGGCAGGCAGAGGAAACGTTACAAGGACACCTTCAAAGCCTCCCTGATAAAGTGCGACATTCCCACTGAAACCTGGGAGTCCTTGGCCATAGACTGCCCTAAGCGGAGGAATTGCATTCGGGAGGGCGCTGAGCTCGTCGAGTATCGTCGCCGAAAGCATGCAGAAATCAAGCGCATGCAGCGGAAGGATCGTGCGGCAAACCAGGCTCCCTGCCCACCCTTCACCCTTTCCCTCAATGACTATCTGTCCCACCTCTGACAGAGACTGTGGTTCTCGTATTGGACTGTACAGCCACCTAAGAACTCATGCTAAGAGTGGAAGCAAGTCTTCCTCGATTCCGAGGGAATGCCTACGATGACCCCAAATTGCACTGACTATTCCAAACATAGCCTCACTGATGATGCCGGAAAAGCTAGAATAGCTTCAATCAACTTAAAGTTTAATATCATTGATATAGTTCTTCATATAGAAATGGTTTTGTTAATTAATCCACAGTGTGTAAATAATTTCAGCGACTGGTAAGAAACATTTTTAGAATACTAAAATACTACAGTATAAGGATAATTTAGACATACATATTGGGAGCATAATGTTGAGGTTTAGCAAGCAGTGAGGACTGTAAAAGACTTTAGGAAGACATAGTTAGGTTAGCAGAATGGGCACGCAGGTGGCAGATGCAATTTAATGTGTAAGGTAATACATTTAAAAGGACAAGAAAGGAATGGCAATATATACTCAATGAAAAATTGCTGAAGGGTGTTGTAAATCGAGAGACATATGGGCCGCAAATTTCGTCTACCGAGACAGGCCCAGTGCAGCCGACGAAGGTGGAGGGTTGCGACCCTGCTCCTGGCACCATCCCGCTCTATAAAAATATTATGTTGATGGGGCTTGTTATGCTGCCCTGCAAGGTTCCCGGCCAATTAAAAGGAAGCAGGTCTGATGATGTAATTTAATGATGCGTCATCAGCTGGTTTCCTTAAAGGGACCATGTCCACATTCATTTTGACAGTTGTGTTGTCAGTGTTCTACAACATTGAGGTGCTGCAAACACTAACAAGCACTGCACAAAGGTGCACAGCTGCACCCAGGCTCTCCCATGACTTCCTCCATATGTTTAATAGAAGTATTTAAAATTATGATCGAGTGAATAGCGAAAGACTATTTCATCTGGTTGGGGAGTCAGTTACACAAGGCATCCTCAATTTGGAATGTTCACTGAGGAAGGATATTGGAGAAATTTATTTTCACAGAAGATTATTGGAGCACGGAATGGTTTTCCATAGGAAGTGTTTGAGGCAGAATTCACTGCATCCTTTTATGAAAAATTGAACAAATAGTTGAAGTAGAGGAAGTTCTCAGTTGCCCTAGCCCTGAGCTTGCATCTTTCTCCAATATCTCCCCTGAAAGGCAGGAGTGATTACATGACAAAAGGGATGGTGCAAGGCAAAAGGGGGTGGTAATGGGATAAGTAATGAGACAATAGATGGGTCTAGAGGAACTGTAATTGACAACGGCAGAATCATTTACTGTCCAAAAAAATGAGATCAGTGGTTATGATCTTCTAGATGGCTGCTTCTCCTGAAGTACATGCCCCTCCCTTTCCAAACCTCCATTATCATCTTTGTACTCAAAAAAATCCACCCTTTACACACTGTGCTTGCAAACTACTGCACCATCTCCAATCTCACATTCATCTCTAAAGTCATTGAACATATTGTCGCCTCCCAAATCCATGCCCATCTTTTCTGCAACTCCAGATTTGAATCTCTCCAATCAGATTTCCACCATTGCCACAGCACAGACATGGTCCTATTCACCATCACAAATGGCATCCACTGTAACTGTGGTGCACCGTACCTCCTCACACTTTGCAACCTCTCTTCAGACATTGGCATGGCCAACCACACCATTATCCTCCAATGGCCAACCACACCATCATCCTCCATTGGCCAACGACACCATTATCCTCCAATGGCCAAACACACCATCATCCTCCAATGACCAACCACACCATCATCCTCCAATGGCCAACCACACCATTATCCTCCAATAGCCAATCACACCATCATACTCCAATGGCCAACCACACCATCATCCTCCAATGGCCAACCACACCATTATCCTCCAATGGCCAAATACACCATCATCCTCCAATGGCCAACCACACTATCATCCTCCAATGGCCAACCACACCATCATCCTCCAATGGCCAACCACACCATCATCCTCCAATAGCCAACCACACCATTATCCTCCAATGGCCAACCACACCATCATCCTCCAATAGCCATCCACACTATCATCCTCCAATGGCAAACCACACCATCATCCTCCAATGGCCAACCACACCATCATCCTCCAATGGCCAACCACACCATCATCCTCCAATTGCCAATCACACCATTTTCTTCCAATGGCCAACCACACCATCATTCTCCAATAGCCATCCACACTGTCATCCTCCAATGGCAAACCACACCATCATCCTCCAATAGCCATCCACACCATCATCCTCCAATAGCCATCCACACCATCATCCTCCAATGGCCAACCACACCATCATCCTTCAATGCTTCGACTCCATTGTAAAGCTCAATCAAACTGCCCTCTTCTGGTCACACTTTTGCATATCCAATTGTAGCCAGGCCAGCCCCTTCCCTCTAGAGGTCCTTCACTTCCACATCTGCACCTTAAGATAATTGGCAAAAGAATCACAGGGGATATGAGGAGAAATAGTTTTACCCAGCAAGTTGTTATGATCTGAAATGAATTGCCTGAAAGGGTGGTGGAAGCAGATTCAAAGTATCTGTCAAAGGGAATTGGATATATACTTGGAAAGGAAAATTTGCAGGGCTATGGGGAAGGAGCAGGGGAGTGGGACTAATTGGATAGCTCTACCAAAGAACCAGCACAGGCATGATGGGCCATAAGATTCTATGGCCTAGATACTGGATAAGGCCCAAAAGCGGGGGCGAGAATCGCGCTGTGCGATCAACTCGCGCCTATTCAAAGGATTGTAGGCAGCAAGCAAACTTTGTGCTGCTTGTTAATTTACATGATTGTATCGTTCAGCCCAGCATTGAATGCGATGCTGAATGGCTGAACGCTCAGCAGGGGATCTAAGTTCATGCGAGACTAGCTCCAATTAAAGCTAGCCTCCGCTTCTGAAAGGATAAGTGCATTCTATCAGTAGAAGATGCTGGAACTGGTGGTGGAGACAAGTGTGAGAAAGAAGACTGAATAATGGCTCAACAGGCCAGAGAAAGGGCTCCAAAGTTCGAGGATGCAGCACTGAAGGCCTTGTCCAGAAGTTCAACTCCAGGAGAGATGTCCTCTTTCCACAGGGGGCCAGGAGGCCCTCCAGGCAACAGACCAGAGTGCTGTGGGAGCAGTTAGCCACTGTGGTAAATGCCAGCAGTATAGCCCCGAGGACCTGGACTCAGTGCAGGAAGAGGTTAAATGACCTCACAAGAGTGGTCAAGGACAGTGAATTCATCTTCAAATGCCATATCCCATCATCTCCACCATTAGTCTCTCACCATCTCCCTGTCATGCTGCAGCCAAGGGGGATGACAACTGGTAATGTAGCATAGCGGTTATATAACTGGACTAGCAATTCAGAGGCCTGGACTAATGATCCAGAGAGTGAGGTCAAATACCACCACGGTAGCTGGGGAATTTAAAATCAGTTACTTAAATAAATCAGCAATAAAAAGCTAGCATCAGTAATGGTGAACCATGAAACAATCGGATTGGCGTAAAAACCCATCTGGTTCATTATAGGGAAAAAATCTGCTGTCTTTACCTTACCTGGTCTGGCCTATATGTGACTCCAGACCCACAACAAGGTGGTTGACTCTTAACTGCCCTCTGAAATGGCCTAACATGCCACTACAAAAAACAATAATCAGAATAAATCCGGAACGACCGCCTGGCATTGATCTTTGGACACAACAACAGGTCTGTTAAGTCCTCCTCACTAACATGTGGGGACTTGTTCGAAAATTGGGAGAGCTGTCCTACAGACTAGTCAAGCAACAGCCTGAAATATTCATAGATTCATACCTTTCAACCAATGTCCCAGAATCCTCCATCATCATCCCTGGATATGTTCTGTCCCAACAGCAGAGCAGACCCACCAGAGATGGTGGCACAGTGGTATTCAGTAGGGAGTGGCCCTGGGAGACTTCAGCATTGACTCCAGACTCCATGAAGTCTCATGGCTTCAAGTCAAGCAGGGTCAAGGAAACCTCCTGCTGATTATCACCTACCGCCCTCCCTCAGCTGATGTTGAACAACACTTGGAAAAGGCACGAAGGATGGCAAGGGCACAGAACGTTGATCATCAAGAGTGGCTCGGTAGCACCACTACTAACCGAGTCCTGAAGGACATAGCTGCCAGATTGGGCCTGCAACAGGTGCTGAGAGAACCAACATGAGGGAAAAACTTACTTGACCTTGTCCTCATCAAGCTACCTGTCACAAATGCATCTGTCCATGTCAGCATCAGTAGCGCTCATCGCCACACAGTCCTTGTGGACAAGCAGACCCATCTTCACACTGAGGACACGCTCCATCGTGTTGTGTGGCACTACCACCATGCTAAATGGGATAGATTCAGAACAGAACTAGAAGCTCAAAACTGGGCATCCGTGAAGCACTGTGGGCCATCAGCAGCAGCAGAATTATACTCCACCACAATCTGTTACCTCATAGCCTGGCATATCCACACTCTGACATTAAGCCAGGGAGCCAACCTTGGTTCAATGAGGAGCAAGGGGAAGCTGCAACACAGGATTACTTGCATGCTAAACAGTGAAAGCAGCATGCTATAAACAGAGCTAAGCCATCCCACAATCAACGGATCAGATCAAAGCTCTGTAGTCCTGCCACATCCAGTCTTGAATACTGGTAGACAATTCAACAACGAATGGGAGGAGGAGGCTCCATGAATATCCCCATCCTCAATGATGGGGGGGCCCAGCACGGAAGTGAGAAAGACAAGGCTAAAGCGTTTGCAACCATCTTCAGTCAGAAGTGCCGAGTGAATTATCCATATTGGCCTCTTCCTGAGGTCCCCACCATCACAGAAGCCGGTCTTTAGCATGTTCGATTCACTCCACGTGATATCAAGAAACGGCTGAGCGCACTGGACACAGCAAAGGCCATGGACCCCAACCATATTCCGGCTATCGTGCTGAAGACTTGTGCTTCAGAATTAGCCGCGCCCCTCGACAAGCTGTAGCACTGGCATCTACCCGACAATGTGGAAAATTGCCCAGGTATGTCCTGTCCACAAAAAGCAGGGCAAATCCAATCCAGCCAATTACCACCCCATCAATCTACTCTCAATCATCAGCAAAGTGATGGAAGGTGTCATCGACAGTGCTATCAAGCGGCATTTATTCACCAATAGCCTGCTCACCAATGCTCAGTTTGGGTTCCGCCAGGACCACTCAGTTCCAGACTTCATTACAGCCAAAATGGACCAAAGAGCTTAATTTCAGAGGTGAGGTGAGAGTGACTGCCCTTGAAATCAAGGCAGCATTTGACTGAGTGTGGCGTCAAGGAACCCTAGTAAAATTGATGTCAATGGGAATCAGGGAGAAAACTCTCCACTGGCAAGAGTTATACCCAACATGAAGGAAGATAGTTGTGACTGTCAATCATCTCAACTCCAGGATATCACCGCAGGAGTTCCTCAGGGCAGTGCCCTAGGCCCAACCATCTTCAGCTGCTTCATCAATGACCTTCCCTCCATTATTAGGTCAGATGTGGGGATTTTCGCTCTTCATTGCAATGTTCAGTTCCATTCGCAACCTTCCGGATAATAAAGCAGTCCATGCCCGTATACAGCAAGACCTGGACAACATTCAGGCTTTGTCTGATAAGTGGCACACAAGTGCCAGAAAATGACGATCTCTAACAAGAGAGAGTCTAACCACCGCCCTTTGATATTCCACGGCATTACTATCGCCGAACCCCCGATCATCAACATCCTGGGGTTCACCATTGGCCAGAAACTCAACTGCACCAGCCACATAAATACTGTGACTAAAAGAGCAGGACAGAGGCTGGGTAATCTGCGATGAGTGTCTCACCTTCTGACTCCCCTAAACCTTTTCACCATCTACAAGATGTTCTGTATCTGTAAAGCATGCACTCCCATGTTTTGCCACCAGGGAGCGCATCCCCTGAAGTCCCAAGGGATCCCAACATCCCTTGGGAGCACTGTATATAAGCCAGCCCCTAAGGCCTGTTCCTCACTCTGGAGTGTCTTAATAAAGAATGAGGTCACTGTTACTTTAACCTCCCTATGTGCAGTCTCATCTGTGTTAGGAACACAATAACTGGTGACGAGGATACAAATCCAACGCAAAGATGCAGCAAACTGTGGACATCCTGGAGAAGTTCTCGGAGGGTGAGAACTAGGAAGCCCTATGTCGAACGGCTAGACCAGTACTTTGTAGTCAACGAGTTGGACGGAGAAGGAAGCGCTGCAAAAAGGAAATCGGTCCTCCTCACAGTCTGCGGGGCACCGACCTACAGCTTCATGAAGAATCTTCTGGCTCCGGTGAAACCCACAGATAAGTCATATGAGGAGCTGTGTACACTGGTTCAGGAGCATCTTAACCTGAGGGAGAGCGTGCTGATGGCGAGGTATCGGTTCTACACGTGCCAGCGATCTGAAGGTCAGGAACTGGTGAGCTACGTCGCCGAGCTAAGGCGACTTGCAGGACAATGTGAGTTTGATGGCTACCTGGAGCAAATGCTCAGAGACATTTTTGTACTGGGCATTGGCCACGAGACCATCCTATGAAAACTTTTGACTGTAGAGACATCGACCCTCAGTAAAGTCATTGCGATTGCAGAGGTGTTTATGTCCACCAGTGATAACACCAAACAAATCTCTCAGCACACAAGTGCTAGCAATGCTCATAAAATAACTGGAACTGTGTTTGCGAGCAGAAATGTACAGGGCAGAAATCACGAGTCTGCAACTGCCAGCAGGCCTCATGTGACCCAGATGACTCAGAGTCCACAACAAAGGATGAATGTAAGGCAATTCACACCTTGTTGGCGTTGTGGAGGCTTCCATTCAGCCTATTCATGCCGCTTCAAAGGGTAAGTTTGCAAGAGCTGTGGAACAATGGGGCACCTCCAACAAGCTTGCAGACGAGCTGCAAGCTCTGCAAAACTTGCTAACCACTACGTGGCAGAGGAAGATCGGTCCATGGTGGATCAAAGCAATTTCGAGCCTCAGAGAGAGGAGGCAGATGCTGAAGTACACGGGGTGCACATATTTTCGACGAAATGTCCACCTATAATGCTAAATGTAAAATTGAATGACTTACCCGTAGCCATGGAACTGGACACTGGCGCTAACCAATCCATCATGAGTAAAAAGATGTTTGAGAGACTGTGGTGCAACAAGGCACTCAGACCAGCCCTGAGCCCCATCCAAACAAAACTGAGAACGTACACCAAAGAGCTCATCACTGTCCTGGGCAGCGCCATGGTCAAGGTCACCTACGCGGTCACAGTGCACTAACTGCCACTCTGGATTGTCCCGGGCGATGGCCCGACACGGCTTGGAAGGAGCTGACTGGGCCAAATGCGCTGAAACTGGGATGACATCCGAGCGCTATCACATGTCGATGAGGCCTCATGTACCCAGGTTCTTAACAAATTTCCTTCCCTTTTTGAGCCAGGCATTGGAAACTTTTCCGGGGCGAATGTAACCCAACTTTTTAAAAAAGGAGGGAGAGAGAAAACGGGGAATTATAAACCGGTTAGCCTGTCATCGGTAGTGGGGAAAATGTTGGAATCAATTATTAAAGATGTAATAGTAGCGCATTTGGAAAGCAGTGACAGTATCAGTCCAAGTCAGCATGGATTTATGAAAGGGAAATCATGCTGGACAAATCTTCTTGAATTTTTTGAGGATGTAACTAGTCGAGTAGACAAGGGAGAACCAGTGGATGTGGTGTATTTGTACTTTCAAAAGGCTTTTGACAAGGTCCCACACAAGAGATTCATGTGCAAAATTAAAGCACATGGTATTGGGGGTAATGTATTGACATGGATAGAGAACTGCTTGGCAGACAGGAAGCAAAGAGTAGGAATAAACGTGGTGCTTTTCAGAATGGCAGGCAGTGACTAGTGGGGTACCTCAAGGTTCAGTGCTGGGATCCCAGCTATTTACAATATACATTAATGATTTAGACAAAGGAATTGAATGTAATATCTCCACGTTTGCAGATAACACTAATCTGTGTGGCAGTGTGAGCTGTGAGGAGGATGCTAAGAGGTTGCAGGGTGACTTGGACAGGTTAGGTGAGTGGACAAATGCATGGCAGATGAAGTATAATGTGGATAAATGTGAGGTTATCCACTTTGGTGGCAAAAACAGGAAGGCAGAATATTATCTGAATGGTGACAGATTAGGAAAAGGGGAGGTGCAACGAGACCTGGGTGTCATGGTACATCAGTCATTGAAAGATGGCATGCAGGTACAGCAGGCGGTGTAGAAGGCAAATGTCATGTTGGCCTTCATAGCGAGAGGATTTGAGTATCGGAGCAGGGAGGTCTTACTGCAGTTGTACAGGGCCTTGAATATTGTGTACAGCTTTGGTCTCCTAATCTGAGGAAGGACATTCTTGCTATTGAGGGAGTGCAGCGAAGGTTCACCAGACTGATTCCCAGGATGGCAGGACTGGCATATGAAGAAAGTCTGGATCAACTCGGCTTATATTCACTGGAATTTAGAAGAATGACAGGGGAACTCAGAGAAACATATAACATTCTGACGGGATTGGACAGGTTAGTTGCAGGAAGAATGTTCCAGATGTTGGGGAAGTCCAGAAGCAGGGGACATAGTCTAAGGATAAGGAGCAAGCCATTTAGAACTGAGATGAGGAGAAACTTCTTCACTCAGAGAGTTGTTAACCTGTGGAATTCTCTACCGCAGAGAGTTGTTGATGTCAGTTCATTGGATATATTCAAGAGGGAGTTAGATGTGGCCCTTACTACCAAAGGGATCAAGGGGTATGGAGAGAAAACAGGATCGGGTACTGAAGTTGCATGATCAGCCATGATCATATTGAATGGTGGTGCAGGCTCGAAGGGCCGAATGGCCTACTCCTGCACCTATTTTCTATGTTTCTATGTTTCTATGTTTACCTTTTACAGAAGAAGCTCTCAACGAATAGGGCCGAGCAGAGGCAAACGGGTGGCGGGTCACCAGTCATCATCAAGCTCACCGACATCAAGGATCGAGAGCCATCCCCGGTCGGCCACGCATGCAGAACCTGATGTGATGCCACGTGAGTAAAGTATACACCATTGTGTGATATAAAGTCAATAGATGCCACATCCACTCAGATTACGGAAAGGTAATTGCGACGGTATGAGGCGTGAATTGGCTAGAATAGATTGGCAAACGATACTAAAAGGGTTGACGGTGGATAAGCAATGGCAAACATTTAAAAGTCACATGGATGAACCTCAGCAAATGTACATCCCTATCTGGAGTAAAAATAAAAGGTGACTCAACCATGGCTAACAAAGGAAATTAAGGAGAGTGTTAAAGCCAAGGAAGAGGCATATAAATTGGCTAGGAAAAGCAACAAACCTGAGGACTGGCAGAAATTTATAATTCAACAGTGGAGGACTAAGGGTTTAATTAAGAGGGGGAAAATAGAGTACGAGCGGAAGCTTGCAGGGAATTTAAAAATTGACTGCAAAAGCTTCTATAAATATGTGGAGAAAAAGATTACTAAAGACAAATGTAGTCCCTTGCAGTCGGATTCAGGTGAAATTATAATGGGGAACAAAGAAATGGCAGACCAATTGAACCAATACTTCAGTTCTGTCTTCACAAAGGAAGAAACAAATAACCTTCCGAAGGTACTAGGGGACAGTGGGTCAAGTGAGAAGGAGGAACTGAAGGATATCCTTATTAGACAGGAAATTGTGTTAGGGAAATTGATGGGATTGAAGGCCGATAAATCCCCGGGGCCTGATAGTCTGCATCCCAGAGTGCTCAAGGAAGTGGCTCTAGAAATAGTGGATGCATTGGTGATCATTTTCCAACAGTCTATCGACTCTGGATTAGTTCCCATGGACTGGAGGGTAGCTAATGTAACACCACTTTTTAAAAAAGGAGGGAGAGAGAAAACAGGTAATTATAGACTGGTTAGCCTGACATCAGTAGTGGGGAAAATGTTGGAATCGATCATGATGGACGAAATAGCAGCGCATTTGGAAAGCAGTGACAGGATTGGTCCAAGTCAGCATGGATTTATGAAAGGGAAATCATGCTTGACGAATCTTCTGGAATTTTTTGAGGATGTAACTAGCAGAGTGGACAAGGGAGAACCAGTGGATGTGGTGTATTTGGACTTTCAGAAGGCTTTTGACAAGGTCCCGCACAAGAGATTGGTGTGCAAAGTCAAAGCACGTGGTATTCGGGGTAATATACTGACGTGGATAGACAACTGGTTGGCAGACAGGAAGCAGAGAGTCGGGATAAACGGGTGCTTTTCAGAATGGCAGGCAGTAACTAGTGGAGTGCCGCAGGGCTCAGTGCTGGGACCTCAGCTCTTTACAATATAAATTAACGATTTGGATGAAGGAATAGAGTGTAATATCTCCAAGTTTGCAGATGACACTAAACAGGGTGGTGGTGTGAGCTGTGAGGAGTATGCTAAGAGGCTGCAGGGTGACTTGGACAGGTTAGATGAGTGGGCAAATGCATGGCAGATGCAGTATAATGTGGATAAATGTGAGGTTATCCATTTTGGGGGCAAAAACACGAAGGCAGAATATTATCTGAATGGCGGCAGACTAGGAAAAGGGGAGGTGCATCGAGACCTGGGTGCCATGGTTCATCAGTCACTGAAAGTGGGCATGCAGGTACATCAGGTGGTGAAGAAGGCAAATGGTATGTTGGCATTCATAGCTCGGGGATTTGAATATAGAAACAGGGAGGTCTTACTGCAGTTGTACAGGGCCTTAGTGAGGCCTCACCTGGAATATTGTGTTCAGTTTTGGTCTCCTAGTCTGAGGAAGGATGTTCTCGCTATTGAGGGAGTGCAGCGAAGGTTCACCAGACTAATTCCAGGGATGGCTGGACTGTCATATGAGGAGAGACTAGATCAACTGGGTCTTTATTCACTGGAGTTTAGAAGGATGAGAGGAGATGTAAGATTCTGACGGGACTGGACGGGTTCGATGCGGGAAGAATGTTCCCGATGTTGGGGAAGTCCAGAACCAGGGGACATAGTCTTAGGATAAGGGGTAGGCCATTTAGGACTGAGATGAGGAGAAACTTCTTCACTCAGAGAGTTGTTAACCTGTGGAATTCCCTGCCGCAGAGAGTTGTTGATGCCAGTTCACTGGATATATTCAAGAGGGAGTTAGCTATGGTTCTTACAGTTAAGGGGGTCAAGGGGTATGGAGAGAAAGCAGGAAATGGGTACTGAAGGAATGATCAGCCATGATCTTATTGAATGGCGGTGCAGGCTCGAAGGGCCGAATGGCCTACTCCTGCATCTATTTTTCTATGTTTCTATATCTGGCCAATATTATATGATAGATGAATCATAACATTCTTCTCTAACTAATGATGTCCTCATGAGAATCATTGCAATTCAGAATTATGGTCATGAAATGTGATGTCTGTGATGATTTTGATAGCAGTGGTGCTTTTGTCATGTAAATGCTGTGTGTAGTGCTGGAATCACCTTGTGACCCTAGCACCCCTTTCTCCTCTAATAACCTCACTTATGTTTTGCAGCTCAGCCAGCAGTGCAACCCCATGCAAGAACACTGAGCCTAGAAGCTGGGGGCGTGGTAACGGACTCGCCGGACGATACTCCATCTGGTGCAGAGGAGCATCGATTCTCGCCCGTGGATCTGCTGGGTCCCTTCTCCACGGATGACAGTACCGACTTGGAAGAACCTGCATCCCCAACCTCCTGATCCAATCGACACGGCTGACATGTAATGCTCCTGCGGTCATTCCCACATCCACCGTGGAGGTTCCGGGCCCAAGCAACTTGCCACAGGAGACCCCAGGTGTCTCCAGGACGGCGCCGACCAAACGGCAGATCTGAGCAAGGACATGGTACACATGTCCAGGAGGAGTGTTGACATAGATCAGCAGATCCTGCAGACAATGGGGGGCATATCCCACCAGAATGCCAGCATGTAAGTCCCCATGATGGAGTACGTGCCGCGGATGGTGGAGGCCTTCGACCTGATAGCCAGAAACACTGGTGGCAAAGGGCTCCCAGTGGTCCCGGAGTGCGGCACTGCACCCCAAGGTGCCGCACCCCCATTGCCAACGACGCATGAGAGCCAGGAGGAAGATCTTGCTTCTGGCCCAGAGGACGTGCCCACCTCGGGACCGTCCTCTCCCGTATCCGTCCAAGCAGCGGTTCTGCAGTCATCCCCCCCCCCCCCAATGAAGCAGTGCCTGAGGAGCTCCTCGGCCAGGCAGCTTAGAGTCAGGAGGGGAAGGGGAAGGGGTAGAGGTGGGGAGGAGCAGCGGGTGGCGGGGGGCGGGGGGGGGAAGGAAAGTGAGGTGCATGGCCGCAGGTATTGTCTGGGGCATATTTTTAGGTTGCTGATGCTATTTTGGTGGGAGGATCAGGGCAAGGGGCGAGGGGGCTACCTTGTTGGTTTACATTTGTGTTCTGTCTTGCTAGAAATGGGGACTATTGTAATGATGTAAATGTGATAAATTTGTGTGGGGTGGGGCGGGGGTGGGGTGGAGTGTTTTTTACAGTTATGATTTCAGACAAATGGTCGAATTGAATGTTTTTTATTTAACATAACCTTGTTGCGCATTGTCTCAGATAGCTGCACCGTTACACACTGGTGATTCCTTAACATGAAAGGGTATAATGACACTTAACTTGAATCAACTTAAACTTTAACTGTCACCAAGGTGATGCACACCATTGATGTATGACCTGCACACCCAGCAGTGTTGCAGCTTTGTAAATAGCAACAACGTTCTTTCAAGCAAAGCGCTCATTTATGAACTGCTGACGTAAGAGTCTTGCAGCTATGTAGCCACCACGGGCCCTTTCCTGCGGTCTAGAGTGGGTGGGGGCATGGCTTCAGCGTCAGCCTGATTGTCTGGCCCAAAGTCAGCGTCCACCTCCTCATCCTCCTCTTCCTCTCTCTGCTGAAGGACCGGCAGTCCCTTCTGGCAATTCTTGTCCCCTCCTGATAGCCAAGTTGTGCCGCATGGAGCACACCACCACAAATTGAGCTGCCTGCTCAGGGTGGTATTGGAGCTCACTTCCTGACTAGTCCAGGCATCTAATGCGCTGCTTAAGCACTCCAATGGTTTTCTCAACGATATTGCAACTGGATTTGTGGCTCTCGTTGTATTGCTTCTCGGCTTCGGTGTGGGTGTCACGCAGGGGGGTCATCAGCCAGGTGGCGAGTCCATATCCTTTGTCACCAAGCATCCAGCATTGACCTTGTGGCTGACTGGTAAACATGTCAGATACAGTGCTCTCACGCAGGATGTGAGCATCATGGATGCTGCCCGGAAATTTTGCATTCACTGCCATAATAATTTGTTGGTGGTCGACAACGAGTTCCACATACAGGGAGTGGAATCCATTGCAGTTCCTAAAAATCTCTGCCTCCTGAAAAGGTGCCCGCATCTTGATGTGTGTATAGTCTATTGCTCCCTGTACCTTGGGGAAGTTAGCAATTCAGTAGAATCCTAAAGCCCTCTCAGTCTGAGCCTCCCTGGTCATAGGGAAGATGATAAAGTCCATCCTGCGTGCGTAAAGGGCTTCAGTGACCTGTCGAATGCAGCAATGTGTGGCATACTGAGATATAGCGCAAATGTCACCAGCTGAGGCCTGAAAGGAACCCGACGTGTAGAATGACAGTGCCGCGGTGACCTTGACCTCGAGGGACAGTGCGGTCCTGATGGTGCTGGCAGGCTGCACATCTCCCCTGATGAGCTGGCATATCTCACTGATAACCTCCTTGTGGAAGCGCGGTCTCCTAACGCAGGTGGTGTCGTACAAGCTGAGGTAAGACTGCTTCTCCCTGTAAGTGCTGGAGGTGTAACGTCTGGTCCTCCTCATCAGTCTGGCATGTCTTACATTGGGCACCTAATGCTGTTCAATGTACCTTCTGTCATCTCGAGTCTGCAGCATGTGCGTACTCATCAAGACAGGCTAAGAAATGACAGGCCCGATTCCAATAGCTATCAGTATTACACCAATTGTTCACAAACAATAAATGTCCCCACTAAGACACCTAAAGTAAATTACAAATCGTCCACAGCATGAAAAGATGTTTGTTCAGATGTTCACGCCACCTTAAAAGACTGCCAGAGTACATCCAAACTTCCCCGAAGTTGAAGCAGAGCAGCCTGTTAAATTATTTGACCTGCGATTTAGAAAATGGTGTCCATACTGCTGTGAATAGTTCAGGTGAGAGCAACTTTTTCACAGCGGTTTTTTCGGCGAACGATATTGTCAGCGAGATGTGTGTGAGGTGCAGAAAGTAACGCTGGGCAATTTTCTGGGCTTAACTTCGGCAAATGTGATCTTCACGACAAAAAACAGTGGCCAGGCGATATTATTAAATCTCGGCGTTAATTATGTGCTGAAAGTAACACTGGGCGATATTATGGGTGTTGGTTTCGCCCATTCTGATCTTTCCACCCCAAAAAAGTGGAAGGGCGGTATTATTTTTTATCGGAGTTACATACATGCCGAAAGTAACGCTCGGTGATAAGTGACCAAGAAATGGGCATTACTTTCCATTTTGTAGCTAAATGGGCGATATATGGGCGTTACAACTCATTTCAGCGTTAAAATGGACGTTAAGTGGGCGGTATGCATGCAAAAATAATGGAAAATCTAACCCCATATACTTTCCATCACAAAAACCACATATTTCCATTTCCGTAACATCACCCATCTCCACTCCGGCCTCTGACCCTCTACTGCGAAAACATTCATCCATGTTGTTGTTACTTCGATTCATCTATTCTAATGTCTGCTGGTCACTATCCCATTCTTCACCTGCCATAAACTTCAGTTCATCCAAAGTTTTGCTGCATGTATCCTAACTTGCATCAAGTCTCCCTCACACATCAATGACCACCTAGTCCCCCAAAGCCTCAAATTTAAATTTCTCATCCATTAAATCCCTTATTGGCCTTATTCCTCCATCTCTGTAACTCCTCCAGCCCTAGAACTCTCCAAAAATTCTGCATTCCTCCAACTCTAGAGTCTTGTGCAAACCCACTCCCTTCGCCCCACCACTAGCAGCTGTGTCATGCTCTGAAAATCCTTCCCTAAAATCTGTACCTCTCTATCATTCTCTTTTCTTGAAGACGTTGTTAAAACCCATTTCTTTGACTAGGCCTTTAGTCAACCTTCCTAATAGCTCCTTCTTTGGCACGGCATCTATTTTTTCTCTTAATATGCTTTTGTGAAGCGCTTGACGCATTCATGACACGTTTTCAGCCGGGATCCTTAAAGGGCCCATGGCCACATTACATTTGAAGTTTTATTTAACATAGTTCCATCAGTGCACAACAGTATTGGAGTGCTGCAAACATTGTAAGAATAAAAATGTTAGTAATGATAAAATTGATTCTGTATATATATAAATGTGGATTATATGGGAAGGCTGTAGTGTTAAAAGAAACAAAATGGATGACTTCCCCAAGTTCATGTCAGCATGGTTTTGAAACTCACCAAACTAGAAAAGATGTTAATTGGAAACCCATTAACCTAATCAAGGTATGGCACCGAGCCTCCAGACAGACACATGTATGAGGAGAAGCCAATCAGGAACGGCCCTGGAATTAATACCCAATCCTGAGGCTTTCTGAGAAACAATGACCGTAAGGGGCATAATAATCCAAGCAAAGTTTGCTGGGTCTCTCTTCTCCTTAGCACATGGCAGAGCAGGAACATTCCTCTACAGACAAAGAAGCAGGCCGTGTGCTTTGCCAGAGGGAAATAAAGTATTCCTTTTTATATCTTTTTTATTGTAACATCATTGCATCTGTTGTAACTAAGTAGATCTGAAGGATAGCTGAGGACTGCTGTCTCTCTGATAGATGTGCATGTGTGTGTATGTTTAATAAACTATTCCAAATTAGAAACATAGAAATTTACAGCGCAGAAGAAGGCCATTTCGGCCCATCGTGTCCGCGCCAGTCGACAAAGAGCCGCACGGCCCTTGGTCAACAGCCCTAAAGGTTAGATATTTACAATATACATCAATGATTTGGATGAAGGATTTGAGTGTAATATCTCCAAGTTTGCAGATGACACTAAGATGGGTGGCGGTGTGAGCTGTGAGGAGGATGCTAAGAGACTGCAGGGTGACTTGGACAGGTTAGGTGAGTGGGCAAATGCATGGCAGATGCAGTATAATGTGGATAAATGTGAGGTTATCCACTTTGGTGGCAAAAACAGGAAGACAGAATATTATCTGAATGGTGATAGATTAGGAAAAGGGGACCTGGGTGTCATGGTTCATCAGTCATTGAAGTTTGGCATGCAGGTACAGCAGGCGGTGAAGAAGGCAAATGGCATGTTGGCCTTCATAGCTAGAGGATTTGAGTATAGGAGAAGGGAGGTCTTACTGCAGTTGAACAAAACCTTGGTGAGGCCACAGCTGGAATATTGTGTTCAGTTTTGTTCCCCTAATCTGAGGAAGGATGTTCTTGCTATTGAGGGAGTACAGCGAAGGTTCACCAGATTGATTCCCGGGATGGCAGGACTGGCATATAAGGAGAGATTGGATCAACTGGGCTTGTATCCACTGGAGTTTAGAAGAATGAGAGGGGATCTCATAGAAACATATAAAATTCTGACAGGATTGGACAGGTTAGAGGCAGGAAGAATGTTCCCATTGCTGGCGAGTTCCAGAACCAGGGGTCACAGTCTAAGAATAAGGGGTAAGCCATTTAGGACCGAGATGAGGAGCAACTTTTTCCACTGAATGGTTCCACTATTTCTTCTTCATTTTTTTTCTCCTTTCGGCATGTGGACATCTTGCATTGTTGCACTTATTAAAATAATATTTTTCATGCAATATAATCACAGCTCATTGCTGAGCTTTCCAACAGTCCTCAGCTATACATGTGATTGCCCCAGCTGTAGAAATGATTTTTGACATTTTGTTCCTTTTTAAGTCAGCCTTTGACAACTAGCATCAGCGGTGGCTCACTGGGTAATATGATCGCCTCTGAGTCAGAAGGTTAAGGGTTCATGTCCCACCTGAGCGACTTAGAAACATAGAAATTTACAGCGCAGAAGGAGGCCATTTCGACCAATCGTGTCCGCGCCAGCCGACAAAGAGCCGCACGGCCCTCGGTCAGCAGCCCTAAAGGTAACATATAAACCTATGAACAATGAACGATGGCGGAAAGGTAAAGAGCACCCATCCCAACCAGTCCGCCCCACACAACTGTGACACCCCTTGCACCGAAACATTCTACACTCCACCCCAACCGGAGCCATGTGATCTCCCGGGAGAGGCAAAAAAATGGATAAAATACCAGGCCAATTGGGGAAAAAAAAAGCTGGGAAAATTCCTCTCCAACCCATCCAGGCGATCAAAACTAGTCCAGGAGATCACCCTGGCCGTATTTTATTCCCTGCAGTACTTACTATCGTATCTGTGCCAGCCAACAAGAGGTTATCCAGGTCTAATCCCACTTACCAGCTTTAGGTCCGTAACCCTGCAGGTTACGGCACTTCAAGTGCCCATCCAAGCACATTTTAAATGTGGTGAGGGTTTCTGCATCCACTACCCTTCCAGGCAGTGAGTTCCAGACCCCAACAACCCTCTGCGTGAAGAAGCCTCCCCTCAAATTCCCTCTGAACCTTCCACCAACCACCTTAAAGCTATGCCCCCTCGTAATTGACCCCTCCACCAAGGGAAATAGGCCCTAGTTCTCCACTATATCCAGGCCCCTCAAAATTTTGTACACCTCAATGAGGTCTTCTCTCAACCTCCTCTGTTCCAATGAGAACAAATCCAGCCTATCCAATCTATCCTCATAGCTAAGATTCTTCATTTCAGGCATAATCCTCATAAATCTCCTCTGCACCCCCTCTAGTGCAATCACGTCCTTCCTATAATATGGCGACCAGAACTGCATGCAGTACTCCAGCTGTGGCATAACGAGAGTATTATACAATTTAAGCATAACCTCCCTGCTCTTGTATTCTATGCCTCGGCCAACAAATGCAAGCATTCCGTATGCCTTCTTAACCAGCTTATCCACCTGGCCTACTACTTTCAGGGATCTATGGACAAGTACTCCAAGGTCCCTTTGTTCATCTACACTTTTAAGTGGCCTACCACTTAATGTGTATATCCTTTCCTTATTAGTCCTCCCAAAGTGCGTTATCTCACACTTATCTGAATTAAATTTCATTTGTCACTGCTCTGCCCACCTGACCAGTAGATTGATATCCTCCTGCAGTCCATGACTTTCCTCTTCATTATCAACCACACAGCCAATTTTAGTGTCATCTGCAAACTTCTTAATCATACTCCCTATATTCAAATCTAGATCATTGATGTATACCACAAAAAGCAAGGGACCCAGTACTGAGCCCTGCAGAACCCCACTGGAAACATCCTTCCAGTCACAAAAACATCCATCAACCATTACCCTTTGTTTCCTACCTCTATGCCAATTTTGGATCGAACTTGAGCACAAAAATCTACTGACTCTGCAGGGCAGTACTGAGGCGTGCTGCACTGTCAGAGGTGCTGTCTTTCAGATGAGATGTTAAAACGAGGCTCCATCTGAGCTTGGATGCGTGGAGAGGCGTGAGTCCGGGGTCGGCGAGAGGCCTATAAAAGGCCCAACGGGCGGCATTCGGGAGGTGCGTGGAGAGGCGTGAGTCCGGGGTCGGCGAGAGCCCTATAAAAGGCCCAACGCGGCGGCAGTCGGGAGGTGTGTGGAGAGGCGAGCCGGTGCAGCTACAGGGAGAAGGCAAAAAAGAAGGAGAAAGAAATAAAGGTGACGTCACAGCCAAGGGGGTAAGTGATTGGCTGGTGATTGCTGAGTAGTTTTTATTTTTTCTCTTCTATAACAGTGAGTAAACTTTAGCAGTGTTGTTGCCAATTTAAGTGTCTCTAAGGGTTAAGTCATGGCAGGAGAGCTCGGTCACGTGATATGCTCCTCCTGTACTATGTGGGAACTCAGGGACACTTCCGGTGTCCCTGACGACTACGTGTGCGGGAAGTGTATCCGCCTCCAGCTCCTGACGGTCCGCGTTGCGGAATTGGACCTGAGGGAGGATTCCCTCTGGAGCATCCACGATGCTGAGAATGGCGTGAGTAGCACATGTAGCGAGTTGGTCTTACCGCAGGTGAAGGGTCCATAGCCAGATAGGGAATGGAAGACCAGCAGGAAGAGCAGTGCAAGGAAGGTAGTGCAGAGATCCCCTGCGGTCATCTCCCTGCAAAACAGATACACCGCTTTGAATACTGTTGAGGGGGATGATTCATCAGGGGAGGTCAGCAGCAGCCAAGTTCATGGCACCGTGGCTGGCTCTGCTGCACAGGAGGGCAGGAAAAAGAGTGGGAGAGCAATAGTGATAGGGGATTCGATTGTAAGGGGAATAGATAGGCGTTTCTGCGGCCGCAATCGAGACTCCAGGATGGTATGTTGCCTCCCTGGTGCAAGGGTCAAGGATGTCTCGGAGCGGGTGCAGGACATTCTGAAAAGGGAGGGTGAACAGCCAGTTGTCGTGGTGCACATTGATACCAACGATATAGGTAAAAAAAGGGATGAGGTCCTACGAGACGAATTTAAGGAGCTTGGAGCTAAATTAAAACGTAGGACCTCAAAAGTAGTAATCTCGGGATTGCTACCAGTGCCACGTGCTAGTCAGAGAATGAATCGCAGGATAGCTCAGATGAATACGTGGCTTGAGCAGTGGTGCAGCAGGGAGGGATTCAAATTCTTGGGGCATTGGAACCGGTTCTGGGGGAGGTGGAACCAGTACAAACCGGACGGTCTGCACCTGGGCAGGACCGGAACCAATGTCCTAGGGGGAGTGTTTGCCAGTGCTGTTGGGGAGGAGTTAAACTAATAAGGCAGAGGGATGGGAACCAATGCAGGGAGACAGAGGGAAACAAAATGGAGACAGAAGCAAAAGACAGAAAGGAGATGAGTAAAAGTGGAGGGCAGAGAAACCCAAGGCAAAAAAACAAAAGGGCCACTGAACAGCAAAATTCTAAAGTGTCAAAGTGTAATAAAAAGGCAAGCATGAAAGCTCGGTGCCTCAATGCAAGGAGTATTCGGAACCCTTGTATTCGAGTACAAAAGCAAGGAGGTCCTGCTGCAACTGTATAGGGTATTGGTGAGACCGCACCTGGAGTACTGCGTGCAGTTTTGGTCACCTTACTTAAGGAAGGATATACTAGCTTTGGAAGGGGTACAGAGACGATTCACTAGGCTGATTCCGGAGATGAGGGGGTTACCTTATGATGATAGATTGAGTAGACTGGGTCTTTACTCGTTGGAGTTCAGAAGGATGAGGGGTGGTCTTATAGAAACATTTAAAATAACGAAAGGGATAGACAGATAGAGGCAGAGAGGTTGTTTCCACTGGTCGGGGAGACGAGAACTAGGGGGCACAGCCTCAAAATACGGGGGAGCCAATTTAAAACTGAGTTGAGAAGGAATTTCTTCTCCCAGAGGGTTGTGAATCTGTGGAATTCTCTGCCCAAGGAAGCAGCTGAGGCTAGCTCATTCAATATATTCAAATCACAGATAGATAGATTTTTAACCAATAAGGGAATTAAGGGTTACGGGGAGCGGGTGGGTAAGTGGAGCTGAGTCCACGGCCAGATCAGTCATGATCTTGTTGAATGGCGCAGCAGGCTCGAGCGGCTAGATGGCCTACTCCTGTTCCTAATTCTTATGTTCTTATGTTCTTATTAATGTTGGGGAAGTCCAAAACCAGGGGTCACAGTCTAAGGATAAGGGGTAAGCCTTTTCGGACCGGGATGAGGAGAAACTTCTTCACCCAGAGAGTGGTGAACCTGTGGAATTCTCTGCCACAGAAAGTTGTTGAGGCCAATTCACTAAATATATTCAAAAACGAGTTAGATATAGTCCTTACTACTCGGGGGATCAAGGGGTATGGCGAGAAAGCAGGAATGGGGTACTGAAGTTGCGTGTTCAGCCATGAACTCATTGAATGGCGGTGCAGGCTCGAAGGGCCGAATGGCCTACTCCTGCACCTATTTTCTATGTTTCTATGTTTTTAACCCAGGAGAGGGCTCTGAGCTAGTTAGAGTGGGTGAGAGCTCAGATGAACAGGACCCCAAGAAAGAATGCAAAAAGCAGGAGGCAACAGAGCAGAGTAGCACTGGGGTAAGTGTAAACCACAAGGTGATAGGAAGGGACAATATGTATGAATATAAAAGGGCTGCAAGAGGGGTCAAAACTAAAAATCATGATTTAAAAACTAGCATTAAAACACTCTACCTAAACGCACGCAGCATTCGAAATAAAGTAAATGAGTTGACGGCACAAATCATTACAAATGGGTATGATTTGGTGGCCATTACAGAAACGTGGTTGCAGGGTGGCCAAGACTGGGAATTAAACATACAGGAGTATCTGACAATTCGGAAAGATAGACAAGAAGGGAAAGGAGGTGGGGTAGCTCTGTTAATGAAGGATGATATCAGGGCAGTTGTGAGAGATGATATTGGCTCTAATGAACAAAATGTTGAATCATTGTGGGTGGAGATTGGAGATATTAAGGGGGAAAAGTCACTGGTGGGCGTAGTTTATAGGCCCCCAAATAATAACTTCACGGTGGGGCGGACAATAATCAAGGGAATAATGGAGGCATGTGAAAACGGAACGGCAGTAATCATAGGGGATTTTAACCTACATATCGATTGGTCAAATCAAATCGCATGGGATAGCCTTGAGGAGGAATTCATAGAATGCATACGGGATTGTTTCTTAGAACAGTGTGTTACAGAACCTACAAGGGAGCAAGCTATCTTAGATCTGGTCCTATGTAATGAGACAGGAATAATAAACGATCTCCTAGTAAAAGATCCTCTCGGAATGAGTGATCACAGTATGGTTGAATTTGTAATACAGATTGAGGGTGAGGAAGTAGTGTCTCAAACGAGCGTACTATGCTTAAACAAAGGGGACTACAGTGGGATGAGGGCAGAGTTGGCTAAAGTAGACTGGAAACACAGACTAAATGGTGGCAGAATTGAGGAACAATGGAGGACTTTTAAGGAGTTCTTTCATCGTGCTCAACAAAAATATATTCCAGTGAAAAAGAAGGGCGGTAAGAGAAGGGATAACCAACCATGGATAACCAAGGAAATAAAGGAGAGTATCAAATTAAAAACCAATGCGTATAAGATGGCCAATGTTAGTGGGAAATTAGAAGATTGGGAAAATTTTAAATGACAGCAAAGAATGACTAAGAAAGCAATAAAGAAAGGAAAGATAGATTACGAAAGTAAACTTGCACAAAACATAAAAACAGCTGGTAAAAGCTTTTACCGATATATAAAACGGAAAAGAGTGACTCAAGTAAATGTTGGTACCTTAGAAGATGAGAGGGGGGATTTAATAATGGAAAATGTGGAAATGGCTGAGACCTTAAACAATTATTTTGCTTCAGTCTTCACAGTGGAAGACACAAAAACCATGCCAAAAATTGCTGGTCATGGGAATGTGGGAAGGGAGGACCTTGAGATAATCACTATCACTAGCGGGGTAGTGCTGGACAGGCTAATGGGACTCAAGGTAGACAAGTCCCCTGGTCCTGATGAAATGCATTCCAGGGTATTAAAAGAGATGGCGGAAGTTATAGCAGATGCATTCATTATAATCTACCAAAACTCTCTGGACTCTGGGGAGGTACCAGCGGATTGGAGAGCAGCTAATGTAACGCCTCTGTTGAAAAAAGGGGGCAGACAAAAGGCAGGTAACTATAGGCCGGTTAGTTTAACATCTGTAGTGGGGAAAATGCTTGAAGCTATCATTAAGGAAGAAATAGCTGGACATCTAGATAGGAATAGTGCAATCAAGCAGACGCAACATGGATTCATGAAGGGGAAATCATGTTTAACTAATTTACTGGAATTCTTTGAGGATATAACGAGCATGGTGTACCGATGGATGTGGTGTATTTAGATTTCCAAAAGGCATTCGATAAGGTGCCACACAAAAGGTTACTGCAGAAGATAATGGTATGCGGAGTCAGAGGAAATGTATTACCATAGATCAAGAATTGGCTGACTAACAGAAAGCAGAGAGTCAGGATAAATGGGTCCTTTTCGGGTTTGAAATCGGTGGTTAGTGTTGTGCCACAGGGATCGTGGTGGGACCACAACTATTTACAATATATATAGATGACCTGGAAGAGGGGACAGAGTGTAGTGCAACAAAATTTGCAGATGACACAAAGATTAGTGGGAAAGCGGTTTGTGTAGAGGACACAGAGAGGCTGCAAAGAGATTTAGATAGTTTAAGCAAATGGGCTAAGGTTTGGCAGATGGAATACAATGTCGGAAAATGTGACGTCATCCATCTTGGAAAAAAAAACAGTAAAAGGGAATATTATTTGAATGGGGAGAAATTACAACATGCTGCGGTGCAGAGGGACCTGGGGGTCCTTGTGCATGAATCCCAAAAAGTTAGTTTGCAGGTGCAGCAGGTAATCAGGAAGGCAAATGGAATGTTGGCCTTCATTGCGAGAGGGTTGGAGTACAAAAGCAGGGAGGTCCTGCTACAACTGTACAGGGTATTGGTGATGCCCCACCTGGAGTACTGCATGCAGTTCTGGTCACCTTACTTAAGGAAGGATATCCTAGCTTTAGAGTGGGTACAGAGATGATTCACTAGGCTGATTCCGGAGATGAGGGGGTTACCTTATGATGATAGATTGAGTAGACTGGGTCTTTACTCGTTGGAGTTCAGAAGGATGAGGGGTGATCTTATAGAAACATTTAAATTAATGAAAAGGATAGACAAGATAGAGGCAGAGAGGTTGTTTCCACTGGTCGGGGAGACTAGAACTAGGGGGCACAGCCTCAAAATACGGGGGAGCCAATGTAAAACTGAGTTGAAAAGGAATTTCTTCTCCCAGAGGGTTGTGAGTCTGTGGAATTCTCTGCCCAAGGAAGCAGTTGAGGCTAGCTCATTGAATGTATTCAAATCACAGATAGATAGATTTTTAACCAATAAGGGAATTAAGGGTTATGGGGAGCGGGCGGGTAAGTGGAGCTGAGTCCACAGCCAGATCAGCCATGATCTTTTTGAATGGCGGAGCAGGCTCGAGGGGCTCGATGGCCTACTCATGTTCCTAATTCTTATGTTATGTTCTTATGTAAAAGATCCTCTAGCACTATTTCGAAGAAGAGCCGTTATCCTTAGTATCCTGGCCAATATTTATCCTTCAACCAACATTACTAAAACAGATCCTGTGGTCATTATCACATTGCAGTTTGTGGCAGCTTGCTGTGTACAAATTAGTTGCCACGTTTCCTACATTACAACAGTGACTACACTTCAAAAGTATTTCATTGACTGCAAAGTGCTTTTGGGATGTCCTGAGGTCATGAAAGGTGTTATATAAATGCAAGTCTTTCATTCTTTTTCTAAGTTGATGCTCTAAATGTAGGGTTTGTATGCCTCAAAATTGCTTCTTAAGTGTTATAATTGGTTTTACGAGATGTTTTGGAGCCATTGTTTTCCTACTTTGTGCTTTGGATCAACTTCTACTCTCTTCAACCTGTGCCAGATCAGAGAGAAAAAGTCACCAAATAGAACGTATCAGTGAACATTTAGGATCATAATGGTGGACAATGTGGCAGATAATGCTGGACAGACACTTACCTCCAAAAGAGTCTAAAATCTGTTCAGACTGAACGCCCTGAGGATTCAGCACCATCATATGTTTAAAGAATCAAATTTATGTTTATAGTGAAGCCAAACTACATTGATGCTGATATAAACTTTGTTTGACCACTGTACCAATACAAACACTTCACCCCTGTGTTTAGTAAGTATGCTTTATGGTTGAACGAATACTGCATTGAATGGCTGTATGCACTTCATGATCAGCAAAATCATAATTTATAACATTTTCTAAGTTTCGGAATGAGTGGTCACCCATTTAAGATGGAGATGAAGAGGAATTTCTTTTCTCAGAGGGTCATGAATCTTTGGAATTCTCTACCCCAGAGAGTTGTGGAGGCTGAGTCATTGAATATATTCCAGGCTGAGAACTATAGGGGAGTCAAGGGTTATGGGGAGTGGGCAGGAAAGTGGAGTTGAGGCCAAGATCAGATCAGCCATGATCTTATTGAATGGCGGAGCTGGTTCGAGGGGTCGTATGGCCTACTCCTGCTCCTATTTCTTATGTTCTTATTGTACAGTAAATTCAGTCAACTATTCCTCAAGAGAAAAAAAATGTGCTGCTTTTAAGAAACAGAAAAAGCTGAATTTACACTGGTACAAATGGGAATAAAAACTGCTTTCAAACATTTAAAGCTCCTCCTCTGATTCCACTGAAAGCACTGGATTTAATGTCCTCCTGCAACTCACTACCAAGCAGAACTTTCTCGTCATCTTCTGTTGACCGTTTGTCAACTACTCTTCCTTCTTGTTGCTACCTTTCTTCTTGCTTCTACTCATGTGCCTCTAACATTCGGTCTCAGTTACATGTATGTTCTCAACATGCATCACACATTAACAACTACTTTCATATTAGAATAAGGAGAACTAGATGTATACTTGAAAGGAAACATTTGCAGAGCTAAGGGGAAAAAGCAGGGGAGTGGGACTAATTGGATAGCTATTCAAAGAGACAGCACCAGCACGAGTGGCCAAATAGCCTCCTTCTGTGCTGTAAGATTCTATGTATAATGTTCTATGAACTCTGAGTGATCTTAGCATCAGAAGTGTCTGAGCACTTAAAAGCTCATTTTGACGTGGTCAACATTATTTCTGGCTGTGTTCAAAAATGAAGATTCACCAGAGAAGTCAACAGCCATGCTCGCAACATATATCCCTTGACTCCCAAGCAGCCATCTTTCACTTTCAGACAATTCAGGCGCATTGGATTCCTCAATGTCGCTGAATGATGTGTATTCCCTGGGTTGTGTTCATTGATGTGCATAATTTGGAGCTGCTGGTCACAGACCACATGCAAATCAAGGGAGTAGATGCCCTTCCTATTAACATATGGCATCATGTTATGAGCAGCTGCATGCATTTTGTGAAATTGAGCCAGTTGATAAAAGCCAATCTGTTATTCCTTCTGCTTCTGATAGTCCATGCTGAGCTATATGGATCAGTGTACATGCCAGTGAAGAGCTTCAGTCACATCACAAATCCAGTATCTCTGGTCAAATCTCCCACAATATCAGTGGCATAGCAATTAAGAGAATTTGTCATATTTACTTCCACCAACAGTGTTGATCTTCATGATCTCAGTTGCACACCATCTGCATGCATAGTGTAGCAAGATTTATCAAACAAATATTAGAGACCATCTTTGAATGTCATCATCATAGGCAGTCCCTCGAAATCGAGGAAGACTTGCTTCCACTCCAAAAGTGAGTTCTTAGGTGACTGTACAGTCCAATATGAGAATTACAGTCTCTGTCACAGGTGGAACAGGCAGTTGGAGGAAAGGGTAAAGGAGAGTCTGGTTTGTCGCAAGCTCTTTCCGCTGCCTGCGCTTGTTTTCTGCAAGCTCTCGGCGACGAGACTCAAGGTGTACAGCGCCCTCCCGGATGCTCTTCTTCTACCCAGGGCGGTCTTTGTCCAGGGACTCCCAGGCGTCGGTGGGGATGTTGCACTTTATCAAGGAGGCTTTGAGGGTATCCTTGAAACATTTCCTCTGCCCACCTGGGGCTCGCTTGCCATGTAAGAATTCCGAGTAGAGCGCTTGCTTTGGGAGTCTTGTCTTGTGCATGCGAACAATGTGGCCCACCCAACGGAGTTGGTCGAATGTGGTCAGTGCTTCGACGCTGGGGATGTTGGCCTGATCAAGAACACTAACATTGGTGCATCTGTCCTCCCAGGGGATTTGAAGGATCTTGTGGAGACATCATTGGTGGTATTTCTCCAGCGATTGTATCCAGTAAACAGTCATCAACAAACTCTGCAAGAAACAAATTGTCAGGAGTTACTTTCTGCATGGCATTCTGGTAGAAAGTGTACTACAGCTAATTTCATTTGACTTTTCCCTTCCAGGAAGGAGTACGCAAATTAATAATATAGCAGAGCTCTCGTAAAGCCTGCCCTCCCCCAAACAATGAAAGTGTTCCTTTTCTTTAATTGTTTCCTGTGCTGTAGAAGGTAAAAGAAATTGATATGCAAATACTCTATTTAAAATTGTACGGCGCCACAATTCCCATCAATTATTTTTGTTGACACACTGTTAGGAGCCAGCAGTTAAAAATATTTTGTTCATGTCATGTGTTTTGCAGATATTGAAGCTATTGTGGTAGAGATGAAGATCAAGAGTGCACAGATTGTGTACGCCTGTCACTGATCTCCACACACTTGTAAATGTACAAGAACCCAGGGTGGAAAGCAGAGATCGGGGCATAAGTACACAAGCCACACATTCCCACAGTTGGCCTCTTCCTCAACATCATGGAAATCTTCATAATGAATGACACAATGACACTAGGATGAGAATATTTTAACACATAAGGTTCTTTTGTTGTAATTTTTGAACAAAGTACTAGGGGCTAGAACCTCCACTTTTTTGCATGCTTAATGCCCACTTTACCGCTGAAATGACGTATAACGCCCAGATATCGCCCATTTAGCCACAAAATGAAAACTGACGCCCATTTTTAGGAAACTTATCACTGAGCGTTACTTTCCCCATGTGCTTAATGCAGGGAAAAAATATTAACGCCTGCCTGCTTTTTTGGGGCGGAATCATCACAATGGGAGAAATCAACGGCCATAATATCGCCCAGCGTTAATTTCCACACTGGTTTTACGCCGAGATTCAATAATACCACCCGCCCACTTTTTTTGGTCGTAAAAGAGCATATTTACCAAAACTAGCTGCCATGAGATCGCCCAGCATCAATTTCACCACCTCGCACACATATCGCCCACAATATCACTCGCCCAAAAAAACACCCTCAAAAAGTGGAACTGTTCTGAACGAACACCAGTGGTGTGGCTGGCATTTTTAAAATCCCACTCTTACGTAAGGAGCTGATATCTGAAAGATTTGCCTGAAAGAGCGTTGATGTGAGTGACAACGCTGACACACTGCTGTGTTTGTGCAGCTCAGACATCAATGGTGCCAGTTAAAGTTTATGTTGACTGATGTTAAGTTGTATTTAACCCTTTCATGTTAAGGAATCACCAGTGTGTAACAGTGCAGCTATCTGAGACAATGCACAACAAGGTTATGTTCAATAACAAAAATTTTATACCAACATTGGTCTGAAATCATAAGTATCACAGGCAACAACACCCAACCCCCGCCCACACCCCACTTTTTCCACCATTGACATAAATCACATGTTCAACATGTCCAGCAGGAGTGATACATTGCAACAAATTGCATATACCCAGATGGAGATATAACACAGCCATCACCTGCGCACATGCACCTCACTTTCCTTCCCACCTCCCCTTCTTCTCCCCACCTCTACCCCTTCCCCTCCTCGCTCCATGGCGCCTGGCCGAGGAGCTCCTCAGGCGGTGCCTCATTGGCGGGGATGAAGGCAGAGGCGGTGGTTGCACGGGTATGGGAGTGCAGGGTGCCGAGGGGGCAACATTTTCTGATGCAGAAGCAGGATTTTGGTCCTTGCTCTCATCTGTCGTTCGCAGTGGTGATGCAGAACCTAGGGGTGGAGTGCCGAGCTCGGGGACCACTGGGAGGCCTGTGGCAGCAGTGTTCCTGGCTATCGCCTCCAGGGCCTCCGCCATCACGGAATGTACTCGGCCATGGTGGCCAGCTGTTGGGATATGCTCCCCAATGCTTCGATGAGCTGGTCACCAATGTCTACAGTTCTCCTGAACAACTGCACCATCCCTCCACTGTCATGTGGCGCTCGTGGAACAGACCCGCCGCGTCCACGGGACCTCCGCGGGGTTGGCGCCGTCCTGGGGACAAATGGGGTGCCCTGTGGCGAGGTGCTTGGGGCCGGTACCTCCAGAGTGGAGGTGGATATGACCGGAGGACCAGTAGATGGCCTTGGGGTGGAATGGCTTCTGGAACGTGGCGATGCAGGTTCCCTGAAGTCCGCGCTCTCATCCATGGAAAACAGACCCAGCGGATTGAGGGGTGAGAATCAGAGCTCCTCACCACCAGATGTAGGACCGTCTGGCGACTCCTGCACCTTCTGCTCTCTGTGGTCTTGCCTTGGGCCGCGCTGCTGGCTGAGCTGAAAAACACAAATGAGGTTATTAGAGGAAAAGGGGGTTCTAGGGTCACAAGGTGAGTCCAGCGCTACACACATCATATGCACCACTGCTCTCAAAATCATCGCAGACATCACATTTCATGACCATCAACACATTTGCATTGCAATGATTTTCATTCGGTCATCATTATTTCTATGACAATTTTAGAAATCATCTATCATACATGATTGTTCGGATATGAGTAGGTGTGGCATCTATTGACGTTACATCACGCAACTCACTACAAAATTCATCTTTAGTCGCATTGAAAATATCTGTCCCTAACATGCTTCAAAGATAAATTGACATTCTCCCATATGTTGCTAACTATCTCTAGCTATTAACTATCCCTGTTTGATTAAAGGGATATTTTTAATTTTACTGGAGTATGATCTTGTGAGGTTAGACCACAACAAGATTTTTGGTTGCTATGTGTTACAGAAGAACAATTGTCTAATTTATTAATTGATAATCAAAGAGTTCATTTGTAGGACATTTCCTAACATGGGTTTGTGTATCAATGATATACAGAAGATACCAGTAAATCACACGGAAAGTCATGAAATATAACTATGAATGTACACAAATTAAAAATCTATTCAATAATGTCGAATGAACAGATATGATGATATACCCTGATCTAACCAGACTATTACTGTTATGTTCAGAATAAATCCACTGGACTGTATTGCAAGCTCAAACTGTTGTGACCTTTGTCTCTTTATTCAGACTCCAGAGTGGGGAAGCAGCATGGTGAATCACCTTTTATACCTGCTTGCCCCAGGGTGCACAGGTGACCCTTAGGTCTCCCACAGATGTGCCCCCCAGTGGCAAGTCTTTAATTTTGGTACGGTGTACATACATATATAACATCACTCCCCCCCGAAAGTCTTATGTGCAAGTTATTTGCAAGTTGAGGCGATCTGGCACCCCGGGTCGATCGCCTGGGTTGAAGTCCTGACGTGGTGGGTTCATCCTCGTGGTTCATGGCGAAGTCGATCGTGTTAGTGGGTCGCTGGGGGACAGGTCCTTTCACAGTGGTTCCTGGTTATCTGTAGTTCGCAGTTTGGTCTAGTCTAAATGCTTTACACATTAGCCCAGTGCATGGTTTCACAATCAAATGCTCCATTTTCATCACATACACTCCATTCCCCGCCTTGGCTAATGCGGTGCTAGCGGCCCAACTGGGGCCCTGAACCCGGCCTACATCACTAATTCTGATGTCGCGTGGGGGGGGGGTCGTGCGATCATGGTGCATTCTCTGCTGATGGCCTACAGAAGGCTCGGTTCTGAGTGATTCTGTCTGGTGACTACGTAACACCCAGGATAGCCGGGTCTGCAGGGAGTCTATCGTGACATGCGTGGTGCTTGGTTTAATGATTTGGGCTGCCTGCTCCGGGCTATTGTCACTGACCCTGAGGTCTAGCAAACCCAGGAAGGCCGCAATGGCATTGAGACTTTCAGTAGTGGTGGGAGGCCGAGAAACATAGAAACATAGAAACATACAAAATAGGTGCAGGAGTTGTCCATTCGACACTTCGAGCCTGCACCACCATTCAATAAGATCATGGCTAATCATTCACCTCAGTACCCCTTTCGTGCTTTCTCTCCATATCCCTTGATCCCTTTAGCCATAAGGGCCATATCTAACTCCCTCTTGAATATATCCAATGAACTGGCATCAACAACTCTCTACGGTAGGGAATTCCACAGGTTAACAATTCTCTGAGTGAAGAAGTTTCTCCTCATCTCAGTCCGAAATGACTTACCCCTTATCCTTAGACTATGTCCCCTGGTTCTGGACTTCCCCAACATCGGGAACATTCTTCCTGCATCTAACCAGTCCAGTCCCATCAGAATTTTGTAAGTTTCTATGAGATCCCCTCTCATCCTTCGAAACTCCAGTGAAGACAGGCCCAATTGATCCAGTCTCTCCTCATATGTCAGTCCTGCCATCCCGGGAATTAGTCTGGTAAACCTTCGCTGCACTCCCTCAATAGCAAGAACATCCTTACTCAGATTAGGAGACCAAAACTGAACACAATATTCAAGGTGAGGCATCACTAAGGCCCTGTACAACTGCAGTAAGACCTCCCTGCTCCTATATGCAAATCCCCTAGCTATGAAGGCCAACATACCATTTGCCTTCTTCAATGCCTGATGTACCTGCATGTCAACCTTCAATGACTGATGTATCATGATACCCAGGTCTTGTTGCACCTCCCCTTCTCCTAATCTGCCGCCATTCAGATAATATTTTGCCTTGTGTTTTTGCCACCAAAGTGGATAACCTCACATTTACCCACATTATACTGCATCTGCCATGCATTTGCCCATTCACCTAACCTGTCCAAGTCACCCTGCAGCCTCTTAGCATCCTCCTCAAACCTCACACCACCACCCAGCTTAATGTCATCTGCAAACCTGGAGATATTACACTCAATTCCTTCATCTAAAGCATTAATGTACATTGTAAAGAGCTAGGGTCCCAGCACTGAGCCCTGCGGCACCACACTAGTCACTGACTGCCATTCTGAAAAGGACTCGTTTATCCCGACTCTCTGCTTCCTGTCTGCCAACCAGTCCTCTATCCACGTCAGTACATTACCCCCAATACCGTGTGCTTTAATTTTGCACACCAATCTCTTGTGTGGGACCTTGTCAAAAGCCTTTTGAAAGTTCAAATACACCACATCTACTGGTTCTCCCTTGTCCACTCTACTAATTACATCCTCAAAAAGTTCTGGAAGATTTATCAAGCATGATTTCCCTTTCATAAATCCATGCTGACTTGGACCGATCCTGTCACTGCTTTCCAAATATGCTGCTATTTCATCTTTAATAATTGATTCCAACATTTTCCCCACTACTGATGTCAGGCTAACCGCTCTATAATTACCTGTTTTCTCTCTTCCTCCTTTCTGAAAAAGTGGTGTTACATTAGCCACCCTCCAGTCCTTAGAAACTGATCCCGAGTCGATCGACTGTTGGAAAATGATCACCAATGCATCCACTATTTCTAGGGCCACTTCCTTAAGTACTCTGGGATGCAGACTATCAGGCCCCGGGGATGTATCGGCCTTCAATCCCATCAATTTCTCTAACACAATTTCCCGCCTAATAAGGATTTCCTTCAGTTCCTCCTTCTCACTTGACCCTCGGTCCCATAGTATTTCCGGAAGGTTATTTGTGTCTTCCTTCGTGAAGTCAGAAGCAAAGTATTTGTTTAACTGGTCCGCCATTTCTTTGTTCCTTATTATAAATTCACCTGAATCTGACTGCAAGATACCTATGTTTGTTTTCACTAATCTTTTTCTCTTCACATATCTATAGAAGCTTTTGCAGGCAGTTTTTATGTTCCCAGCAAGCTTCCTCGCATACTCTATTTCCCCCCTCCTAATTAAACCCTTTGTCCTCCTCTGCTGAATTATAAAACTCCCCCAGTCCTCAGGTTTGCTGCTTTTTCTGGCCAATTTATATGCCTCTTCATGGATTTAACACTGTCCTTAATTTCTCTTGTTAGCCACGGTTGAGCTACCTTCCCTGTTTTATTTTTACTTCAGACCGCGATGTACAATTGTTGAAGTTCATCCATGAGATCTTTAAATGTTTGCCATTGCCTATCCACCGTCAACCCTTTAAGTATCACTCGCCAGTCTATTCTAGCCAATTTACGTCTCATACCATCGAAGTTACCTTTCCTTAAGTTCAGGACCCTAGTCTCTGAATTAACTGTGTCACTCTCCAGCTTAATAAAGAATTCTACCATATTATGGTCACTCTCCCCCGAGGGGCCTCACACAACAAGATTGCTAATTAGTCCTTTCTCATTACACATCACCCAGTCTAGGATGGCCAGCCCTCTATTTGGTTCCTCAACATATTGGTCGAGAAAACCATCCCGAATACACTCCAGGAAATCCTCCTCCACCGCATTGCTACCAGTTTAGTTAGCCCAATCTATATGTAGATTAAATTCGCCCATGATAACTGCTGTACCCTTGAAATAAATTGGAAACCTTTATCAACTTTTAATATTTTAAAATAACTTTGGCAGTCACCTTCCTAATGCCTGCCCCCCAACCGAGCCTCGGGCCATCTACCATCACTGGCGCTACCCGGTGCTGAGCTTGCGGCCAACACTTCGCTGTAGGCAATTAGGCTTATAGAGCTGTGCCTGGTCTCCAGTTGTCTTGGACCCCCTTGCCACTGGACCAAGACCTTGTTCAGCTAAGCCCGTGTGGTTGCCAGTGTGCAGCAGCCACACCACGTTAAAATAACTCATGCTCAGGCATCTTCCACTCCGTCAGTATGAAGTTTGGGACCTGGAACGTAAGGACCCTCATGGACAATACCAACAGCAACAGGCCGGAACGCCGCACCGCCATAGTTGCCCGGAAACTCAGACGCTTTGACATTTACATCGCCGCCCTAAGCGAGACCCGGCGGGCAGGGGAAGGCCAGTTGAAGGAACATGGTGGAGGTTACACCTTCTTCTGGAAAGGGAAACCAGAGGCAGAATGCCGTCTTCATGGAGTCGGCTTTGCTGTCAAGAATGAGCTGGCCGACCGCCGCAAAGACTCCCCCTGTGGGGCCAATGAATGCCTCATGACTCTCCGTATCACCCTATCCCGGAACCAATGTGCCAGTCATCAGTGCGTATGCCCCCACATTCGATGCAACGAGAGAGGCTAAAGACGGTTTTTATTCCAACCTCGAGACATCCTTGTCCCGTGTCCCCATGGGCGATAAATTGATCCTCCTGGGTGATTTTAATGCCAGGGTCGGCAAAGACACAGGCCTCTGGGGAGGCATGATTGGCAGAGAGAGGGGAGGGGAAGCCAATTCCAGTGGTACCCTACTCCTGACAACATGTCTGGATCATGAACTCCTCATTACCAACACCTTGTTCCACCAGAGGGACAAATACAAGGCATCGTGGCAACACCCTCACTCCAAACACTGGCACCTGCTTGACTATGTCATCGTCCAAGCCAGGGATCGCAAGGATGTGCGCATCACCCGTGCCATGACAGGAGCTAACGACTGCTGGACGGACCACCGCCTAATCCGATCCATCATCAACATTAACATTGCCCCAAAGCAGAGGGGACAGCAGAAGCAGTTCCACAAAAAAGTTAATGCCGGGGCACTTAGAGGCCCAGCTAAGAGAGCCCTATACAACCAGCGCCTCACAGCCAATCTGGCGTGCCTTGATGACCCTGAGATGCTGAATCCCCATAGCGCTTGGTCTGCCCTCCAGGCCTCGATAACCAGTGCCTGTGAACAGAAACTTGGTCACTCAACCAGAAAACATCAGGACTGGTTTGATGAAAATGATCAGGAGATCGAAGAACTAATAGATCGCAAGCACAAAGCAGTTCTGAGCTTCAAGCAACAGCCCAACTCAGGAGCTGCAAAACAACATTACAGATGGCTCAAGGCTCAGGTCCAACAAAAAACTCGGGACCTAAAGAACAGCTGGTGGATGGAGAAAGCACAGGAGATACAACAACTGGCCGACAGCCACGATATACGAGGATTCTTCACTGCAGTCAAGGCCACCTACAGTCCAAACTCCCAAGGCCCCACCCCAATCCTGGCCAAGAACGGGGAAACACTCATCAAGGACACCGAGGCTGTCAGGGCCCGATGGAAGGAGCACTTTGAAGATCTCCTCAATTAAAACTCTGCCTTTGACTCGAGTGTTCTCGATTCCATCCCAGAGCATGCCACCCACCACCAACTCAGTGAAACTCCAACATTGTACGAGGTAGGCAAAGCCATAAAACAGCTTAAGAATAACAAGGCTACGGGTGCGGATGGAATCCCTGCTGAGGCGCTAAAATATGGCGGAGAGGCGCTGTTGGCATGGATACATGACCTCATCTCTCTCATCTGGAGGGAGGAGAGCATGTCGGGAGATCTCAGAGATGCAGTGATTGTGACCATGTTTAAAAAGGTGGGCAAGTCCGTCTGCGGCAACTACAGGGGAATCTCCCTGCTTTCAGCCACTGGGAAAGTTGTCGCTCGAGTTCTCCTCAATCGTCTTCTCCCTGTGGCCGAGGAGCTCCTCCCGGAATCACAATGCAGACTTCGTCCCCTACGGGGCACAGCAGACATGATCTTTGCAGCGCGCCAGTTGCATGAAAATTGCAGGGAGCAGCGCCAGCCTTTATACATGGCCTTTTTCGATCTTACAAAGGCCTTTGACACTGTCAGCCATGAGGGTCTATGGAGTGTCCTCCTCCGTTTCGGATGCCCCCAAAAGTTTGTCAACATCCTTCACCTGCTTCACGATGACATGCAGGCTGTGATCCTAACCAATGGATCCATTACAGACCCAATCCACGTCCAGACCAGGGTCAAATAGGGCTGCGCCATTGCCCAACCCTCTTCTCAATCTTCCTCACTGCCATGCTCCACCTCACAATCAACAAGCTCTCTGCTGGAGTGAAATTAAACTATAGAACCAGTAGGAAGCGGTTTAACCTACGCCGCCTCCGGGCCAGGTCCAAGATCACCCCAAACTCTGTCATTGAGCTGCAGTATGCAGACAATGACTGCGTCTGTGCACATTCAGAGGCTGAGCTCCAGAATATAGTCGATGTATTCACTGAGGCATATGAAAGCATGGGCCTTACGCTTAACATCTATAAGACAAAGGTCCATCACCAGCCTGTCATCGCCACACAGCACTTCCCTCCAATCATCAAGATCCACAGTGCGGCCCTGGACAACGTGGACCATTTCCCATACCTCGGGAGCCTCTTATCAACAAAGGCAGACATTGATGCGGAGATTCAGCATCGCCTCCAGTGTGCCAGCGCAGCCTCCGGTCATCTGTGGAAAAGAGTGTTTGAAGACCAGGCCCTCAAATCTACAACCAAACTCATGGTCTAAAGGTCTGGAGTAATACCCGCCCTCCTGTATGGGTCTGAGGCATGGACGATGTACAGAAGGCACCTCAAGTCGCTGGAGATATATCACCAACGATGTCGCCATAAGATCCTGCAACTCACCTGGGAGGACAGGCGCACCAACATCAGTGTCCTTGGCCAGGCTAACATCCCCAGTATTGAAGCACTGATCACACTCGATCAGCTTCGCTGGGCAGGCCACATAGTACGCATGCCAGATACGACACTCCCTAAGCAAATGCTTTATGCAGAGCTCCTTCATGGTAAACAAGCCAAAGGAGGACAGCAGAAACGTTATAAGGACACCCTCAAAACCTCCCTGATAAAGTGCGACATCACCACTGATACCTGGGAGACCCTGTCTGCAGACCGCTCGAGGTGGAGAAAGTCCAACCAGGAGGGCGTTGAGCTCTTACAAACATAGAAACAAAGAAACATAGAAAATAAGTGCAGTAGTAGGCCATTCGGCCCTTCGAGCCTCCACCACCATTCAATAAGATCATGGCTGATCATTCTCTCAGTACCCCTTTCCTGCTTTCTCACCATACCCCGTGATCCCTTTAGCCATAGGGGCCATTTCTAACTCCCTCTTGAATATATCCAATGCACTGGTATCAACAACTCTCTGCGGCAGGGAATTCCACAGGTTAACAACCCTCTGAGTGAAGAAATTTCTCCTTATCTCACTCCTAAATGGCCTACCCCTTATCCTAAGACTGTGTCCCCTGGTTCTGGACTTCCCCAACATCGGGAACATTCTTCCCGCATCTAACCTGTCCCGTCCTGTCAGAATCTTGTATGTTTCTATGAGATCCCCTCTCATCCTTCTAAACTCCAATGTATAAAGGCCCAGTTGATCCAGTCTCTCCTCATATGTCAGTCCTGACATCCCGAGAATCAGTCTGGTGAACCTTCACTGCACTCCCTCAATAGCAAGAACGTCCTTCCTCAAATTAGGAGATCAAAATTGAACACAATATTCCAGGTGAGGCCGCGCCAAGGCCCTGTACAACTGCAGTAAGATCTGCCTGCTCCTATATTCAAATCCCCTCGCTATGAAGGCCAACATGCCATTTGCCTTCTTTACCGCCTGCTGCACCTGTATGCCAACTTTCAGTGACTGATGAACTATGACACCCAGGTCTTGTTGCACCTCCCCTTTTCCTAATCTGCCACCATTCAGATAATATTCTATCTTCGCGATTTTGCCCCCAAAGTGGATAACCTCACATTTATCCACATTATACTGCATCTGCCATGCATTTGCCCACTCACCTACCCTGTCTAAGTCACCCTGCAGCCTCTGAGCGTCCCCCTCACAGCTCACACTTCCACCCAGTTTAGTGTCATCTGCAAACTTGGAGATATTGCACTCAATTCCTTCATCCAAATCATTGATGTATATTGTAAAGAGCTGGGGTCCCAGCACTGAGCCCTGCGGCACCCCACTAGTCACTGCCTGCCATTCTGAAAAGGACCCGTTTATCCCGACTCTCTGCTTCCTGTCTGCCAACCAGTTCTCTATCCACGTCAGTACATTACCCGCAATACCATGTGCTTTGATTTTGCGCACCAATCTCTTGTGTGGGACCTTGTCAAAAGCCTTTTGAAAGTCCAAATACACCACACCCACTGCTTCTCCCTTGTTCACTCTACTGGTTACATCCTCAAAAAATTCCAGATTTGTCAAGCATGATTTCTCCTTCATAAATCCATGCTGACTTGGACCGATCCTGTCACTGCTTTCCAAATGCGTTGCTATTTCATCCTTAATAATTGATTCCAACATTTTCCCCACTATTGATGTCAGGCTAACCGGTCTATAATTACCCGCTTTCTCTCTCCCTCCCTTTTAAAAAAGTGGTGTTACATTAGCTACCCTCTAGTCCATAGGAATTGATCCCGAGTCGATAGACTGTTGAAAAATGATCACCAATGCATCCACTATTTCGAGCACCACTTCCTTACGTACTCTGGGATGCAGACTATCAGGCCCCGGGGATTTATCGGGTTTCAATCGCATCAATTTCCCGAACACAATTTCCCGCCTAATAAGGATATCGTTCAGTTCCTCCTTCTCACGAGACCCTCGGTCCCCTAGTACTTTCGGAAGGTTATTTGTGTCTTCCTTTGTGAAGACAGAACCTAAGAATTTGTTCAATTCTTTATTCCCCATTATAAATTCACCTGAATCTGACTGCAAGGGACCTACATTTATCTTCACTAATCTTTTTCTCTTCACATATCCATCGAAGCTTTTACAGCCAGTTTTTATGTTCCCAGCAAGCTTCCTCTTGTACTCTATTTTCCCCTTCCTAATTAAACCCTTTGTCCTCCTCTGCTCAATTCTAAATTTCTCCCAGTCCTCAGGTTTGCTGCTTTTTCTGGCCAATTTATATGCCTCTTCCTTGGATTTAACACTATCCTTAATTTCCCTTGGTAGCCACGGTTGAGCCACCTTCCCCGTTTTATTTTTACTCCAGACAGGGATGTACAATTGCTGAAGTTCATCCATGTGATCTTTAAATGTTTGCCATTGCCTATCCACCGTCAACCCTTTAAGTATCATTTGCCAGTCTACTCCAGCCAATTAACGTCTCAAACCATCGAAGTTACCTTTCCTTAAGTTCAGGACCCTAGTTTCTGAATTAACTGTGTCACTCTCCATCCTGATAAAGAATTCTACCATATTATGGTCACTCTTCCTCAAGGGGTCTCGCACAACAAGATTGCTAATTAATCCTTTCTCATTACACATCACCCAGTCTAGGATGGCCACCTCCCTGGTTGGTTCCTCGACATATTGGTCTAGAAACCGATCCCTAATACACTCCAGGAAATCCTCCTCCACCGCATTGCTACCAGTTTGGTTAGCCAATCACTATGTAGATTAAAGTCACCCATGATAACTGCTGTACCTTTACTGCATACATCCCTTATTTCTTGTTTGATGCTGTCCCCAACCTTATTACTACTGTTTGGTGGTCTGTACACAACTCTCACTAGCGTTTTCTGCCCATTGGTATTCTGCAGCTCCACCCATATCAATTCCACATCATCCAGGTTAATGTCCTTTCGTACTATTGCATTAATTTCCTCTTTAACCAGCAATGCCACTCCGCCTCCTTTTCTTTTCTGTCTATCCTTCCTAAATGTTGAATACCCCTGGATGTTGAGTTCCCAGCCTTGGTCACCCTGGAGCCATGTCTCCGTGATGCCAATTACTTCATCCCCATTAACTGCTATCTGCGCAGTTAATTCGTCCACCTTATTACAAATACTCCTCACATTGAGGCACGGAGCCTTCAGGCTTGTCTTTCTAACACACTTTGCCCCTTTAAAATTTTGCTGCAATGTGGCCCTTTTTGCTTTTTGCCTTAGGCTTCTCTGCCCTCCACTTGTACTTTTCTTCTTTCTATCTTTTGCTTCTGCCCCCATTCTACTTCCCTCTGTCACCCTGCATAGGTTCCCATCCCCCCGCCGTATTAGTTTAACTCCTCCCCAACAGCATTAGCAAACACTCCCCCTAGGGCATTGGTTCCGGTCCTGCCCAGGTGCAGATCGTCCGGTTTGTACTGGTCTCACTTCCCCCAGAACCGATTCCAATGTCCCAGGAATTTGAATCCCTCCCTGCTGCACCACTCCTCAAGCCATGTATTCATCTGAGCTATCCTGCGATTCCTACTCTGACTAGCACGTGGCACTGCTAGCAATCCTGCGATTACTACTTTTGAGGTCCTACTTTTTAATTTAGCTCCTAGCTCCCTAAATTCGCCTTGTAGAACCTCATCCCTTTTTTTTACCTATATCGTTGGTACCTATATGCACCACGACAACTGGTTGTTCACCCTCCCTTTTCAGAATGCCCTGCACCCGCTCCAAGACATCCTTGACCGTTGCACCAAGGAGGCAACATACCATCCTGGAGTCTTGGTTGCAGCCGCAGAAACCTCTATCTATTCCCCTTACAATTGAATCCCCTATCACTATCACTCTCCCACTCTTTTTCCTGCTCTCCTGTGCAGCAGAGTCACCCACGGTGCCATGAACTTTGCTGCTGCTGCCCTCCCCTGGTGTGTCAACCCCTCAACAGTACCCAAAGCGGTGTATCTGTCATGTATGTAACCACAATGTAACATCACTGTATTACTGTATACACTCAACCTAGATGCACACCTTGACCACAAGGGGTGAACTTGTGGGAGACACTCCTTACCTGATCACTCAGGTATAAAAAGGGAGGTCCCATGCAGGGTCACTGTCTTTGGAGTCCTGTGAATAAAGAGTTCAGGTCACAGGGTGACCTTATCCCCAGAATGTGCCTCATGTGGTTTCATACTGGAGAGTAAGGACTTTACATTGGCAACGAGAAACGGGAATTCACGACCCACGAGAATGGCCACCGGTAGCACAGAGGAACGGTACTGTGTTGGGGAAGACTGGAACGATTTTGTCGAGAGGCTTCAACAAAGCTTCGTTACGAAAGAATGGCTGGGGGATGCAACGGCCGACAAGCGAAGGGCTCATCTTTTGATCAGCTGCGGACCAAAGACTTACGCGCTCATGAAGGACTTACTAGCACCTGAAAAGCCGGCATTCAAAACCTTTGAAGAACTTAGCAAATTGATCGGGGAACACCTCAAACCAGCGAGTAGCATACATATGGCCCGACACAGATTCTACACCCACCGACGTCGTGAAGGACAGAGCATACCGGACTTCGTAGCGGACCTCCGGCGTTTGGCCAGCCTCTGTAAGTTCATAGATGCCTGCAGGGGGGAGATGCTAAGAGACTTCTTTATCGAGGGCATCGGTCATGCGGGAATTTTCCGCAAATTAATTGAGACCAAGGATTTGACCTTGGAAGCGGCAGCGTCGATGGCTCAAACTTTCATGGCAGGGGAGGAAGAGACAAAAATAACATACGCACGCAATTCTGCCTCTAACACGGCGATGGATCAAGGAGTTAACATCAACAATGCAACTCAGAGCCCCGCAGGCCGGCAGGGGCAGTCTGAAGCAATAGATCTCAGAGCAGGACTTCAACAGAGACAATGGCAGGCTGAACGGGCATTCATGCCATCACAGTGGACAATGCGGCCCGAGATGGGCCATTGACACCCACTAATAGGTACTTAAGAGCAGTCAAAGGACAGTCAGCGCGGAATGCCTGGCCATAGCCCTTTTGTTCCCAACAATGGAAACTTTAACTCTTGCTGGAGGTGTGGGGGAAAACATTCAGCTAGATCTTGCAGATTTCAACAGTTTGTCTGCAGGAAATGCAATCTCAGTGGACACTTAGCTCGAATGTGCAGGGAGCCTGCAACCAGACTAATATATGAGGTGGATGAACCAGAAGAGGGTTCTTTAAGGCAGGATGACCTTTGGGGCAAATCGATGGACGCTGAGGTGCAGCGGGTCCATGTGATGAATATTCACAGTTCATACACCAAAACGCCTCCAATGATGATGAGGGTTTTATTAAACAGTATCCCTGTACGCATGAAGCTGGACAGTGGGGCCAGCCAGTCACTCGTGGGCGTTCAGCAATTTGAGAAGCTATGGCCACTTAAAGCCAATGGACCCAAATTAGCACGTGTTGACTCACAATTATGGACTTACAAAAAAAATCATTCCGATGCTAAGCAGTGCAATGTTGGCTATCACACACAATGGGCTAGTGAATCGGCTACCGCTTTAGATTGTCCTGGGCAATGGTCCCGCACTGTTGGGGAGGAGCTGGTTAGCCAAGATGAACTGGAAATGGGGGGATGTTCACGCAATGTCATCTGTAGAGCGAAGTTCGTGCTCACAAGTCCTATAACAATTCGATTCACTATTCCAACCTGGTGTCGGGACTTTCAAAGGCACTGAAGTAGTGATACACATCACTCCGGACGCCAGGCCAGTGCACCACAAAGCCAGAGCGGTGCCGTATGTGATGCGGGAAAAGATCGAGAGCAAACTGGACCGGCTGTTGAGAGAGGACATCATCTCACCTGTCGAATTCAGCGACTGGGCGAGCCCCATCGTTACTGTCCTAAAAGCGGATGGCTCTGCCAGGATCTGTGGCTTCTACAAGGCCACCATCAATCGGGTGTCCCTACAAGATCAATAAGATCTCCCGAGAGCGGAGGACCTTTTCGCCACGCTGGCAGGCGGCAAGCTGTTCACCAAGTTGGACCTCACTTCAGCCTATATGACCCAGGAACTGGCCAATGAATCTAAACTACTGACCACCATCACTACGCACAAGGGACTGTTCGTTTATAACAGGTGCCCGTTTGGCATTCGATCAGCAGCCGCGATTTTTCAATGAAACATGGAAAGCCTGCTTAAATCCATTCCTGCAACGATCGTATTCCAGGATGACATCCTCATCACGGGGCGAGACACCGAGGAACACCTCCACAACCTGGAGGAGGTGCTACACCAACTGGACCGGGTAGGCCTGCAACTCAAGAAGTCTAAATGTGTGTTCTTAGCTCCTGAGGTTGAGTTTCTGGGCAGGAGATGGGATTCGACGCACCAAATCCAAAACAGAGGCGATTCGACGAGCACCCAGGTCCTGCAACACATCGGAGCTGCGTTCAATCCTGGGACTGTTGAACTATTTCGGGAACTTTCTGCCGAACTTGAGCACGTTGTTGGAGCCGCTACATGTGCTCCTGCGAAAGGGTTGCGATTGGTTTTGGGGGGACTGTCAGGAACGGGCTTTTGATCGGGCACGAAACCTACTTTATTCAAACAAGTTGTTGACCCTGTACGACCCCTGTAAAAAATTGGTTCTGACATGTGATGCATCGTCCTATGGGGTTGGGTGCATGTTGCAGCAGGGCAATGCTGAGGGTCAACTACAACCTGTGGCTTATGCCTTCATGTCGCTCTCTCAAACAGAACGGGGATATGGGATGGTCAAGAAGGAAGCGCTTGCATGTATCTACGGTGTAAAAAAATGTGTCAGTACCCATTTGGTAGGAAGTTTGAATTAGAGATGGACCACAAGCCATTAACATCCCTGTTGTCAGACAGCAAGGCTGTCAATGCCAGCGCATCAGCTCGCATACAGCGATGGGCTCTCACGCTGGCTGCTTATGACTACTCCATCCGGCACTGGCCCAGCACTGAAAATTGCGCTGACGCGCTCAGTAGGCTTCCACTGGCCACCACTGAGGGGGCAGCGGAGCAAAGCGCCGAGATGGTCATGGCTGTCAATGCCTTTGACAGCGCAGGCTCCCCCTTCACAGCCCGCCAGATCAAAATCTGGACCAACAGAGATCACCTGCTATCCCTGATTAAGAAATGTGTCCTGACTGGGGATTGGGCGCCCGCACATGGAACATGCCCTGAGGAAGTCAGACCGTTCCACAGACGGATGGATGAGCTCTCCATCTAAGCCGACTGCCTACTATGGGGCAGCCAGGTAGTTATGTCCCAGAAGGAGAGGGAGGCATTCATCAGGGAACTCCACAGCGAGCACCCAGGCATTGTGCTGATGAAGGCCATTGCCCGGTCACACGTTTGGTGGCTTGGAATTGATTCAGACCAGGAACACTGTGTTCGCAGGTGCACGACGTGTGCCCAACTGGGTAATGCCCCCAGGGAGGCCCCGTTCAGCCCATGGCCCTGGCCTACCAGACCATGGTCACGCATTCATGTTGACTACGCGGGCCCGTTCATGGGTAAGATGTTCCTCATTATGGTAGATGCGTACTCGAAATGGATCGAGTGCATCATTCTGAATTCATGCACGTCATCCACCACCGTGGAAAGCCTACGTGCGATCTTTGCAACCCATGGCTTGCCGGACATCCTGGTTAGTGACAATGGCCCATGTTTCACAAGCTATGAATTCTGAGAGTTTATGTCGGACAATGGCATCAACCACGTCAGGACTGCGCCCGTTCAAGCCGGCCTCCAATGGCCAGGCCAAACGTGCGGTCCAAATCATTAAGCAAGGTATGCTCAGGATTCAAGGGCCCTCCCTACAATGCCGCCTATCGCGCCTCCTGCTGGCCTATAGATCCCGACCGCACTCGCTCACGTGGGTCCCGCCCGCAGAGCTACTAATGAAACGGACACTCAAAACTTGGTTGTCTCTCATTCACCCAGTCCTGACCGACATAGTTGAGGGCATGCGCAAGTCACAAAACGAGTACCATGACCGTAATGCGAGGAAGAGATGTATAGAGATAAACGATCCTGTATTCGTCCTCAATCACGCCATGGGCCCAAATGGCTTGAGGGCACTGTAATTGACAAAGAGGGGAATAGGGTCATCGTGGTAAAACTCAACAATGGTCAGATATGCCGTAAGCATCTGGACTAAGTAAAAAAAAAAGGTTCAGCATCGACATGGAGGAACCTGAAGAAGACCATGAGATGGAGCTCACAACACCGCCAGTGAACGAGCAACAAGAGCAATCAGAAGAATGCACAGTCCCTGCGTTCAGGCCGGAATCACCACAGGTGACAGACACTCACGTCAGTGTCCAACAACCAGAGCCCCAACTGCGGCGCTCCACGAGGGAGTGTAGACCACCTGAAAGACTAAACCTATGATCCCAATAAGACTTTGTGGGGGGAGGTGATGTCATGTATGTAACCACAATGTAACACCACTGTATTACTGTATACACTCAACCTAGATGCACACCTTGAGCACAAGGGGTGAACTTGTGGGAGACACTCCTTACCTGATCGCACAGGTATAAAAAGGGAGGTCCCACGCAGGGTCATGGTCTTTGGAGTCCTGTGAATAAAGAGTTCAGATCACAGAGTGACCTTATCCCCAGAATGTGCCTCGTGTGGTTCCATACAGTAAGGACTTTACAGTATCTGTTTTGCAGGGGGATGATCACAGGGGACCCCTGCACTACCTTCCTTCCACTGCTCTTCCTGTTGGTCATCCATTCCCTATCTGCCTGAGTAACCTTTTCCTGCAGTGAGACCAACTCACTAAACGTGCTATTCATGTCATTCTCAGCATCGTGCATGCTCCAGAGTGAATCCACCCGCAGCTTCAGTGCCGCAATGCGGTCCATCAGGAGCTGCAGCCGGATACAATTCCCGCACACGTAGTCGTCAGGGAGACCGGAAGCATCCCTGACTTCCCACATAGTACAGGAGGAGCATAACACTTGTCCGAGCTGTCCTGCCATGACTTAACCCCTAGATAAACTTAAATTGGTAACAACAATGCTAAAGGTCACTTACTGATATAGAAAAGAAAAAGTAAAACTACTTACCACTCTCCAGCCAATCACTTACCCCTTTGGCTGTGACGTCACCTTTCAATTTCTTTCTACTTCTTTTTGCCTTCTACCCCTGATGCAGCTGCACCACTGGGCTTTTAAAGACGTCACCAACGCTGCTGCTACGCCTCTCCGACTGCCACCGATCCCCGGACTCCTGCTGGGCCTTTATAGGCCTCACCTTGCGTCTTAACGCAAGGAGCATGAAGAGGCTAGGCGCAGGCAGTGGAAGGAGTGCGCGGCAAACCAGCCCTACCTACCCCTTCCCCGGTGGGAATGTCCGTCCCACCTGTAACAGGGTCTGTGGTTCTCATATCGAACTGTTCACCCATCAAAGAACTCACTTTGGGAGTGGAAGCAAGTCCTCCTCGATTCCGAGGGACTGCCTATGATGATGATGATGACCTTTATTGCACACATCCCTAATTTCTTGTTTGATGCTGTCCCCAACCTCACTACGACTGTTTGGTGGTCTGTACACAACTCCCCCTAGCATTTTCTGCCCTTTGGTATTCCGTAGCTCCACCCTTACTGACTCCACATCATCCAAGCTAATGTCCTTCCTTACTATTGCATTAATTTCCTCTTTAACCAGCAATGCCACCCCACCTCCTTTTCCTTTCTGTCTATCCTTTCTGAATGTTGAATACCCCTGGATGTTGAGTTCCCAGCCTTGGTCACCCTGGAGTCATGTCTCCATGATGCCAATTACATCATAGCCGTTCACAGCTATCTGCGCAGTTAATTTGTCCACCTTATTACGAATACTCCTCGCATTGAGGCACAGAGCCTTCAGGATTGTCTTTTTAACACACTTTGCCCCTTTAGAATTTTGCTGTAATGTGGCCCTTTTTGCATTTTGCCTTGGGTTTCTCTGCCCTCCACTTTTACTTTCCTTCTTTCCATCTTTTGCCCGTGGATCCTGGGCCGTAGTATGGGGGCTCCGGACTACCGACTGTGCAGCCGCCCTCCCTTACTTTGCAGTGTTGGGATGGGCCTTTTGTCTTTGCGACGGATAGGTTGCAATATCCCGTCTAGCAGTTCAGCTTTGGTAGGTAGTAACATGGGATCCTGGCTGGTCCAGGTCCTAAACTGGGGGGGCCATTACGGTTAACCCCACGCTTTCTAACACTTCCACGACCGCGAGTGGGTCTGCAGGCTGCGTCGTTTCCACCCCGGTGGTGGGCAACTGTAGCCAACTGAGGACATTAGTATCGTTTTCAGTGCCTGGCCCGTGGTGGATCATGTTACAAAGCACAGACAGTGTTAGACATTCTTGAAACAACGCATCGATAATGGTGCCTCTGCTCTCCCAAACTTGTGGGATGGGCAGCTTGTCTGACTCGAGCACATATTGGGACACTCTTTGGTACGTCTCTTTAGTCCCGTAAATGCAGGCTGCTGCCTTGGTTAACTTATTGGATACATGTTCAACTGTTTGGGGCTCGCCCGCTACTTTTGCTTGCTGCACAACATTCCTGACCCTGTGCGGTAACATATCACTTGCTACGAATACTTTGTTAGATACATATACAACTGGTTGGGGTTCGCCCGCTACTTTGGCTTGCAGTAAAGTCCCCCCGACCCCATATAATGAGACATCATTGTCCGCGAAAGACCGCTCACATGGGTTACATAGTAGAAAGAACTTATTGGAACGCGGTTGTAAATCCTTACACAATACCACAAATCCACACGAGGCACATTCTATGAACAAGATCACTCCATGACCTGAACCTTTATTCACAGGACCAAGAAGTGATGACCCTGCGTGGGACCTCCCTTTATATACCTGGATGACCAGGTGAGGAGTGTCTTCCACAAGTTCTCCCTCTGTGGTCAAGGTGTGCATTTCTTACATATATACAGTATTGCAATGTTGTTACATACAGGTTACATACATGACATTACCTCCCCCTCAACATCTTATTGGGATCATAGGTTAAGTCTCTCGGGTGGTCTGCGTTCTGTCGAGGAGCGCCGCAGTTGGGGCTCTGGTTGTTCAGCCTTGGTATGCGTGTCTGTCCCCTGTGGTGATTCCGGCCTGTCCGGGCTGACCGCAGGGACTGTGCATGTCGCTGAATATTCTTGTTGCTCGTTCCTTGGTGGTGGTGTGAATACCATCTCATGATCTTCCTCAGGTTCTTCAATGTCTATGCTGAACCTTCTTTTAACTTGGTCCAGATGCTTGCGGCATATCTGCCCATTGTTAAGTTTAACCACGATGATCCTATTCCTCTCTTTGTCTATTACAGTACCCTCAAGCCATTTGGGCCCCAAGGCATGATTGAGAACAAATACGGGGTCATCAATTTCTATACATCTCCCCCTTGAATTTCAGTCATGATACTCGTTTTGGGACTGGCGTTTGCCCTCAACAATGTCGGACAGGACTGGATGAATGAGGGACAGCCGAGTTTTGAGTGTTCGTTTCATGAGTAGCTCCGCGGCGGGACCCCCGTGAGCGAGTGCGGTCGGGACCTATAGGCCAGCAGCAAGCGCGATAGACAGCATCGAAGGGAGGGTCCTTGAATCCGGAACATGCCTTGTTTTATGATTTGGACCACACGTTCCACCTGGCCATTGGAGGCTGGCTTGAACGGTGCTGTCCTGACATGGTTAATGCCATTACCCGACATGAACTCCCGGAATTCGTAGCATGTGAAACATGGGCCATTGTCGTTAACAAGGATGTCCGGCAAGCCGTGGGTCGCAAAGACCGCATGCAGACTCTCCACAGTGGTGGATGTCGTGCACGAATTCAAAATGATGCACTCGATCCATTTTGAGTATGCTTCAACCACAATGAGAAACATTTTTCCCATGAACGGGCCCGCGTAGTCCACGTGAATACGTGACCATGGCCTGGTGAGCCAGCGCCACGGGCTGAGCGGGTCTCCCTGGGGGCATTACCTAGCTGGGCACACGTCGTGCACCTGCGAACACAGTGTTCCAGGTCTGAATCAATTCCCGACCACCACACATGTGACCGGGCAATGGCCTTCATCAGCACGCTGCCTGGGTGCTCGCTGTGGAGTTCCCTGATGAATGCTTCCCTGGCCCTCTGGGGCATGGATACCCAGCTGCCCCATAGTAGGCAGTCGGCTTGGATGGAGAGCTCATCCATCCGTCTGTGAAACGGTCTGACCTCCTCAGGGCTTGCTGCATGTGCGGGCGCCCAATCCCCAGTCAGGACACATTTCTTAATCAAGGATAGGAGGGGATCTCTGTTGGTCCAGATTTTGATCTGGTGGGCTGTGATGGGGGAGCCTGCACTGTCAAAGGCATTGACAGCCATGACCATCTCAGCGCTTTGCTCTGCTGCCCCCTCAGTGGTGGCCAGTGGAAGCCTGCTGAGCGCGTCAGTGCAGTTTTCGGTGCCAGGCCGGTGCCGGATGGTGTAGTCATACGCAGCGAGCATGAGAGCCCATCGCTGTATGCGAGCTGACGCATTGGCATTGATAGCCTTGCTGTCTGACAGCAGGGATGTTAAAGGCTTGTGGTCCGTTTCTAATTCGAACCTCCTGCCAAAAAGGTATTGCTGCATCTTTTTCACCCCATAGACACATGCGAGTGCTTCCTTCTCAACCATCCCATATCCCCGTTCAGCTTGAGAGAGCGACCTGGAGGCATAAGCCACAGGTTGTAGTTGGCCCTCAGTGTTACCCTGCTGCAACACGCACCCAACCCCATAGGACGATGCATCACATGTCAGAACCAATTTCTTACGGGGGTCGTACAGGGTCAATAACTTATTTGAACAAAGTAGGTTTCGCGCCAGATTGAAAGCCCGTTCCTGACAGTCCCCCCAAAACCAATCGCAACCCTTACGCAGGAGCACATGTAGCGGCTCCAACAATGTGCTTAAGTTCGGCAGAAAGTTCCCGAAATAGTTCAAGAGTCCCAGAAATGAACGCAACCCCGATGTATTGCAGGGTCTGGGCGCTCGTCGAATCGCCTCCGTTTTGGATTCGGTAGGCTGAATCCCGTCTGCAGCAATCCTCCTGCCCAGAAACTCAACCTCAGGAGCTAAAAACACACATTTAGACTTCTTGAGTCGCAGGCCTACCCGGTCCAGTCGGTGTAGCACCTCCTCCAGGTTGTGGAGGTGTTCCTCAGTGTCACGACTGGTGATGAAGATGTCGTCCTGAAATACGATTGTTACCGGAATGGATTTGAGCAGGCTTTCCATGTTTCTTTGAAAAATCGCGGGCCGCTGATCGAATGCCAAACGGACACCTGTTGTAAACAAACAGTCCCTTGTGCGTGGTGATGGTGGTCAGTAGTTTAGATTCATCGGCCAGTTCTTGGGTCATGTAGGCTGAAGTGAGGTCCAACTTGGTGAACAGCTGGCCATCTGCCAGCGTGGCAAAAAGGTCCTCTGCTCTCGGGAGCGGGTATTGGTCTTGTAGGGACACCTGATTGATAGTGGCCTTGTAGTCGCCACAGATCCTGACCGAGCCATCCGCTTTTAGGACGGGACGATGGGGCTCGCCCAGTCGCTGAATTCAACGGGCGAGATGATGCCCTCTCTCAGCAACCGTTCCAACTCGCTCTCAATTTTCTCCTGCATCACATACGGCACAGCTCTGGCTTTGTGGTGCACTGGTCTGGCGTCCGAGGTGATGCGTATCACTACTTTGGTACCTTTGAACGACCCGACGCCAGGTTGAAATAGTGACTCAAATTGCTGCAGAACCTGTGAGCATGAACTTCGCTCCACAGATGACATGGCGTGCACATCCCCCCATTTCCAATTCATCTCAGCGAACCAGCTCCTCCACAACAGTGCGGGACCATTGCCCGGAACAATCCAGAGCGGCAGCCGGTTCACCGATCCATTGTGTGTGACTGCCAACATTGCACTGCCTAGCACTGGAATAATTTCTTTGGTGTACGTCCGTAATTGCGTCTTAATGATTTCTAGTTTGGGTCTGCTGGCTTTGCGTGGCCACAGCTTTTTGAATTTTGAACACTCATGAGTGACTGGCTGGCCCCCGTGTCCAGCTCCATGCCATTTAATAGGACTTTCATCATCATAGGTGGCGTTTTGGTATATGAGCTGTGAATGTTTGCCACATGAACCCGCTGAACCTCAGCGTCCATTGATTTGCCCCAAGTATCATCCTGCCTCGCAGACCCCTCATCTGGTTCATCCACCTCGTATATTAGCCTGGGTACAGGCTTTCTGCACATTCTGGCTAAATGGCCACTGAGGTTACAATTTCTGCAGTCGAACTGTTGAAACCTGCAAGCCCTGGCAGCATGTCTGCCCCCACACCTCCAGCATGAACTGAGATTCCCATTGTTGTGAACAAAAGAGCTGTTACAAGGCATTCCTCGTTGACTGTCCCTTTGACTGCTCTTGAGCACCCTGTTAGTGGGTGTCAATGGCCCCATCCCGGGCTGCATTGTCCACTGCGGGGGTGTAAATGTCCGTTCAACCTGCCATTGTCTCTGTTGGAGACTTACTCTTGGGTCTATTGCTGCCTGGGGTGTGTCGAACTGCCTGTCTGCGGGGCTCTGTGTCGCGTTTATGATATTGACTCCCTGAACCATCGCCACGTTGGAGGCAGATTTGTGCGCGTATATTATCTTGGTTTCCTCCTCCCCTGCCATAAAAGTCTGAGCCATCAACGCCGCCGCTTCCAAGGTCAAGTCCTTGGTCTCAATTAGCTGTCTGAAAATCCCAGCATGACCGATGCCCTCAATAAAGAAATCCCTTAGCATCTCCCCCCTGCAGGTGTCTGTGAACTTACAGAGGCTGGCCAAGCGCCGGAGGTCCGCAACGAAATCCGGTATGCTCTGTCCTTCCCGACATCGGTGGGTATAGAATCTGTGTCGGGCCATGTGTACGCTGCTCGCCGGTTTGAGGTGCTCACCAATTAGTTTGCTGAGCTCTTCAAAGGTTTTGTCCGTCGGCTTCTCGGGTGCGAGCAGGTCTTTCATGAGCGTGTAAGTCTTAGGTCCACAGCTGCTCAGCAGATGAGCCCTTCGCTTGTTGGCTGCTGCGTCTCCCAACCAGTCCTTCGTGACAAAGCTCTGCTGGAGCCTCTGAATGAAATCGTCCCAGTCCTCACCAACACAGTACCGTTCATCTGTGCTGCCGGTGGCCACTCTCGTGGGTCGTTGATTCCTGTTTCTCGTCGCCAATGTAAAGTCCTTTCACAATACCACAAATCCACACGAGGCACATTCTATGGACAAGGTCACTCCATGACCTGAACCTTTATTCACAGGACCAAGAAGTGATGACCCTGCGTGGGACCTCCCTTTATATACCTGGATGACTAGGTGAGGAGTGTCTCCCACAAGTCCACCCCGTGTGGTCAAGGTGTGCATTGCTGAAGTATATACAGTTTTGCAGTGTTGTTACATACAGGTTACATACATGACAGCGGTGGGTTCCTGGCCCTCTCAGCGGCCGCTCTTTTACCTTTGCCCCAAACCCAGTCGTCTTCCTTGCTGGGCAACACATTTCTCCATTCCGTTGCGGCGACCTCCCGTGGTCTGGACATTCTCTCGTCCCATGTTCTAGATGCACCTTCGTCCCGTAGTCTGGAAGATCTCTTGTCCTGTGGTCTGGAAGCTCTCTCGTCCCGTGGTCTGGACGCACCTTTGTCCATGTTCGTGATGCCGACTGCCGCGATCTTCCTCCGCAGGGATTTTACCTCTGGCATCGGGAAGACGCATTTGGATCATTTCGTCCGGAGTCCCACTCCGCATGGTCGACCTGGAGCCTCTTCCATCGTCGCGAAGAGGTCGTCGGCTTCGGGTGGTGGGTACCGCGCCTGTACCGCTGATCTTCACCTCCTCGTGATGAGCGGCCTGTGCCTCGGGGATCTGCAAATGGATCTGCACTTCGATGCCTCGTTCAGCTGAAGATGGGGGTTTGCTCAGCCTTTGAGAAGGGGAGACATCGTTCACCGGAGAAGGTACGCAGAGGTCTTCCCAATTCTATAGAATCGTCCCTGTCCCCCTCCTACCAAGCAGCGTTGGCCCATCACCTGAAACAATCTATAGTGGTAAAATGTGCATTGCTCCCTCATGGGATACTCTTATGTCCGCACACTACCAATAACTGGTGTCAGTTCCTTGGTGTAGTTGCGCAGCTTTGCCTGAATCGGGATCAGCTCGGGTCACTGTGCTTCGTCGCCCCACAGCCTCTCGAATGCCTTCTGGCTCATAGCTGATTGACTCGCCCCCGTGTCTAGTTCCATGGAAACTGAAGTGCCGTTAAATTCAGCTTTTAACATTATCGGAGGGCTTTTGGTGGTGAAGGTATGTATCCCATATACTTCCTCTTCATCCTCAGGTTCAGTTGCCTCTTCTACTCATTCATCGTGATCCTCGCTGGATCGGTTGTCCTCTCCTGACTCTGCCACATGGTGACAGAGATTGTTTGCACATTTACTGGAGGTGCCCCATTGTTCCACAGCCCTTACACACATAGGGCTTGAATCGACATTGATGAGCTCTATGGCTGCCCCCGCAGCACTAACATGGTGCTAATGGATATGCATTCATGCCCCACTGAGTCACTCTAGGCCCAGGTCTGGCCTCTGCAGTCGTGTGGGCCCTGCCCTGTGCCATTCTGTCAGCTGAAAACATTATTTTATGCAGAGTACTTGCCGGTGAGTTTTGATTCTGTGAAGATATCTGTTTCGTGTTGTCGCTCATGGATATGAAGACCTGGAATATCATGATGGCCTTGCTCAGATCTAGTGTTTCGGCAGACAGCAGTTTGCGAAGAATAACCTCGTGGCCAATTCCAAGCACGAAAATGTCCCGCAACATTTCCCCCAAGGACCCTGCAAATTTTCACTGTCCCGCAAGGCGTCCTAGGTCGGCGACAAAACTCGCCACGTTCTGGCCCTCGGAACGACAGTGCGTGTAAAAGCGATACCTGCCCATCAGGATGCTCTCCTTTCACTTGAGGTGTTCCCTAACCAGCGTACACAGCTCTGTGTAAGACTTGTCCGTTGGTTTGACCGGTGCCAGCACATTTTTGAGGAAACTATATATCGAAGACCCAAATACGGTGAGGAGAATCGGCCTGTGCTTGATCACCGTCTCAGCCTTGTCCAGCTCGTCGGCCACAAAGTACTGGTCGAGGCACTCAATGAAGGCTTCCCAATCATCACCCTCAACAAATCTCTCAAGGATACCAATGACAGCCATTACTGCGTGAAAGTTCGTGATCCGTTACTCGTCGCCAATTTGTTATGTTCAGAATAAATCCACAGGACTGTAGTGCAAGCTCAAACTGTTGTGATCTTGGTCTCTTAATTCAGACTCCAGAGTGGGGAAGCAGCATGATGAATCACCTTTTATACCTGCTTGCCCCAGGGTGCACAGGTGCCCCTTAGGTCTCTCACAGGTGTGCCCCCCCCTAGTGGAAAGTCTTGCATTTTGGTAAGGTTTACATACATACATAACAGTTATGAAGTTCCAATTTTTTGTTTAGCAGAATGAAATCCATAGGTTACATCATCAGAAATACCAAAGAGTCATCCAATCCTACAATCATCATTTGAAAGCCAAGTGGTTGCTAGATAAAAGAACAATGTGGTTTACCAGGCCACCATGTAGCTCCTGTCACCAGTTTGCCCCCAGCATTACACACCATCTGGAAATTTATAGTATCCTTTGCTAATCACACAAGCAAACTCATCCTCATTAGAACCTTTAAAGGCAATGTGGGTACAATCAATTGCCCCTAAGGCATTGGGTATGCCAGACACTCTATAAAACTTGTTTTATCCTGTGCTGTGATCCTTCATATATAGAAAATTTATAGGCATCAGATGCCCTTTCAATGGGGACTTCACTGAATGACTAACAGATGGCTCACCAATGCGTACATCCACTATCTCTATCTAGAAGACTGAGATTTTTGGTTATTAAAAAGCTACAATGTCCTGCCTGAGGTAGAATATTTGACAGAATAGACATTCAGACTTTCTAGGAAATTATAGTGACATATTAAAGCCTTAACTAAAAACTAAATTGCTTATATTAAAATAAGACATTCTGGAATAAGAGTTCCTCCAGTCACTATGTGAGTGACATTCCTCTCTTCATTACTTCTAAAAAAATATTTTTATATATTTAATGCAAAACCCTCACAAATGCACAAAGTGAATGGAGACACCAATCTGAGCAAAAAAACACACACAATATTCCTGTCTTCCAGTGTAATATTAGAGAAACCATCGTCCAGCAAGTGTCATTCCTTCAAAAAAATAGATTTATCAAATTCACAGAATTGATAATTCTGAAATTTTCCATTTACAAAGGTTACTTACATGTTGCCAAAGTTGTTCTATAAATATTTCACCCTTTGAAAATGCTTTTAGATACAATAAAGAACAAATGTTATGAAGTACATCATCCTGGAGGACATATTACCACATTTGTATTGACATTGAAAGCCCATGCCGATTGAAGCACTTTAAATACCAATGTGTGGTTTTAAATTAGAAGGATTTTTTTTTTCTTTAAAATAAAATGTTGTAGTAGTGAATTTCAACAGGTTTGTGACTTTTGAGAGAAATTTAAAAGAAAGAAGAAAAGAAAGACTTGGATTTATATAACGTCTTTCACAACCACCGGACATCTCAAAGCACTTTGCAGCCATAGTACTTTTGGAGTGTAGTCGCTGTTGTAATGTAGGAAATGCATCAGGCAATTTGTGCACAAGCCAAGCTCCAACAAACAGCAATGTGATAATGACCAGTTAATCTGTTCGATTGTTATGTTGATTGAGGGATAAATATTGGCCAGGACACCGGGGGTAACTCCCCTGCTCTTCTTCGAATTAGTGCCAAGGGACCGTTTACGTCCACTTGAGAGAGCAGACAGGGCCTTGTCCAAAAGACAGCACTTCCGACAGTGCAGCACTCTCTCAGCACTGAGGATAAAGATTGAAAAACCACTGTGATCGTAGCTCTGATTAGAGATGAACGACTCATGATTAGATTAACGCTCATTTCAATCATTCTGGTTCAATTCAGGCCAATATATGGGGGCCATATTTTATATCTGTGACTTCTGCATCTGAAATGACTTTGTTGTGATTGTAGTAAACCTATAAATTTTTTCCAGTCCTCTTAACTCCTGAATGCATAAACATCAACAACTTATATTTACATAGTGCCCTAATGTAGTAAAACATCCCAAAAGCACTGACTTGTCCCAGGGTATGGTTCCACATGTGCTAACAGCCCTCAGTACCTCGTTTAAATAAAGAAAATAAAGAACTTGCATTTATGCCTCTCACAACCTCAGGACATCTCAAAGTACTTCACAGCCAATAAACTACTGTTTCACAGTTGTAATGTAGGGAAACCAAGCACCCAATTTGTGCACAGCAAGTTCTCACAAAGTCCAATTAAATAAATAACTAGATTTTTTTTAATGTTACTGGTTGAGAGGTAAATGTTGGTTAGAATACCAGGAACATTCCCCAGCTCTTTTTGAAATAGTGCCATGGAAATTTTAAATCCACCGGAGAGGGCCTCAGTTTAATGTCTCATCCAAAAGACGGCATCTCCAACAGTGCCACACTTCCTCAGTTTTGCACTGAAATGGCAGCTGAGATTATGTTCTCAAGTCTCTGGAGTGGGGCTTGAACTCAATATGGCACGAGTCGTTGTCAGCGCCGCGCCCTGGCACAAATACAATTTACAATCTATATTAAACTATTTGCTCAACTATTTACAATCTATATTAATGACTTGGATGAAAGAACCGAGTGTAATGTAACCAAGTTTGCTTTCGATACAAAGATGGGTGGGAAAGCAAGTTGTGAGGAGGTCACAAAAAATCTGCAAAGGGATATGGACAGGCTAAGTGAGTGTGCAAACATTTGGAGTATAATGTGGGAACATATGAGGTTATCGACTTTGGCAGGAAAAATAAAAAAGCAAATTATTATTTAAATGGAGAGAAATTACAAAATGCTGTAGTACAGAGGGACTCGGGATCCTTGTGCATGAAACACAAAAAGTTAGTATGCAGGCACAGCAAGTAATCAGGAAGGCAAATGGAATGTTGCCTTTTATTGCAAGTGGGATGGAGTATAACAGCAGGGAAGTCCTGCTAGGACTGTAAAGGTTGAGCAGGCTGGGCCTATACTCATTGGAGTTTAGAAGAATGAGAGGTGATCTTATTGAAACATATGACAATGACGGGGCTCGACAAGGTAGATGCAGAGAGGATGTTTCTCCTCGTGGGGGAATCTAGAACTAGGGGGCATAGTTTCAGATGGGCCGGCCATTTAGAACTGAGATGAGGAAGAATTTCTTCTCTCAGAGAGTCGTAAAGCTACCCCAGAGAGCTGTGGAGGCTGGGTCATTGAATATATTTAAGGTGGAGATAGACAGATTTTTGAGCAATAGTGGAATGAAGGGTTGCGGGGAGCGGGCAGGGAAGTTGAGCTGAGCCCAAGATCAGATCAGCCATGATCATATTGAATGGCGGAGCAGGCTCGAGGGGCCAAATCGCCTACACCTGCTCTTATTTCATATGTTCTTAAATGCATCGAATTTCAAGGCCATGGCCTATAGATTTGGCCGAGTAGTACCCGTTTTTCGGTTGGTCGCTAACAATTCTACTAAACTTCCATTGTGGTGGGCAGGAAGCACACACATTCCCAGCCAGAAATGCGAGTCCTGCCATATTGGTAAAGGAAATAAAATTGTTGAGCAGTGCCCACACTTGAAACAGGCGTTCGGCCCTTTGCATATGTCCCCTCCCGGCCTCTGATCACCTCACGAACACCTCATCCCCAGCCTTCATTTTCCTGAAAACAGCCTGATCTTCACCAGCTGGCTGCTCGCGCCATGTCGGCTTAATGTTGATGAGGCCCAAGGCTCAATATCATAAGGGTTAAAATAAATGTTAAAATATTGTTTTTAATGATTTAAACAGACACATATGCTTAAAGTTAGTTTAGGTAAATTTTGGCCCATTTTAAAATGTTTTTTTAGTTAATCTTGAATATGTGATTTATTTTATTTAAATGATGTGAATTCTTCTTTATTTGGGGATTTCTAATATGCTTATGGAGATTCCATATGTAAATGGAATCCCCATATGCACAAAGGAATCCCCTTTTTTGATTGGTTGACCGGGCCCACGTGACTCCAGGGATGCTTGTGAAGCGCATGCTCCCCTGGGATCTGTAGGCTTTTCATCCATCATCATCATAGGCAATCCCTCGGAATTGAGGAAGACTTGCTACCACTCTTAAAATGAGTCCTTAGGTGACTGTACAGTCCAATATGAGAGCCACAGTCCCTGTCACAGGTGGGACAGATAGTCGTTGAGAGAAAGGGTGGGTGGAACTGGTTTGCTGCACGCTCCTTCCGCTGCTTGCTCTTGATTTCTGCATGCTCTCGGCAATGAGACTCGAGGAGCTCAGTGCCCTCCCAGATGCATTTCCTCCACTTAGGGCGATCTTTGGCAGGTGAACGCCTGCAGGCCCAGGACCCGAAGCTTCGGACACACCAGGTAAGTTCCGATATTTTTTTCCGGTTCGTAGGCATATTATTCTGGTATGCATCCGACCTCAAATTCAGGGCCAGTAAACAAATACTTTGGCCTAGAAATTCGATTTAGCCCGAAAATGGGCAGTGCCACTATGGGCCAAGGTTAACGGCTACCTGCTAAATGAGCGCAGGCAACACTGGTATTTGGTGCTGCCTGCTGATTTAAATGAGCGCAGCTCAGAATCTCCCTTGCAATGCGCTCTTTCCAGCAGTAACATCAGCAGGAGGTCCACGGTCACGTCTAAAGGATTGGTGTGGTGTTCTCAGGCAGTCAACTATTAACAGTTGGTGATTTTGTGGCACATTAGGAGACATTTGTTTGTCCACAGCTCACCTCTTACTTTCTCGGACATTTGTCTGGGTCTTGTTTGTGGATTCCACAAATAGTACCAGATTGTTTTTGAAAGGCCACGAATTAAGGAAGATTTAACACCATAAGGTCCCACACAAGAGATTAATGTGCAAAGTTAAAGCACATGGGATTGGGGGTAGTGTGCTGACGTGGATTGAGAACTGGTTGTCAGACAGGAAGCAAAGAGTAGGAGTAAACCGGTACTTTTCAGAATGGCAGGCAGTGACTAGTGGAGTGCCGCAAGGTTCTGTGCTGGGGCCCCAGCTGTTTACATTGTACATTAATGATTTAGACGAGGGGATTAAATGCAGTATCTCCAAATTTGCGGATGATACTAAGTTGGGTGGCAGTGTGAGCTGCGAGGAGGATGCTATTAGGCTGCAGAGTGACTTGGATAGGTTAGGTGAGTGGGCAAATGCATGGCAGATGAAGTATAATGTGGATAAATGTGAGGTTATCCACTTTGGTGGTAAAAACAGAGAGACAGACTATTATCTGAATGGTGACAGATTAGGAAAAGGGAAGGTGCAACGAGACCTGGGTGTCATGGTACATCAGTCATTGAAGGTTGGCATGCAGGTACAGCAGGCGGTTAAGAAAGCAAATGGCATGTTGGCCTTCATAGCGAGGGGATTTGAATACAGGGGCAGGGAGGTGTTGCTACAGTTGTACAGGGCCTTGGTGAGGCCACACCTGGAGTATTGTGTACAGTTTTGGTCTCCTAACTTGAGGAAGGACATTCTTGCTATTGAGGGAGTGCAGCGAAGGTTCACCAGACTGATTCCCGGGATGGCGGGACTGACCTATCAAGAAAGATTGGATCAACTGGGCTTGTATTCACTGGAGTTCAGAAGAATGAGAGGGGACCTCATAGAAACGTTTAAAATTCTGACGGGTTTAGACAGGTTAGATGCAGAAAGAATGTTCCCAATGTTGGGGAAGTCCAGAACCAGGGGTCACAGTCTGAGGATAAGGGGTAAGCCATTTAGGACCGAGATGAGGAGAAACTTCTTCACCCAGAGAGTGGTGAACCTGTGGAATTCTCTACCACAGAAAGTAGTTGAGGCCAATTCACTAAATATATTCAAAAGGGAGTTAGATGAAGTCCTTACTACTCGGGGGATCAAGGGTTATGGCGAGAAAGCAGGAAGCGGGTACTGAAGTTTCATGTTCAGCCATGAACTCATTGAATGGCGGTGCAGGCTAGAAGGGCTGAATGGCCTGCTCCTGCACCTATTTTCTATGTTTCTATGTTTCTATGTTTCTATATTCTCACCAAGCAGTATTCCCATCTTCGCTGGCTGCCACAGGTCAACAGATGGTTCACCCAGATGTTTGCTGTGTGGAGGTGTGCTCCACCATGGTGCTGGAATGGGAGGGGGATGGGGCTGCACAGTTTTGCAGCTGGCAGTGACAATGCACTAGCCTGCATTTCACACAGGGGCTTCACTCCCTGGTGAGTGGCTCTTAAAACACAGGCTCAGATCTGGAGGGACTGTGACTGTAAACGCCAGATAAAGACTGTGGCATAGATGTCATTAAACCGAAAAAATCAATGAGAAATCAACTGAAATAAAAAATTTTTAAAGGGAAACATGAACCACTTGGTCAGGAGTTTACTGCGGTTAATCGTGCAGAAGAGAGTTCAATTAAAGTTTTAACAACAGACCTTTGAAGAATGCTTGGTGAGAATATGGTGTTAAATCTTCCTTAATTCTTGGCCTTTTAAAAACAGAATTTAAAACTTTGCATATTGGCCCTGAATTTGCAATTGGTATGATAGTGTACGGCGTTATACTGCCTTTGAAATTGACTGCAAATTCGGGATTTCATCATGCGTTTGCACATGTGCTATATCCTGAACTTATGATCTGTCAAGTTCAGAACAGACAGATGATTCGTTGCCACTTTCAAGTCCTCATTGTTGGCAAAATATTGGACTAATTGTCCACCTACACTGGAAAATTTTACAGCTAGTACAAACAGGCAAAAAATACGTAAAATAACCTACCAGGAAGGCTTGTGTTGTGTATGGAGAAAGAGCCAGATTGAACACTGTGAGTTCAAAGTAAAGTGTGACCTTAGTCTTTTATTGCAGGTCTCCACAGTGCCTCTCCAACCTGTGAAGCCTGCTTAAATACCTGCGCTCCCAAGGGATTATGGGATCCCTTGGGACTCCAGGGGACGAGCCCTCTGGTGGCTGTACAGAGTGAATACAAGTCCACATATATAACACCACTCCCTCCGCCAAAGTCAATAGTGAAACTATTTACAATGTGAGTCGATCTGGGGCCTTTCTTGCCCTGGTTGATCGTCTCGGTGTAAAAGTTGGTGTTGTTGAATCATTTGTTGGGCCCTCTCTGGGCTGCTGTGCAGCTGGCCTTGCTGGGCTGCCTGGTGTGTTGGGCCCTGCAGGGCTGCTGTGGATGATGGGTTCTGCTTCGTGGTCAACCGTGGTGCCGGTGGCCACTGGTGTGTATGTTGGGGGATCAAAAAAGGTAGTGTCCAAGGTGGGTTGTTCAGGATAGTCCGTGAATCTGAGTTTGATTTGGTCCAAGTGTTTCTGGTGAATTCGTCCATTTGAAAGTTTGACCCGAAACACCCTGCTCCCCTCTTTGGCCACTACAGTGCCGGGAAGCCACTTGGGACCTTGTCCATAATTTAATACAAATACAGGATCATTGATTACAATCTCGCGTGACACATTTGCGCTATCATGGTATGCACTTTGTTGAAGCCGCCTGCTCTTTACCTGTTCATGTAGATCAGGGTGAACCAACGAGAGCCTTGTCTTAAGTGCTCTTTTCATGAGCAGTTCAACAGGTGGGATCCCAGTGAGTGAGTGGGGTCTCGTGCGGTAGCTAAGCAGGACTCGGGATAGCCGAGTCTGCAGTGAGCCTTCAGTTACCCTCTTCAAGCCTTGCTTGATGGTTTGCACTGCCCTCTCTGCCTGACCATTGGACGCTGGTTTAAATGGGGCAGATGTGACATGTTTGATCCTGTTACAGGTCATGAATTCTTTGAACTCAGCACTGGCAAAACATGGCCCGTTGTCGCTCACCAGGACATTGGGTAAGCCATGTGTGGCAAACATGGCCCGCAGGCTTTCAGTAGTAGCAGCGGACGTGCTAGCCGACATTATCTCACATTCAATCCATTTGGAGTATCCATCTACAACCACAAGGAACATTTTACTCAAGAATGGGCCCGCATAGTCAACGTGTATCCTAGACCATGGTTTTGAGGGCCAAGACCATAAACTTAGCGGCGCCTCCCTGGGTACATTGCTTAACTGCGAGCATGTATTACATTTGTGAACGCAGGACTGTAAGTCCACATCGATACCGGGCCACCACACGTGGGATCTGGCTATCGCTTTCATCATTACGATGCCTGGGTGGGTACTGTGGAGGTGATTGATGAAGGTGTCTCTGCCCTTCTTGGGGACCACTAACCGATTGCCCCATAGAAGGCAGTCTGCCTGTATAGACATTTCATCTTTGCGCCACTGGAATGGCTTTATCTCTTCCTGCATTTCTACTGCGACACTGGACCAGCTCCCTGAAGCTTTTAACTAGAGATAATATGAGGTCCTGGCTTGTCCAGATTTTGATCTGCTGGGCAGTGACGGGTGATGGCTCACTCTCAAATGCTTCCATAACCATGGCTAGATCTGCGGGCTGTGCCATTTCCACCCCCATGGTGGGCAATGGCAGCCTACTGAGAGCATCGGCGCAGTTTTCTGTGCCTGACCTGTGGCGAATGGCATAGTTGCATGCGGACAACGTGAGCGCCCATCTCTGGATGCGGGCCGATGCATTGGTATTTATCCCTTTACTCTCGGAAAACAGGGATATAAGTGGCTTATGGTCAGTTTCCAATTCGAATTTTAACTCAAACAGGTATTGATGCATTTTCTTTACCCCATAGTCACACGCTAACACTTCTTTTTCAACCATGCTGTATGCTCTCTCGGCCTTAGACAGACTCCTGGATGCATAAGCAACCGGTTGCAGTTTCCTAAAATCATTAGCTTGTTGCAATACACACCCGACGCCATATGACGACGCATCACATGCTGGTACCAAACGCTTACATGGATCATACAACACAAGCAATTTGTTTGAGCATAACAATTTTCTCGCTTTTACAAAGACATTTTCTTGGCTTTTGCCCCAAACCCATTTGCCACCTTTTCGTAGTAAGACATGTCGTGGTTCTAGCAGTGTGCTGAGACCCGGTAAGAAGTTACCAAAGTAGTTCAAGAGTCCCAGAAACGACCGCAGCTCCGTCCCATTCTGTGGCCTTGGTGCGTTCTCAATTGCCTCCGTCTTCGCGTTGGTGGGCCTGATGCCGTCCGCCACAATCCTCCTTCCCAAGAACTCCACTTCAAGCACCAGGAAAATGCACTTCGAGCGTTTTAACCTGAGCCCCATGCGGTTGAGTCGACTAAGAACCTTCTTCAGGTTCTGCAGGTGCTCAACTGTGTTCCAACCTGTGACCAAGATGTCGTCCTGGAAGACCACGGTGTGCGGGACCGACTTCAGTAAACTTTCCATGTTTCTCTGGAATATCGCCGCTGCTGATCGGATTCCAAATGGGCATCTGTTATAAACAAAAAGACCTTTGTGCGTGTTGATGCAGGTGAGGGCCTTCGATGATTCCACCAGTTCCTGCTGTAGGCTGAAGTCAGATCCAGCTTCGTGAACGTCCTTCCTCCCGCCAGCGTTGCAAAGAGGTTGTCGGCTTTTGGAAGTGGTATTGGTCCTGCAGGGAGAAACGATTGATAGTTACTTTGTAATCGCCACGGATTCTGACGGTGCCGTCTCCCTTGAGGACTGGGACAATAGGACTGGCCCACTCGTTGAACTCGATCGGTGAAATGATGCCCTCTCTTTGCAGCCGGTCTAGCTCGATCTCTACCCTTTCTCTCATCATGTACCATACTGCTCTCACCTTGTGATGGATGGGTCGCGCCCCCGGACTTAGGTGGATCTGCAATTTTGCTCCTTGGAATTTCCCGATGCCTGGTTCGAACAGCGAAGGAAATTTGTTTAGGACCTGAGCACACGAAGTGCCGTCAGCAGGCGATAGTGCTCGGACGTCATCTCAGTTCCAGCGTATCTTTCCCAGCCAGCTCCTGCCGAGCAGCGTGGGACCATCGCCCGGTACCACCCAGAGTGGTAGCTTGCACCGCTCCATCGTAGGAGACCTTTACAGTAGCACTGCCTATTACAGGAATTAGTTCTTTTGTGTAAGTTCTTAGTTTCGTGCGAACTGGAGTTAAGACTGGCCTTGAGCCCTTGTTGCACCACAACCTTTCGAAAGTCTTTCTCCCCATGATGGACTGGTTAGCGCCCATGTCCAGCTCCATTGACACCGGGAGTCCATTTAGTTCAACATTCAGCATTATCGGGGGACAATTCGTGGTGAATGTGTGCGCCCCATGTACCTTTGCCTCCTCGATCTGAAGCTCTGGTTCATCTTGATCCTCCGTTGATCTGTCCTCCTCTGCAACATGGTGGTTTAACAGGCTTTGCAGCTTGCCTGCATACTCGTTGGAAGTGTCCCATGGTTCCACAGCCCTTGCAAATGTACTCTTTGAATCGCCATGAATGGAAACGCTGATCACCCCCGCAGCACCAAGAAGGTGTTAATGGCCTTCATTCATCACCCTTGATGGCGGACTCTGATTCATCTGCGGACGTGCAGCTGCAGGTATGTGTGACTTGCCCTGTACGCTACGATTCGAAAATAACATCACTTTGTTCACAGTACTTGTAGCAGCACTTGTGTGCTGAGAGATTTGCTTGGTATTGTCACTGGTGGCAACGAACACCTGGGCTATCGCTATGGCCTTACTCAAGGTTGGGGTCTCTACAGTCAAAAGTTTGCGAAGTATAGTTTCGTGGCCAATGCCAAGTACGAAAAAGTCTCTGAGCATGTGCTCCAAATGTCCTTCAAATTTGCAATGTCATGCAAGGCATCTTAGCTCGGTGACATATCTCGCCACTTCCTGGCCTTCAGACCTTTTGTAGGTGTAGAACCGGTACCTCGCCATCAGAATGCTTTCCTTCAAGTTTAAATGCTCTCGGACTAGTGTGCACAAATCATCATACGATTTCTCCGTGGGTTATGCTGGAGTGAGCAGATTCTTCATGAGGCCATTTGTTGGTGCCCCACAGACTGTGAGGAAGATCGCCCTTCATTTGGCAGCGCTCTCTTCCCCATCTAGCTCGTTGGCCACGAAGTATTGGTCGAGTCGCTCCACAAAAGTTTCCCAATCATCTCCCTCTGAAAATTTCTCCAGGATGTCCACTGTTCTCTGCATCTTTGGGTTCGCTATCTGTAGCTCGTCGCCAGTTGTAGTTTATGGAGAAAGAGTCAGATTGAACACTGAGCTCAAAGTAAAGTGTGACCTTAGTCTTTTATTGCAGATCTCCAGAGTGCCTCTCCAATCTGTGAAGCCATACTTAAATACCTGTGCTCCCAAGGGATTATGGGATCCCTTGGGACTCCAGGGGAAGAGCCCTCTGGTGGCTGTACAGAGTATATACAAGTCCACATCTATAACAGCTTGGTTTTTGGGATGAGGTCATTTTAATTTGTTTTAATCTTGCAGAGTCTTCCAATATATAACTGTAGTTATTCCAAAGTATTTCCTGTTCTTTTTAAGACCAAGTACTGTACCTATCAAATAAATATAATTCGTATCACACCGTGTAATTTATACGTTTTTGATGGCAAGCTGAAATGTTTCCTGATTGACTAGTGATTGGAGCACCATCCCATGTGATCCCAGATACACTTAAGCACAACATCCGCCCCTGGGATCCGCAGGCCACTGCACTGCACACAACTCTGCACCGTTTCAAAGCAAGTTTTCGCTTGGGGCTTCACACCAGGTAAGTGCGGATTTCGTTCAGAGGTCTGCAGCGTACTGCTTAGCTACAACCCCAACTGCAATTTCAGGGCCTTTATTTAATCAGTTACTAACCTAGAAAACCCACTGTATTTAAGGAATGCACCTTTGATCTTTTTTCCTGAGATTATTACAACTGTAGTACAGTACAGTTTATTTTTAAAGTATTTATCACCTGTAATGTTTGACTGACCAGGGGGGGAGATTTCATGCATCTCACTCATAGAATCATAGAATCATAGAAGTTTACAGCACGGAAGGAGGCCATTTCGGCCCATTGTGTCCACGCCGGTCAAAAAGAGGCTATTCAGCCTAATCCCACTTTCCAGCTCTGTAAGGGGTGGTTTGCAGGGGGTCAGCTTTCCCTTCTGACCTTATATGAGTGGTTCCGAATCACTCCCACACCCTTGGTTCTAGACATTGGAATTATGAAGGGACTGTGACAGACTTGGACAGACAATCGGTTTCAAGGTAGGAAGCAGGTATGGCTTTATTGTGTTTAAAAAGAAGTAAAAGGCACACCTTTAATAACACACACAGACCAATACACACTGAGGGGTACAACACATTGAATAAATTGTCAAATTACAGCCTGTGGGGAAAAGAATACAGCTTAAACTCTAAATGGGATAAAGAAGAGAATGCAGATATATTTACACAAGTTATCCCAGCCTCCCCCCTCCCAATTCCCCTAACTAACTAAGTTATAGCTCTGAGGGTTCAGGGTCTATGCTCACCAATCCCTTTAGACAGTTGCCAGTGAATCACGGTTTCGGGGTTTGCTGCACTTGGCCTTCTAGGCGAGCCGTACCCTGGACGGAGGAGAGGACTTCGGACTGCGTAGTCTTCGGTTGGGGTGTGTCCGCTGATGCGGTAAGTTGCGTTTCGAATGTATGGGATAAGTACCCACTTTCTTTGGTTTTAGTTAATCCCTTTAGGTAATTTCTCACCCGTTGGCCGTTCAGAAGTAGATTGTAGAGTGGAAATAAATGTCGATTCTTCGATTTTTGCTGAGTTGGTTTCGGTTGGTCGTTTCGCTGGTTGTGGTGGCCCGGGTTTGTCAATTTGGTTGCTGACAACCTTCCATTTCGTGGGCCTCGTGCTCAGTCGGTCCTTGACGATTTCTTGTAGGTTCCTTCACAACTCCATTTCTTCACTCCGGCTGCTTGTGTCTGTCTGTGTTCCTTTCGAGTCTGTGTTCTGTTCCAGTCTGTGTTCTGCTCCGTTCTGTGTTCTGCTACTTCTGTGTTCTGCTAGTCTCCTGTGTTCTGCTAGTTTCTGTGTTCTGCTAGAATCTGTGCGAGTTACAGTCTGTGTTCTGCTAGCTTCTGTGTTCTGCTAGAATCTGTACGAGTTACAGTCTGTGTTCTGCTAGTCTCCTGTGTTCTGCTAGTTTCTGTGTTCTGCTAGAATCTGTGCGAGTTACAGTCTGTGTTCTGCTAGCTTCTGTGTTCTGCTAGTTTCTGTGTTCTGCTAGTCCTTCCTTGTAAAAACTGAGGGATAGATATATTCCAAAAAAAGGCTCCGTTATCTCCCATCAAATCTCTTGGGCTCTGTTTAAACTGTTCTGTCCATTGATTTTCAAATGTCTCCTTTGTCAGCAGTAACTCGATTAGGGTGTGAGAATGTGCTATCACTGGTTTTGCATTGTTTTAGGATTGTCCAGTTTTTCTGACCATGATTTCCATTGTGCTTGATTGGGTAATTCGATTATCTCTTAGGGGGTGAATAGCCTGGGGTCCTTAATACACGAAGTTGCTTCAGAGGTTGGCTCCACCTCCTGTATTTGGTAACTCTTTTTCGCAGCCAAAATGTTGTAGAATCTTAAAATTGATATGCTCCTTCCCATAGATGTTTAGGGGATCTCAGGCTTCTGTAATTTAGGTCCATTTTGAATTCCCTTTCCTATGAGTCCAAACACTGGGGGGTGGTCTCCATGAATGCATCCCCTTTTATCCCCCGCAGGCTTCGTCTGCCCCTTTAAACTCATTTTAAAAGCCCTGAAAGAGATTCTTCTCCTCTGTAGGGGAAAGGTACCTGGAATCTTTGCGAGATATTGGTAAATTCTACATTCTAGGTCCGTAACCCTGCAGGTTACGGCACTTCAAGTGCACATCCAAATACTTTTTAAATGTGGTGAGGGTTTCTGCCTCTACCACCCTTCCAGGCAGTGAGTTCCAGACCCCCACAATCCTCTGTGTGAAGAAATTTCCTCTCAAATCCCCTCTAAATTTTCTACCAATTACTTTAAATTTATGCCCCCTGATTGTTGACCCCTCTGCTAAAGGAAATAGGCCCTTTCTATCGACTATATCTAGGCCCCTCATAATTTTATATACCTCAGTGAGGTCTCCCCTCAGCCTCCTCTGTTCCAAGGAAAACAAACCCAGCCTATCCAATCTATCCTCATTGCTAAGATTCTCCACTCCCGGCAACATCCTTGTAAATCTTCTCTGTACCCTCTCCAGTGCAATCACGTCCTTCCTGTAATCCAGTGACCAGAACTGCATGCAGTACTCCAGCTGTGGCCTAACCAGTGTTTTATACAGTTCAAGCATAACCCACCTGCTCTTGTATTCTATTCCTCAGCTAATAAAGGCAAGCATTCCGTATGCCTTCTTAACCACCTTATCCACCTGGCCTGCTATCTTCAGGGATCTGTGGATATGCACTTCCAGGTCCCATTGTTCCTCTACACTTCTCAATGTCCTACCATTTAATGTGTATTCCCTTTCCTTGTTAACCCTCCCCAAATGCATTACCTTTCTCTGGATTAAATTCCATTTGCCACTGTTCTGCCCACCTGACCAGTTGATTGATATCATCCTGGAGTCCGCAGCTTTCTTCTTCATTACCAACCACACAGCCTATTTTTGTATCATCTGCAAACTTCTTAATCATACCCCCTATATTCAGAGAGGCCTACAAAAGGCCCAGCCGGTGCAGCTACAGGGAGAGGGCAAAAAAGAAGTAGAAAGAAACAGAAAGATGACGTCACAGCCAAGGGGGTAAGTGATTGGCTGGTGATTGGTAAGTAGTTTTTCTTTTTTCTCTTCTATAACAGTGAGTAAACTTTAGCAGTGTTGTTCCCAATTTAAGTTAATCTAAGGGTTAAGTCATGACAGGAGAGCTCGGTCACGTGATATGCTCCTCCTGTACCATGTGGGAACTCAGGGACACTTCCGGTGTCCCTGACGATTACGTGTGCAGGAAGTGTATCCGCCTCCAGCTCCTGACAGACTGCGTTGCGGAGTTGGAGCTGAGGGTGGATTTACTCTGGAGCATCCACGATGCTGAGAATGACGTGAGTAGCACGTGTAGCGAGTTGGTCTTACTGCAGGTGAAGGGTCCACAGCCAGCTAGGGAATGGAAGACCAGCAGGAAGAGCAGTGCAAGGAAGGTAGTGCAGGGGTCCCCTGCGGTCATCCCTCTGCAAAACAGATACACCGCTTTGGGTACTGTTGAGGAGGATGACTCATCAGGGGAGGGCAGCAGCAGCCAAGTTCATGGCACCATTGGTGGCTCCGCTGCACAAAAGGGTGGGACAAAGAGTGGGAGAGCTATAGTGATAGGGGACTCTATTGTAAGGGGAATAGATAGGAGTTTCTGCGGCTGCAACCGAGACTCCAGGATGGTATGTTGCCTCCCTGGTGAAAGGGTCAAGGATGTCTCGGAGCGGCTGCAGAGCATTCTTGAGAGGGAGGGTGAACAGCCAGTTGTCGTGGTACATGTAGGTACCAACGATATAGGTAAGAAGCGGGAAGAGGTTCTACAAGCTGAATTTAGGGAGCTAGGAGTTAAATTAAAAAGTAGGACCTCAAAGGTAGTAATCTCTGGATTGCTACCAGTGCCACGTGCTAATCAGAGTAGAGGGAGCAGGATAGTTAGAATAAATACGTGGCTTGAGCAGTGGTGTAAGAGGGAGGGATTCAAATTCCTGGGACATTGGAACCAGTCCTGGGGGAAGTGGGACCTGTACAAAAGGGACGGTCTGCACTTAGGCAGGACTGGAACTGATGTCCTGGGGGTAACATTTGCTAATGCAGTTCTGGAGTGTTTAAACTAATATGACAGGGGGAAAGGAACCTATGCAGTGAGATAGGGCGAAGTAATATGGAGTCAGAAACAGATGGTAGAAAGGTAAAAAGCAATAGTGGAAGGCCGAGTAAACAAAGGCAAGAAACAAAAAGGGCTACACTACATCATAATTCTAAAAGGACAAAGGGTGTTGAAAAATCAAGCCTGAAGGCTTTGTGTCTTAATGCAAGGAATATCCGTAATAAGGTGGATGAATTAACTGTGCAAATAGATGTTAACAGATATGATGTGATTGGGATTATGGAGACGTGGCTCCAGGATGATCAGGGCTGGGAACTCAACATCCATGGGTATTCAACATTCAGGAAGGATAGAATAAAAGGAAAAGGCGGTGGGGTAGCATTGTTGGTTAAAGAGGAGATTAATGCAATAGTTAGGAAGGACATTAGCTTGGATGATGTGGAATCTATATGGGTAGAGCTGCAGAACACCAAAGGGCAAAAAATGTTAGTGGGAGTTGTGTACAGACCTCCAAACAGTAGTAGTGATGTTGGGGAGGGCATCAAACAGGAAATTATGGATGCATGCAATAAAGGTGCAGCAGTTATCATGGGTGACTTTAATATGCATATAGAACCAAACTGGAAGCAATACGGTGGAGGAGGATTTTCTGGAGTGCATAAGCGATGGTTTTCCAGGCCAATATGTCGAGGAACCAACTAGGGGGAAGGCCATCTTAGACTGAGTGTTGTGTAATGAGAGAAGATTAATTAGCAATCTCGTTGTGTGAGGCCCCTTGGGGAAGAGTGACCATAATATGGTGGAATTCTACATTAGGATGGAGATGAAACAGTTAATTCAGAGACCATGGTCCAGAACTTAAAGAAGGGTAACTTTGAAGGTATGAGGCGTGAATTGGCTAGGATAGATTGGCGAATGATACTTAAGGGGTTGACTGTGGATGGGCAATGGCAGACATTTAGAGACCGCATGGATGAACTACAACAATTGTACATCCCTGTCTGGCGTAAAAATAAAAAAGGGAAGGTGGCTCAACCATGGATATCAAGGGAAATCAGGGATAGTATTAAAGCCAAGAAAGTGGCATACAAATTGGTCAGAAATAGCAGTGAACCTGGGGTCTGGGAGAAATTTAGAACTCAGCAGAGGAGGACAAAGGATTTGATTAGGGCATGGAAAATAGAGTACGAGAGGAAGCTTGCAGGGAACATTAAGATGGACTGCAAAAGTTTCTATAGATATGTAAAGAGAAAAAGGTTAGTAAAGACAAACGTAGGTCCCCTGCAGTCAGAATCAGGGGAAGTCATAACAGGGAACAAAGAAATGGCAGACCAATTGAACAAGTAATTTTGTTCAGTATTCACTAAGGAGCACACAAACAACCTTCTGGATATAAAAGGGGTCAGAGGGCCTAGTAAGAAGGAGGAACTGAAGGAAATCCTTCTTAGTCGGGAAATTGTGTTGGGGAAATTGATGGGATTGAAGGCCGATAAATCCCCAGGGCCTGATGGACTGCATCCCAGAGTACTTAAG